>NC_136073.1:48283922-48597982 GCF_964261635.1 Lissotriton helveticus
GTTTTCTACTTTGAATAGCTGGTCGCCAGTTTTGGTTATTATCGATCAGAATTCCCAGGTAGGGGTATGTTTTTGTGCAATCTAACTTGATGTTATTTATATATATACCCTTTGTATGGCTAGTGGCTTTCCCAAAATGCATAATGAAGGTTTTCTTGTTATTAACCTTTAGATCTAGGCTTTCCATGAATTGGCAATATCTGTTGACCAGCAATTGTAGTTGGCAGGGGGTCCGCGCCATTATGACCGCGTCGTCTGCATAGAGCAGAGCTGGAATGGGACGACGGCCAATCATGAGGAGATCCTGACTGCCCTCTAGCATTGCCACCTCCAGACCATTTGTGTACAGGTTAAAAAGGAAGGGAGCCAGCACACAGCCCTGTCTGACTCCCTTCACCACGTCAAAAGACCTGGTTAACTCCCCCCCTTGCCATAGCGGCCTTTGGCTGATGCTCCTGAATAACGGTCTTGCAGAAAGCGGATTAAAGGGGGGTCTATGCCTATTTTAGTGAGGATATTCCACAGCTTACAATGAGACACACAGTCGAACACTGCCGACAGGTCGACGTATGCCAAATGGAGTTTACCCCTCTTCGCCCCCAAACATTTACCCGCTAGTAGGGACAGATTTAGTGCTTGTTCTACCGTCCCCATACCCTCACGAAATCCATACTGTAGATCTGACAGTATTTGTTTTTCGGCTGCCCAGCTCTGAAGTTTTTGGAGGACTAGCCGCCCTGCGACCTTACCCGTTGCATCTAGTAAAGAAATGGGTCAATAACAGGCTGGATCATTTCGATCCCCTTTCTTGAAGATTGAGAGAAGGATTGAGGATTTCCATGAGGTGATTGGGCCTGTTTCATTAACTGCATTAAAGACCCTAGTGAGGATAGGGGACCACAAATCCAGATTATGTCTAAATATGTTAAGAGGAACCCCATCAGGGCCAGGGGCTTTCCCACATTTCGATAACTTTAGTGCAGTCACTACCTCCTCGTGGGAGAAGCTGAGGTTGCTTCCATCTCGAGGTACAGCAGGTGCCTGTGTGGGTGCAGCTGTTCCCCCAAAAATAGCTGAAAAATGGGTGACCCAAGCACACTCATCCACTGCCACCTCGATTCTCGGGTTCAAATTAGGATTTGTTAAGAAGGGAGTTTTAACTGTACGCCAAAATGTAGTTGAGTCCCTTGCAAGGCAGCTTTTGTGCAGTGTCTCCCATAAGGTATTTTTGATTTCTAACTTACACCGCTTCAGGGACTGATTATACTCCCTTCTATTTATTTATTTATTTATTTATTGGTTTGTATAGCGCTAGAATCACTCCAAAGGAGTATCTCCGCGCTTTGGAACCGGTAAACAGCAGGCGTGAAAAATGGAGGTGCTGTTAGACATCATTTTTAAACAGGATGGTTTTTAAACGTTTTCGAAATAAATGTGAGATGTTCTTTGCATTGTCTCAGTGACAGAGGGAGTTTGTTCCACAGCTTGGGACCAGCAATGGAGAGGGCTTTACCTCCATGTCCGGACTTCTTAGCGCGGGGAACTACCAGAAGGAGGTCTTTGCTCGATCTAAGGGAACGTATTGGAACGTAGGGAACAAATTTCTGTTCGAGATAAACGGGCCCTTGTCCGTTTAAACACTTATGGATCAAGCAGCAAATTTTAACGGACTATTTCTGATTTGTTTCTGATGCTGCGTCAGAGTGCCTTCTTCGGACACGAATAGGCTCTCCTGGTGGCAGCATTGAACCAGCCCTTTTTTGGTTTCTTATTTCCCTTTGATTTACTTGATAGTTCGTCATTAATTGTTTTAGTAATGATCAGGAAACTATCTATAATTTTATCAGGGGGAGAGTCAGCGTTGAGGCATAATTCTATTTGTGGTAGAGTGCGACTAAGGACTCTGCCTGTGAGTGCAACAGGATCCACTGTTTCCCACTTTATGGTGAAACCATTTAATTTGCCCATACTCAGTGCATCTTGGGTTAGTAGGGAGGATGAGTTAGCCAGTTTACAGGAGTCAGGCACTATGATTGTCATAGAGTTTGGAAAATGATCACTGTTTGGGTTAGTGCCCGTCAGAAAACAACCTATTTGATCTGTCAAAACTTGAGAAACTAGGATGAAGTCAATCAAGGAGGAATGACCTCTTCCACTAAACATTGGAGAAAATGCTACTGGGGGAACAACAAGCTCATTTGCAAACCCGAGTTTTAAAGTCATCAGGATTTCCATTAAGCGGTGGCCTAAACTGGAATGCGGAAAATGAGTTAAATTTAGACCCCCCTCGTCCACCCAACCACATTTTTTGGAGTCACTGTCCTTACAGAGACTAACATTAAAGTCCCCTCCCCAAATAAGATTAAATTGTTTATTCCTTAATGAATTTCCTCCAGGACAGGGAGTATGTCTACGATCCGAAGGATTGTTATAGAAATTGACTACGTAGTAAACCGCTTTTATATTTAGTGTTAGTTTTAGTATTTGGAAGTTTGGCCCACTCACTACAACCTGTATGCTACTTATGGAGAGGTCGTTAGCGATATAAGTTGCTAAACCACCTTTTGAACTACCGAAAGTAGAGGGTTGGGCAGGACAAATAAAAGTTTTATACCCTTGAAAATGGAATTTGGTAGTGGACCATGTTTCCTGGAAGCACAGGATATTGTGTTTGCAGATTTCAGAGAGCCAAGAGGGTAAATCTACCTTATGTCTAAGGCCTGCCACATTCCAAAATATCATGGAGAGATGCGTGGACTTCTGCTTTACGGGACCCACAGCCTCACCAGTACTAGCGAAACCTGCTGCTTCGACGGCTAGAACAATACCTGAGGATTTATCCGTCGTCTCACGCTGCAGGGGTACTAAAGAAGCCTCTATAGTAGGCATGGGGAGTAGATTAGGGCTGACA
Organism: Lissotriton helveticus; assembly: GCF_964261635.1. Taxonomy (NCBI): domain Eukaryota; kingdom Metazoa; phylum Chordata; class Amphibia; order Caudata; family Salamandridae; genus Lissotriton; species Lissotriton helveticus. Next base: position 48,286,834 of record NC_136073.1, read on the forward strand.
TTTGCGTTTGATGGTAATTTATGACAGGCCTGTGCCCTAGAAGCGGACATGGATTGTACGGAGACCAACTTTGCGTTTAAAGACTTGTATTTGGTGGGCCCCTCCAATGGGCGGGCAATGGTTAAATCAGCTGGTGCCAGTCATTCATTTTCGTCAAGACCGGACAAACAGTCAAAAGAATTGTGCGTAGGAATGGTCCAGCCACCAGATGAGCTGTGTTGCTGGAACCAGCCTGGAGGCAGTTCCTGCGACCAGCTAGGACGTTGGGGGAGGATAGAGAAGGGGGAGTTCACCAGACCGGGTCTTGATACAGGGAAGTGCGGTTGAAGATTTGAGGTATCTATACCATGATACCATTTAGAAGTCCCAGAAGGATCCCCCACCAAGGCTTTCGGGTAAAAATAGCTACGTTCTCTGGCCCTGATACTACCCTCATTACCACCCGTATACCAATCTTAAATAAAAGTAGCTGCCCTATGGTCTCTGAAATTTATAATTACTATGTCACCAGTGATTGTTTTGGGTCTCTTCCCCAGCCATCCTGCTCGTCGAACATGGAGAATTACTCCGTTTAGATTAGGAGGTAATGGCCTGTGGGTTCGCAGCCAGTACATAGTCTTGTTCTTTAAGGTTTGATAATTTTCGAAACTTCCGTCAGATATTTCAGGGACCCCGGTTAACACTATGACGTAGGGGTCCGCCTCGGGGGGAAGATTAATTTGCCTACGCCTATCAGTGTTCTGTCTTATCGCTGATGATGGAAGAATAGGGCGGTCAACAGGCGTTTTGATGTTAGGTGCGACTCTTTTGTCGCGTTTGGTCACACTTGATTTTGAGTTTCCGCTAGCTTGGGTCTCTCTCGCTGTTATTTTAGTATGTTCCCCTGTTGGTTTTGGGATTTGAGATGTCACAGGATTATGGTTATGTTGAGTAGTGGGTTTTGAAGCTGTCTGTGGAGTGGGTATAGAGGATGGTATGGGCGTCATTACAGGGTTTGATTGGTCTTTGGGTACAAGCTTATTCTCTACCAATATCTGCTCTATAGTACCCAGTTGTGTAGCTATTTTCTTAAGTCTCTCGACTACAGGGAGTAACAGTGACTTGAATACATTTTCCAATGGACCCATGTTATCGGCGATAATCAGATCATCCAGTTTGGGAATGGGGGGAATTACAAGGTCAGGAGTTGTGGGTATGTGTGGGGCAAGGCTGTTTTTCTTCTCAAAACTTAGGTGAGTATTCCTGTTCTCGTTGGTCTGAACATGCTGATTACTTATACCCTTTCTCCTTCGCTTTTTTGGTGGCTGACCTCGAATTTGGGGGGCGATTAAGGTTGGTTTTAAAATTTGGACAGACTCTGCCTGAGGTGATGATATTTCCAGTAGGGCATCAAATACAGTGTTATGGGTGCTACCTGGTTGCAGAGATAAGGTATCGGGCAGGATCTGTACATCAGAGTTAGTAATAGAGTTACGCAGGGTTGTTAAGGGGCTTATGATTCTATCATTGGAGTCTGCCGAGGTGGAAGTTATGTCCCGAAAGAGAAGTGGAATGCTCTCGTTTAGGGGTACCTCATGCCCCTCACGCTCATAGATCGTAGCTGGTGAGGGTGGGGGTGAATCAGCATGTTGTATGCCTCCGAGGGATGATCGCTTGGATTTGCATAGTTCCACAGAGCGGCGTCTCACAGAGCGTCGCTCAGAGAGAGCAAGTTCTCGGTCAGCTGCTGATAACGAGCGAGTGACAAAATTATCAAGCGTACCTTGTTTTTCTCCACCAGGCGTCGATGGTTTGTCCTTAGTGGTTGACATCCTCAGTGTCTATCCGTGGGATGAAAGGGGGGTGGCCCAGCCCAGACACCTCAGGCCTCTGAGGGCCACAGAGGGCCCGCCCTTTGCCCGGGCTTAGCCCGGCGTCCCGCGAAGCGGAGTGTTTGGAGCCTTTGTAGCGCCTCCTGGCGCTCTGGTGGCGTGAGCAGCCTGCGCCCGCCGCAGGGGTTGGAGGGAGAGCGAGTCCTCCGCTCGGCGGCCGCGGCGAAGGTGAAGGCGGCGGCAGGAGGACTCGTGCAGCAGCGTGACGGAAGGATTTTGCCCAGAAAGTAAATTATGGAGACCAGTGACCCTCGCAGTGCTTTGCCAAGCTGTGGATGAGGCGAAAGATGCAGCAAAGTTCGCCATCCAGTGTGGACTGGACACTGCAAACTCTTTGAGTTGGGCGATTTCCACCACAGTGGCCCTCCATCGCCACCCCTAGTTACGGTCCACTGGGTCAGGGGATGTTCATAGTTCCATTATGGACATGCCTTTTGATGGTACCCGCCTGTTTGGCGATAAGGCAGCGCTGGAGCGTTTTAAGGACTCCCGGGCTACGGCCAAGTCCTTGGGTCTCTCCACCACGAGCCCAGCCACGTCTGCTTTTTGTTCCTTTCGTGGCAATCGAATGGGCACCCCGACACGTTCATTCAGCCAAAAGCCTGCACAGAACCAACCTCAGAGCGGCCGCGGATGTGGTTCCGCCGCTGCGGGATGGGCCAGTGTGTGGGTCAGTCCACCTCCACGCCCGCAGCATCTGCCTCAAAGCCTTCCTAGTCCGAGCTTTGGGGTGCACCCCACACCGGTGGGCGGCAGGATTCGCCATCACCTCCCCTACTGGCATTCTGTCACTTCGGACAGGTGGGTGCTGCAAATCGTCCGAAGGGGCAATCCCTCCCCTTTGAGTCTGCCCCCCCCCCCAGCTATGCCACCTCAGTTCCACTGCATGTCGGGGGATCACTTTGCGCTTCTCCAACAGGAAGTCACGGCCCTCTTGGCAAAGGGGGCCATTGAGCGCGTTCCTGAGCCAGAAGTAGGACGTGGTTGTTATTCCCACTACTTTCTGGGCCCCAAGAAGGAGAAAGGGGGCCTGCGACCCATCTTGGACCTCAGTCAATCAATCATCATAGCATTTGTAAAGCGCACTACTTACCCGTGATGGTCTCAAGGCGCTGTGGGGAATGCTGCTACTGCTCGAAGAGCCAGGTCTTGAGAAGTCTTCTGAAGGTCAGCAGGTCTTGGGTCTGCAGCAGATGGATGGGGAGGGTGTTCCAGGTCCTGGCAGCGAAGTGGGAGAACGTTCTGCTGCCGTAGGTCGCTCTTCGGATGCGGGGGACTGTGGCGAGGGCGAGGTCGGCGGAGCGGAGCTGGCGGGTGGGGATGTAGAAGCTGAGTCGTCTGTTGAGGTACGCTGGTCTGGTGTTGTGGAGTGCCCTGTGTGCGTGGGTGAGGAGCTTGAAGGTTATCCTCTTGTCTGCGGGGAGCCAGTGAAGGTCTCTCAGGTGTGGTGTGATATGGCTGCGGCGAGGGATGTCGAGGATCAGGTGTGCAGAGGCATTCTGGATGCGTTGAAGCCGTTTCAGGAGTTTGGCCGAGGCTCCTGAGTAGAGGGTGTTTCCGTAGTCGATCCTGCTGCTGATGAGGGCCTGGGTGACCGTTCTTCTTGTTTCGGTGGGGATCTACTTGTAGATCTTGCGAGCATGTGGAGGGTAGAGACGGTGTTGACCTGCTTAGTCATGGAGAGGGTGGAGTTGAGGATGACCCCTAGGTTGTGTGCTCGTTGATGGGTGTTGGAGCTGTTCCCAGTGCAGCTGGCCACCAGGAGTCGTCCCAGGCCGAAGGGGTGGATCCGAGGATGAGGACCTCCGTCTTGTCTGAGTTCAGCTTCAGTCGGCTGTTCCTTATCCATTTGGCGACGGCCTTCATTCCTTCGTGGAGGTTGTTTTTGGCAATGTGGGGGTCCTTGGTGAGGGAGAGGATCAGCTGGGTGTCAACGGCGTAAGAGATAATATTGAGGTCATGTAGTCGGGCGACGCGGGCGAGCGGAGCTATGTAGATGTTAAACAGCGTTGGGCTGAGGGATGAAGTCTGGGGTACGCCGAAGATGATCTCGGTAGCTTCGGAGCGCAAGGGGGGGTAGGCAGACGCTCTGTGTTCTGCCGGAGAGGAAGGAGGTGGTCCAGTCCAGAGCCTTCTCTTGGATCCTGGTGTCATGGAGGCATGTGCATAGTGTGCGGTGGCAGACCGTGTCGAAGGCAGCGGACAGGTCCAGGAGGATGAGGGCCGCGGTTTCTCCGTTGTCTAGCAGGGACCTAATGTCATTGGTGGCGGCAATGAGGGCAGTTTCAGTGCTGTGGTTGCTGCGGAAACCGGACTGGGACGTGTCCAGGATGCTGTTCTCCTCGAGGTAGCGGGTCAGTTGTTTGTTGACTGTCTTCTCGATGACCTTCGCCTGGAATGGGAGCAGGGAGATGGGCCGGAAGTTCTTGAGGTCCTTGGAGTCCGCCTTGGGTTTCTTGAGTAAGGCGTTGATCTCGGTATGCTTCCAGCTCTCGGAGAAGGTTGCTGTCTCGAAGGAAATGTTGATGGCTTTCCGGAGATGGGGTGTGATGGCGGTGCTGGCTTTGTTGAAGATGTGGTGTGGGCATGGGTCTGACGGGGATCCAGAGTGGATGGTGTTCATGAACTTGATGGTGTCGTCGTCATTTATGTTGGTCCAGGAGAGCAGGCAGTTGGTGCAGAAGGTGGTCGGGGGGGCGAAGGTCTCAGTGGTTGTCAGGGCGGTCGGGGCGTTGAAGCTGTTGTGGATGTCCGCGATCTTGTGATGGAGGAAGGTGGCCAGCGAGTCGGAGCTGGGGTTGGAGAGTTCCTTCACGATGTTGAAGAGCTCTTTGCTGTTGTGTGCGTTGTTGTCTAGGCGTTTTTTAAAGGATGCCCTTTTGGCGGATCTGATGAGGTGGTGGTGTCTGTGGGTGGCGTTCTTGTGGGCTGCATAGCTGTCCGGTGTCCGTACGCAGAGCCAGTTCTTCTCTAGCTTTCGGCAGGTTTGCTTGGAGGCCTGGAGGTCTTCAGTGGACCTCAGGAACGTCAACCGCTTCCTCCGGAAGGAGAAGTTCAAGATGTTGACTCTGGCTCAGGTCTTGGCTGCCCTCGGCCCTGGAGACTGGATGGTAGCGTTGGACTTGCAGGACACATATTTTCATATCCCTGTCCTGCCAGCCCACCGGCGTTACCTGCAGTTCACGGTGGGCCAAGAGCACTTTCAGTTTGCTGTGCTCCCCTTCGGCCTTACCAGTGCCCCTCCGGTGTTCACGAAAGTGATGGCGGTGGTCACAGCTCATCTGTGCAGATCAGGGGTTCCAGTCTTCCCCTATCTCAAAGACTGGTTGTTGAAGGCGGGCTTGCCCCAGGCAGTCTTCTCCCACCTCCAGACTACGGCCGACCTCCTGCATTTGCTGGGGTTCTCCATCAACGTGCCGAAGTCGCACCTGAGTCCCTCTCATCGGAGCGGTTCTGGATTTGATGCAGTTTTGGGTTTATCCTCCCAAGCAGCGAGTCCGGGATATTCAGACTATGATTACAATCTTTCAGCCTCTATCCCGGGTTTCAGTCAGGATGACCCTCCGGCTCCTGGGCATGACCGCCTCCTGCATCCTGCTAGTGCAACATGCCAGATGGCATAGGCGGGCTGTGCAATGGGACCTGAAGTTCCAGTGGGCACAGCATATGGGCAACCTGTCCTATCATGTTCACATCTCGGAGGCACTGCACGACATTTGCAGTGGTGGCTCACGAATCGTGATTAGGTCAATGGCAGATCCCTCTCCCTTCTTCAACCGGAGCACACAGTGGTGACAGAATCGTCCCTCCTGGGATGGGACGGCCACTTGAGAGAGGCGGAGATCAGAGGCCTCTGGTCTCCGGCAGAGCCCGGCTCCATATCACTCTTCGGGTGATCTGACTTGCACTGAAGGCATTCCTTCCTTCTGTCCGGGGAAGTGTAGTGCAGGTGTTCACGGACAACACCACCGCCATGTGGTATTGCAACAAACAGGGCAGGGTGGAGTCCTGGACCCTATGTCAGGAGGCTCTGCGCCTCTGGGCATGGCTGGAACATCAAGGCATTACCTTGGTGGTTCAACACCTGGCAGGTTCTCTGAACGCCAGGGCAGACTAACTCAGCCGCCGGTGCATGATGGATAACGAATGGCTTCTGAATGTGGACGTGGCGCAAGGTCTCTTCCTGCAGTGGGGAGAGCCTTGATTAAATCTATTCGCCACCGAAGAGAACGTGCAATGTCATCAGTTCTGCGCGTTGTAATTTCCAAGGCGGCACTCACTCGGCGACGGTTTTCGTCACGAGTGGTGCTGCGGTCTGTTGTACGCCTTTCCGCCTATACCACTTCTGTCCAGACTGCTGAAGAAGATTCGGCGCGACCAGTCTCAAGTCATCCTTGTGGCTCCAGATTGAAGATACAGATATCTCGAGCTACTCAGCATGGCAATTGATCCTCCGATCCGCCTGCCTCTTCTGGAGGATCTTCTGTCTCAGCAGCAGGGGACGGTCCTCCACCCAAACCTGTCCAGCATCCACCTCTGTGTGGAGATTGAGCGGTGACAGTTGACAGCTTTCAATCTTCCTCCCAAAGTCTGAGATGTCATTCTGGCAGCCAGGCGTCCCTCCACTAAGATGGTATACGCCTGCAGGTGGAACAAGTTCATGGCATGGTGCACAGCGAAGGCTGTGGATCCCCTTTCTGCCCCTCTTTCCGAAGTCTTCTGTTAGTTCTTTCTTTGGTCCAGCAGGGCTGTACTCTGGGCACTATCAAAGGTTATCTTTCGGCCATCTCCGCCTTTCTACGGCTTCCAGATCAGCCTTCTCTTTTTAAGTGCCCGGTTGTTAATCGCTTCCTCAAAGGCATTACACACATGTTTCCTCCTGCGCCTTTCATAATGCCTCATGGGACTTAGATCTTGTCTTGATCTATCTGATGTACACTCCCTTTGAGCCCATTCATAACTTACATCTTCTCACTCTAAAGACGGCTTTCCTGGTAGCTATCACCTCTGCCAGAAGAGCGAGTGAGCTCCAGGCTCTTTCGTCTAAACCTCCTTTTCTTTCTGTTCATCTGGACAAAGTGGTTTTAAGGACTCGTCCTTCATTCTTGCCAAAGGTTGTCACACCCTTCCACATCGGGCAGACCATCACTTTGCCCACCTTCTTTCCGCCTCCGCATCCTTCAAAAGAGGAAGAGAGGCTCCACCGTCTGGACCCAAAATGTGCGCTCTCGTTATATCTGAACACACAAGATGATGGGCGGAATGTTGCACAATGGCAAAACATTCACCCCCAGTCGCAGATCTGGGTTTAATCCATCGTTATTTTGCTCACCAAGCCACCCCAGTTCAGACATGGCCATATGCAAATCAGTCTTGACCCTGTGCCTCATGGGAACAGTCCAGCCCGAACAGCCAAGCCATGTCTTCCCTGGACCGGAATCAAACATCCTAGCACCGGTTTCTGGCTATCAGCCGTCTTCAGCCAGGATAGCTTGACTCCAGTGGCTTAGTGAGCACGGGACCCATGTCTGGGCATACCCTTCCCACATAGGGTAAACAGCAAAACACACAAGATGATGGACGGAATGTTGCAAAATGGCAAAACATTCACCCCCAGTCACAGATCTGGGTTTGATCCATTGTTATTTTGCTCACCAAGCCACCCCAGTTCAGACATGGCCATATGCAAATCAGTCTTGACCCTGTGCCTCATGGGAAAAGTCCAGCCCGAACTGCCAAGCCATGTCTTCCCTGGACCGGAATCAAGCATCCTAGGACCGGTTTCTGGCTATCAGCCGTCTTCAGCCAGGATAGCTTGACTCCAGTAGCGTAGTGCACAGTGTTTTGCCATTGTGCAACATTCCGCCCATCATATTGTGTGTTTTGCTCGTTATATCTGAAGCGCACACAACAGTTCTGGGTGGATGACCAACTTTTTGTTGGCTAATTGGGCACCAAAAAAGGTCGGGCTGTGCACAAACGAACCATCTCTCGGTGGGTTGTTCTGTGCATCAAAGCATCTTACTTGTTGGCTAAGAAGGAGCCTCCTGTGGGGCTGCGTGCCCATTCTATCAGGGCAACGGCAGCCACTACTGCCTTGGGACGTGGCATTCCCTTGCAGGACATTTGTCAGGCAGCTACGTGGGCCTCGCTGCACTCATTTACCAAGCATTACTGCCTTGACAGTCATGTCCGGAGAGACGGCTTCCTTGGCCGTTCGGTTCTCTGTGAATTTCTGGTATAATCTTGTTCGCAGACGCACCTCCGGGGTTGGTATTGCTGGGGTATCTATTCTAAGGTAAGGAATCTATCACTAACGTGTCTCTTTCAGATACTTGTGTAACGATATATCTGTAAAATACATTAGTTAGAGATAGATTCCTTACCCACCCATCCTCCCTGTTCTGCAAACTGATTTCTAGGGTTAAGGTCATCCCTTTCAGGGCCCTAGTTTCATGGCACCAGTGGTCTGTTCCTTGCATCGCTTTGCGTTCCTGGTGCGGAAAGTCGTGTACAGAACTGATGTCAGCGCGCATGGGTGGCGCCTAAGTAGTGTCCGTGATGTCATCTCGGCGCAAACGACGCCTGCGACGGACGCGGAACCGCACAATGCCACCTTCCGATGCACAGGGGTACTGCTGACAAAAAACTTTCCGGATCCAGTCTGACGCCTGGGGATATTCTAAGATAAGGAATCTATCACTAACTAATGTCTCTTACAGATATATCGTTACACGAGGAGTAACTTGTGCTTTAATGCATCATTCTTTTGCTCATCACCCCACCCCTGTTTGGACCCAGCCATATGCAAATCAGCTTTGACCCAGCTCCTCATGGGAATAATCCAGCCCGAACTGCCAAGCCAGGTTGTTGCTGGGCCCGAAACAAGCATTCCGGGACTGGTTTCAGGGTATCACCCCTCATCAGCCAGAATATCTTGAATCCAGTGGCGCAGTGACCACGGGACACACTTCTGGACATACCCTCACACACAGGGTAACAAAAGCAAAAAGGGTAACAAAAGCAAAAAGAACGAATGATGGCTGGAATGCTAAACAATGCAAACAGTCACAGAGATCTCGGTTTGATCTATCATTCTTTTTCTCACCACCCCACCCCAGCTTGGACCCAGCCATAGGCAAATCAGTCTTAACCCTGTTCCTCATTGGAACAGTCTCCAGCCCGACCTGCCCAGCCATGTCCTCCTTTGACCAGTAAGTAGCATCCTGGGATTGGTTTTGGAGTAACTCGCTCATCTGCCATGGTAGCTTGAATCCATTGGAGCAGTGAGCGCGGGACCCACGTCTTGGCATACCCTTCCCACTTAGGGCAACAATCACAAAAAGAACAAATGATGGACAGAATGCTGAAAAATACAAACATTTGCCCCCAGTCACAAAGAACTGGGTTTAATCCATCGTTCTTTTCCTCACCACGCCACCCCAGTTTGGACCCAGCCATATGGAAATCAGTCTTGACCCTGCTCCTCATGGGAAGAGTCCAGCCTGAACTGCCAAGCCAGGTCGTCCTTGGACCAGAAAGAAGCCTCCTGGGACCGGTTTTGGGTTATCACCCCTCATTAGCCAGGATAGCTTGAATCCAGTGGCGCAGTGAGCACTGGGCCCACGTCTGGGCATACCATTCCCACTTATAGTGCTAGAGGCACTCTTATGGTCTGACACCAAGTGATGACCTTTGACTACCATCTTTTTAATTGACTTTGGTGTTTTACATTACCTTAGCATGAATGTACGAAATCCTGCATATGCTTCTCTTGAAGGTTTCTTTCTAGTAATCTTGTAGTCTTACAGTGCGAGCTGTCACCGACTAGAACAGCCTTGCCAAGAACAGAACGTGTTGGATGTGTATTTGAAAGCACGAGTGAGAGAGAGGTGTGGAATGTACTTTTTGGTTCTCGAAGTGCAGTGTTATGAGCAGTGGTGCACACGTGCATTGTATTGTACATTGGGAAGTACTTACTATTGGCTTTGACATGGCCTCATGTCATCCTGAATTCTGCCTCTGCCTTGCTTGAGCTTTTCTGTGCGCCCAGATAGGCCCCAGAGTGTTTGCAAGTTGCTTGGGTTAATCACTTTCAAGACTGTTTTATTTTTGGAGGAGAGATTGTTTAAAGTACCCTAGAAGGCTTTCGTAAGCTTTGTTAAGATAAAGGCTGGAACATGTGAGAATGTAGAGGAAACATGGGAACTCCTTTTGCCTTGCAATGCTTGCATGGAAGGTGGCCAATTCCAGTAAGTTTCTTGGCACAGAGGGAAAGACTCTCAAACCTTCTTGTGTGTTTTGAGTCTATAAAACCGGAGAATATTGGCAGCCTGCTTGGAAGCTCACTTGTGGAGTAGACGTACTGTTACAAGATGAAAGTAACCGTAGTTCCAGTCGAGAGACCATTTGCTGGCTGTTAATGGGCTCCTCAAGTTTGAGTTAGCAAGGATGTCGAGTGAACTTTCGGGTGAGGTGATTTGTTTCTGACTAGTGCCATTGTGATGCAGGGTTCCAGTGGCTGTGGTCAATTGAGGTGTTTTCTTTGTGATGTGTGAGTGAGTCAGAAGGCACATCCAAAGTAATTATTTGATGTATTTAGTGTATATATCTGTCTGATTTCTTGCAGGATGTCCAGTACTATTTGCTGCTTGTTTATTCATTATTATTATTCATGCATTTAACTGTTACATTTGGCAAGTGTGTTATTATTGCTTCCATATAAATATATATATATATATATATATATATATATATATACTTTTAAATGTTGTTAGTTTGGCATCTGGGAAAGCTTCTGTTAGAGATCATTGTATAAATAATACCCCAAGCATCATTCTAAAAAGAGAGTCTTTGATGTGTGTTTAATTTTATAAAGTGAAACCCCTTTCTAGGTGTTGCTGTGTTTTATGTCTCCTGCTTCGTTGTTTTTGGGCCATTGTGTGGCAGTGGCATTTTTGAGGGCGCTGCAAGACACCACTCAGGGCAAAAAAAGCAAAAAGAACAAATGAATGATGGAATCTGTACAATGTAAACATTCATCTACAGTCAAAGATCTGGGTCTAATCTATTTTTTTGCTCACCACGTCACCCCAGTTTGGACCCAGCCATATGCAAATCAGCCTTGACCCTGCTCCTCATGGGAACAGTTCAGCTCTAACTGTCAAGCCAGTTCCTCCCTTTACCGGAAACAAGCATCCAAGGACTGGTTTTGGGCTATGACCCCATATCATCCAGGCTTGCTTGAATCCAGTGGCACAGAGAGTATAGGACCCACATCTGGGCACACCCTTCATACTTAGAGTAACAAAAGCAAAAAGAACAAATGATGGACGAAATGCTAAACAATGCAAACATTCAACCCCAGTCACAAACATCTGGGTTTGATCTATCATTCTTTTGCTCACCACAACCCCCCCCCCAGTCTCGACCCAGCCATATGCAAATCAGTCTTGACCCTTCTCTTCATGGGGCCAGTCCAGCCCGAACTGTCAAGCGAGGTCCTCCCGGGACCGGAAACAAACATCCTGGTACCAGTTTCAGGGCATTACCCTTCATCAGCCAGGATAGCTTATGAATCCAGTGGCACAGTGAGCACAACACCCACGTGTAGGCATCCCCTTTCTACTTAGGGTAAGAAAAGCAAAAAGAATAAATGATGGACTGAATGCTAAATAATGCAAAAATTCACCCCCAAACACAAAGATGTGGGTTTAATCTATTGTTTTTTTGCTCACCACGCCACCCTTGTTTTGACCCAGCCATGCAAATCAGTTTTGACCCAGCTTCTCATAGGAACAGTTCAGCCCGACCAAACTAGGTCCACTCTGGACCGGAAACAAGCATCCTGGGACAGGTTTCGAGGTATCAGCCATCATTTGCCAGGCTCGCTTGAATTCAATTGCGCAGTGAGCACGGGACCCACATCTGGGCATAGTCTTCCCACTAAGGGCAACAGAAGCAAAAAACCAAATGATGGACGGCATGTGAACAAGGCAAACATTCGCCCCCAGTCAAAAAAATATGGGTTTAATCCATCATTTTTTTGCTCACCACACCACCCAGTTTGGACACAGCCATATGCAAATCAGTCTTGACCAAGCTCTTCATGGGAATAATCCAGCCCGAACTGCCAAGCCAGGTGCTCCCTGGGCCCGAAACAAGCATCCTGGGACAGGTTTCGGAGTATCTCCCTTCATCAGCCAGGCTAGCTTGAATACAGTAGTGCAGTGAGCATGCGAACCACGTCTGGACATACCCTTCCAATTTAGGGCAACAACAGCAAAAAGGACAAATGATGGACTGAATACTGACCAATGCAAACATTCACCCCCATTCACAAAGATCAGGGTTTAATGCATCATTCTTTTGCTCAACACGCCACCCCTGTTTGGACCCAGCCATATGAAAATCAGTCTTCACTCTGCTCCTCATGGGAACAGTCCATCCCAAACTGCCAAGCCAGGTCCTCCCTGGACTAGAAAGAAGCATCCTGGGACAGTAGCGCAGTGAGCATGCGACCCACGTCTGGGCATACCCTTCCCACTTAGGGCGACAAAAGCAAAAAGAACGAATGATAAACTAGATTCTGAACAATGCAAACATTCACCCCAGTCACACAGACCTGGGTTTAATACATCGTTCTTTTGCTCACTACGCCACCCCAGTTTGGACCTAGCGCTTTGGAAATAGTCTTGACCTTGCTCCTCATGGGAACAGTCTCCAGCCTGACCTGCTAATCCAGGTTCTCCCAGGACCGGAAAGTAGCATCCTGGGACTGGTTTTGGGGTAACTCCCCTCATCAGCCATGCTAGCTTAAATCCATTGGCGCAGTGAGCACGGGACCCTCGTCTGGGAATACCCTTCCCACTTAGGGCAAAAAAAGCAAAAGAACAAATGATGGACTGAATGCTGAACAATGCAAACATTCACCCCACAGCCACAAACATCTAGGTTTAATCCATTGTTCTTTCGCTCAACACGCCAACCTAGTTTGGGCCCAGCCATATGCAAATAAGTCTTGACTCTGCTTCTCATGGAAACAGTCCAGCCCAAAATGCCAAGCCAGGTCCTCCCTGGACCAGAAAGAAGCATCCTGGGACTGGTTGTGGGGTATCACCCCTCATCTGCCAGGCTAGCTTGAATCCAGTGGCGCAGTGAGCACGAGACCCTCGTCTGGGCATACCTTTCCCACTGTAGGCAACAAAAGCAAAAAGAACAAATGATGGACGGAATGCTGAATAATGCAAACATTCACCCCCAGGCACAAAGATCTAGGTTTAATCTATTGTTTGTTTGCTCACCACTCTACCCCAGTTTGGACCCAGCCCCCTCATCAGCCATGCTAGCTTGAATCCATTGGCGCAGTGAGCACGGGGCCCACGTCTGGGAATACCCTTCCCACTTAAAGCAAAAAAAGAAAAAGAACAAATGATGGACGGAATACTGAACAATGCAAACATTCACCCCACAGTCACAACGATCTACGTTTAATCCATCGTTCTTTTGCTCAACACGCCACCCCAGTTTGGACCCAGTCATATGCAAATCAGTTTTGACCCAGCTTCTCATAGGAACAGTCCAGCCCGACCAAACTAGGTCCACTCTGGACCGGAAACAAGCATCCTGGGACAGGTTTCGAGGTATCAGCCATCATTTGCCAGGCTCGCTTGAATTCAATTGCGCAGTGAGCACGGGACCCACATCTGGGCATAGTCTTCCCACTAAGGGCAACAGAAGCAAAAAACCAAATGATGGACGGCATGTGAACAAGGCAAACATTCACCCCCAGTCAAAACAAGCATTTGCAATGCAATAGGTCTCGCAGTAGTGAAAGTTTGAGCTACTGGCGTTGCAGCTAATAATGCAACGTCAATAGCTCAAACTTTCAGTAAAGCGAGACCTATTGCATTGCAAATGCTTTTTTTATTTCCAGTGTCGAGGGCCAGGCTCCTCCCCCGGAAGTCGTGAGAGTTGTGCAAGCAGACAAGCTGTGCATTAAAGAGGGACTATTCAGACTTTGTAATGTAGAAAGGGAATATGTGTGTTAATAAAACCACAAGCTTGAAATGTGACCCGTGCTATGAAACACCTTGCTCCTGTGATGGCTAAAGCCAGTAGGCACGCTTTTTTTGTACTGGAGAGCCGTTTTCAGTCAGTGCACGTAGGCGCCTGTTCAGGTCGAAGTGACGAGGAGTAAAGGAGGCAGACGCAAAGTGTGACCGTGGACAACAGTGACATATTGTTACTGCAACACATTGCAGATGGGGTGAGGGCCCTGCGGGGAGGGCGAGCGGAGGAGAGGGCAGTGCATACTTAGCTAGAGAGCTTTAAATGTGTCAGCAGCCGGGCACCTTTTATTTGAGCAGAAGGAGAAAATCGTGCACCGTCACACTAGGGTTTTTGTAGTCGACACCGCTCTACATCCTGCCGAGAGTGATAAAATACAATACTACTTAATGCTAGGGTTACCAGATTTTTACAGTACAAGCATTTGCAATGCAGTAAGGAGTCGCAACACACATGAGGAAACAGAGCACATACAGGAAGAGAGTTTACTCTCCTTTGATTTTAAGATGCCCTCTTGTTTTATGGAGGAGAAATAACTTTCAGGGGGCGGGGCTAGTGGCCCCATATTTAATTATCTTAACTGGGATTCTTCTGCGACCCCTCACCTCCCATAAATCCTGTCTTTTTGGAATGCGTGCAGCGCTGTCTCTGGTTACTACCTGTAATGTACCTATTTATATTTATGTGCTCTTATAGTGTCTCGAAGTGGACGAAATGTGTCCTCTTGGCGCTCAATATTTTACCCCCAAAAACCGACGCGTACTATCGCACGTCTGTTTGTTGAAAATTACCTATTGTCTGAATGAGACCATTGCGTTTATCATTCTGCTCTTTACGGGACCTTAAAACACCATGAAGCAGCCAGGCAGCGTTTAGGCGCTATGTAAACACTTCAGCAAGTAATTGGCCACCACGTGGTGCTCCCTGGGGAACCTCAGATTCCCCAGGGAGAGAAGAGCGCAAGCAAGCATGCCTGGCCGGAGGGGGCAGAGGGGGGTGGAGGGGGCAGGGCACGGGTAGAGAGGTGGACCGAGGGGGGTGGACATAGAAGCTAAGTGGAGTGAAGTGTGTCACTGCTTTCAGTCAACCTTGCCATTGCACAATCTTGGCGACAGTGCCACCTACAATGAAGAGGGAAGGACATTAATGAGCACTCTCGACATCAGGACCCTTTTATTGTGGCTCACAGAAAATAACACTTGAGGATGCGCCAATGGGGGCACTTATTTAGGGGTTTTTGGGGCAACCTAACATGTAAGTTACCGCCATCAATGCCCTGTTTTTTGCTTATGAACTAACCAAGCTTAGCTAGGGCTTCTTCATGATCACCTGCGCATGACAGGGGTAAGATTGCGTTTTAATTGCGGATTTGTCGTGTGGGCTGGCACACCCACTAGGGGTCAGGCTCTGTCCCGCAGCCCACTTATCACACTGCTCTGAACCACATTTTTCACCAAGCATAATCGATCCCGATATAATACCACTCTTTCTCTCATGATTCACTGATTGCTGCACAAAAGATATATGTTGTTTTTAAAATGGCAGTGCATGGACTGTGCAGGGAAGAAACAGTGTGAGCAAATTTGTAAACCCGTTGAAAAAGGCAACCAGGGACAGAAAAAATACATGAAAAGCTGGGAGCATGCTGTAGTTTGCTGTCAGCGAAAACGTTGCATTTCTGAAAAAAATAAAAACGTTTTGAAAGATGAATAGCCGTGTTTGTAAATCCGACTACACAGCCGAGCAGTAGTGCAGCGCCAGTACTATCAAATCTAGTAGCTTGATAAAAAAAAGCAGGCGCTGCCCGGGTGAGGAGCGAAGAAGCCCCTCCCGCCCGGCGTCGACGAGTCTTCCGTTTCTAGACAACGGCCCCACCGGCACCAATGTCAGCGCGGCTCCTCGTCTGACATCAGAGGAGCTGCGCTCGGGATTTCTGAGGCTCCCGAGGTTCCCGGGCTGCGGCGGTGTTTACGGGGAGGCAACTTTGATTTTCCCTACAATGCCGCTGTGGGAGGCGGCGGTGATTTCAAACAGCGCTCCTTCTGGCACAGAGCTCCACAGTGCCTTCCCATGCGTAAGGGGAGAGGAGCCCGGTGAGTGGGGTTGAGGGTGGGGGTGTTCGCGCGTGTGTCTGTTTGAGTGTGTCTGTGCGTGCGTGCGTGCGTGTGTCTGTTTAAGGGGGGGTGCGTGTGTGTATTTAGCGTTTGTCTGTTTAAGGGGGGGTGCGTGTGTGTATGCAGTGTGTGTATGTGCGCATGCGTGAGAGTGGCTTTGTTTGCGAATGGGAATATGAGGCACGGCGACGTGCGCGCTCCCGAGGTTAAATCTCGGCCAGGAAAAGCGCGTGGAACTCTGCTGTCCACATTCCCCCAAAAGTAACTACATAAGTTGTCTCGCCCTAGACAGCAAAGCTTTGCTTTGCTTTCGTCTAGGCGAGACCTAAAAATATGGGTTTAATCCATCATTTTTTTGCTCACCACACCACCCAGTTTGGACACAGCCATATGCAAATCAGTCTTGACCAAGCTCTTCCTGGGAATAATCCAGCCCGAACTGCCAAGCCAGGTGCTCCCTGGGCCCGAAACAAGCATCCTGGGACAGGTTTCGGAGTATCTCCCTTCATCAGCCACTCTAGCTTGAATACAGTAGTGCAGTGAGCATGCGAACCACGTCTGGGCATACCCTTCCAATTTAGGGCAACAACAGCAAAAAGGACAAATGATGGACTGAATGCTGACCAATGCAAACATTCACCCCCATTCACAAAGATCAGGGTTTAATGCATCATTCTTTTGCTCACCACGCCACCCCTGTTTGGACCCAGCCACATGAAAATAAGTCTTCACTCTGCTCCTCATGGGAACAGTCCATCCCAAACTGCCAAGCCAGGTCCTCCCTGGACCAGAAAGAAGCAGCTTGGGACTGGTTGTGGGGTATCACCCCTCATCTGCCAGACTAGCTTGAATCCAGTGGCACAGTGAGCACGAGACCCATGTCTGGGCATACCTTTCCCACTGTAGGCAACAAAAGCAAAAAGAACAAATGATGGACGAAATGCTGAACAATGCAAACATTCACCCCCAGACACAAAGATCTGGGTTTAATCTATTGTTTGTTTGCTCACCACTCTATCCCAGTTTGGACCCAGCCAGATGCATATCAGTCTTGACACATTCTCATGGGAACAATCCAGCCCAAACTGCCAAGCCAGCCACTCCCTCGACTGGAAAGAAGCATCCTCGGACCGGTTTTGGGTTATCACCCCTCATTAGCCAGGGTAGCTTGAATCAAGTGGCGCAGTGGGCACGGGACCCACCTCTGGGCATACCCTTCGCACTTAGGGCAACAAAAGCAAGAAGTACAAATGATAGACGGGATTCTGAACAATGCAAACATTCACCCCAGTCACACAGGCCTGGGTTTAATACATCATTTTTTTTATCCCCACGCCACCGCAGTTTGGTCCTAGTGCTTTGGAAATCAGTCTTGACCTTGTCCTCATGGGAACAGTCTCCAGCCCGACCTGCTAAACCGGGTGCTCCCGGGACCGGAAAGTAACATCCTGGGACTGGTTTCGGGGTAATTTCCCTCATCAGCCATGCTAGCTTGAATCCATCGGCTCAGTGAGCACGGGGCCCACGTTTGGGAATACCCTTCCCACTTAAAGCAAAAAAAGAAAAAGAACAAATGATGGACGGAATACTGAACAATGCAAACATTCACCCCACAGTCACAAAGATCTAGGTTTAATCCATCGTTCTTTTGCTCAACACGCCAGCCCAGTTTGGACCCAGACATATGCAAATAAGTCTGACCCTGCTTCTCATGGGAACAGTCCAGCCCACAATGCCAAGCCAGGTCCTCCCAGGACCAAAAAGAAACATCCTGGAACTGGTTGTGGTGTATCACCCCTCATCAGCCAGGCTAGCTTGAATCCATTGGTGCAGTGAGCTCAGGACCCACGTCTTGATATGCCCTGTCCACCTAGGGTAACAAAAGCAAAAAGAACAAATGATTAACGGAATACTAATTAATGCAAACATTCACCCCCGGGGCGTGGCTAGCAGCCGATGCGAACGGATGCAGCCTAAAGAGGCTCCCGGCCCTCGGCCCAATTATCCGCAATTTATCCGGTATTAAAAACGTGGAATCCCCGTAGAACTCGGGTCGATTCCGCGTCTCCCATCGGTGCCTGCGCCGGTGAGTGGCTGGCGCGCAAAACGACCACAACCAGCGCTGCGAGCTGTGCAGAACCCGGGAAGACGGAGCGCAAGATGGCGGCGTAAGGTGGTGGAAAACTGTGGACTACCGCCAGCGGAGGCCCGGGGCGCCACTACACGTAGCCAGCAGAACAGTGAGTTGGGGGCTACCCCCGAGAAGCGCACCGACGGCGGCAGACCGTGAAGGGGCGAGTGTGTAGCTGGGGCGTCCAGTGGCGACTCCGGCCCCGTGGAGCCCGAAAATCTACGCCCCGGCTTGTGGGCCTACAGCTCCCCAGACGTTGGCGCATCGGCGCTTAGGGGTGAACAGTGAGCGGCGCCCCACGCGTGCAGCGAAAGGACCGACGAACCCCTGGAATAGGCGGATCTTTGCCGAGGACCTGCAGTGGCACGGGGACAGCGGCGACGGACGGCGGCTGAGGATCCGGAAGGGGAGAGAACAGCAGCGGAGACCGATACACAGCACCTGCCCAGGGAACCTTCTACCTCGGACCGTGAGGGCTGGCGGAGGACCCGACCAGCCTTAAACAGGCAATACTAAACGGAAGGAGGAGCCCTATGTCCTGGCACTGGGCCCGGCCACACCGCAGACACGCTCCGGTATATTGCACCTGGGGGCTCCTGAAGTGGGAGGCGGAGCCCTGCGTCCGCCCGGAGAGGCATTCGGCCCTGCATTAACCTACGGAGCGGGGCTCCGGCTGGGAAGTGCACTGGCGAGCGTGAGCCTCGACACCCTCGGAGGCCTAGCTCTCGGCCCAAGGCCGTGAGGCCCCCGACCAGGGGAGATGAGGCAACTGGCTGGCGACCCTGGGCCGGTCCGGAAGGCGGCCTAAGCAGTGAGTAGAATCAAGGACTATCTACTATCATCCTGGAGCGACGACCCGACCCCCCAACGAGGGGGTCCGCTCCCACCGGCGAGCGTGAGTGAAGGATTGGAGGCCCAGAACGGGGGCTTTCGGCGCAGCTACCCAAGGCGAGAGACAGCATCCAAGAGAACCACTCCGGGGAGCAGCTAGGGAGCCGAGCCCCGAACGACAGCGGCGAACGGACCAAAGTGGGGCTTCATCGGGGAGGTGAGCGATCCCGGGCACCCCTCCCGCGCTATTGAGGGGGGAACACACGATCGCAGCAGCAAGGCCCCTGGGGCACGAATACAACTACCGGCGAGTGGACCCCGACCACGCGGTTCGCAAGACGCGACTACCGGAACGGCGACTGCTCCTACTGGAAGCTACGGCCTGCCCACCTGCTGAGTGGACTATATATCACAACCTGCCCAGGCTAAACCGGCTGCTAACACGATGGTAGCATGGGGAAACCAAGAGGGCCGAAAGGTGATGGGGGGCCGACAACGGAAGCCTCAGACGACGTGCAACAGCCCCAATCAGAGTTGCAAATGATGCAAGACAAAATCCTAGCCGCTATTGCAGCCACGAAGGACGCTCTGCAGCAAGACATTGCTCAAGTTTCGACGGGCCTGGGGCTCCTGAGAGCCGACCATTGGAAACTCGCAGATAGGGTCAAAGCAGCGGAGCTCACCCTAAAAGACATTGTACCGGAACAAAAAGCTTTGGAAGGAAAACTCACGGACGCCCTGGACCGCATCCAGACACTGGAGAGAAGGGCGGAGGATGCGGAAAACCGCAGCCGAAGGAATAATGTACGCCTAGTGGGCCTGCCGGAGAAAAAGGAGGGGACGGACATGATGGGTTACTTAGACAATTGGCTGAGAACAGTGGTGGCGCCGGAGGGACTGTCCCCCCTTCTTTACATTGGAGCAAGCACATCGTGTACCAGCCAGGCCCCCGAAACCGGGGCTACCCCCACGACAGGTGGTGATCAAATTGCTCCACTACAGGGACAGGGACTGGCTCCTGCAACGAGCGAGGGACACGGGACCATTTCAGGTCGATAATAGTAAAGTCACGTTATTCCCAGACTACACCTTCGAAACTCAAAAACTACGTGCCTCGTTCCTGTCCATTAAAAAAGAACTACGTACAGAGGGTCTGCAATACTCGCTCTTATTCCCGGCAAGGCTCCGAATTGCAATAGATGGGAAGGCTCTGTTCTTTACATCTTCGGCGGATGCATGGTCCTGGTGGGACTCTTACAAGGCTGGAACGGATGGGGCCCCCTTCGGAGCTGAGGAAGCATTCCAACAGAGCTCGGTGCGACGATCCAAGCGGCTCCGGAAACGTGGACAACACTGGAAAAAAACGACGATATCGCAAACAGAAGAGGAGCGGAAAGCGGCGCTGCAGGCGGTGAAGGAGGTCTCGGGCATGGAGACGTCGCAGCTGGAGAGGGAATCGATCTCAGAGGGAAGGAGAACGGGATCGGAAACAGAACTATCGGAGGTGGACAGCACAAGGGGCCCAACAGTGACGCCACAAAAAGCAGAAGACATATTTGGCAGCTGAAACAAAAACCATGGGGGGTCTGACAGCGACAATCTGGCTGGTATGGCGTGCCCGACCACTTGCGCAGGCAGACGTAAGACTGAATCAACGTGAGTCTGGATGAATATTGAGGGGCGGGGGAATAGGGAGGTGAATACTGTAGCGGAAGCTAGTTCACGCACCCAGAGGCCCATAAGGCCACCGCGGTACAGACTGCGGAGTAGGAAGTTTTGAGAGCACGTTGCTCAATTGTTTGGATGGGGGTAACTCTTTCGTGGTTAGGTCCTGTTCTAGGGGGGAGGATGTCTGGAGAAGTTGGGGTAACTCAGGACAGGGGTTGGAGAAGGGGGGGAGGGACTGAGCTGAGAGGGGACAGTGTGCAGAGGGAGGGGGGGATGGAACTGTTGGGGATGGGTGGGAAAGGTGTCATTCCTGGTGTCTGGCCACTGTTGTTCAGGGCTCACAACCGACAACATCGGGATAATGGATAGTGTGGGATCGTTGAAATGTGTGTCATGGAACGTGCGGGGTCTGAACTCAATGACAAAGAGGCACAAAATTCATTCTTACCTAGTCCGCAGAGGGATTCATATAGCCTTTCTGCAGGAGACTCATCTAACTAAAAAAGAAGGGGCTGCACTACAAAGGAGATGAAGGGGTCACCTGTTCTATACCACGTACTCAGCCTTTGCCAGAGGAGTGCTAATTTGGATTCGGGCTGGGGTCCCCTTCCAAGTCACTAGGCACACCGCAGACCCAGAGGGGCGATTTGTAGCTGTTGAGGGATTACTAAGGGGCCGTGATATCGCACTCTGCGGCGTTTATGCACCGAACGCTGAGCAAACGGTGTACTTCACTAAACTATCCAGGCAGTTAGCTACCTATTTCGCTGGTCCAGTGTTGATGGGAGGGGACTTCAACTCTATTGCAGACACCACCTTAGATAGATCACACCCACCGCTACAGGCTTCCCCAGTACATAGATTAGCGAAACACCGGTCGAATTGGCAGGAACAATGGGACCTGACTGATGTATGGCGCATACAACACCCTGTAGAGAGGGACTATTCCTTCTACTCCTGCATACACGACCTCCACGTCCGTATAGATGCATTCCTATGCTCCCAGCAAGTATTACCGATGATTGCCCATACAGAATATCTAACACGCACAATATCAGATCATAACCCCCTGCTACTCACTCTAGCTTGGATGAACGGGACTACGCCGATCCCGACGTGGAGGCTCCGGCCAGACACGTTGGATGACCCACCGTTCAGCGCAGACTTAGAAAACAGAATAACTCAATACTTCACAGAGAACGAAGGGACTACTTCCACAAGAGCCGCTGAATTCAAGGTAGTGGTAAGGGGACACTGCATAGGGAAATTTGCGGGTGCACGGCGGACGTTGGTAGAGGACTTAGACAAAGCTGAACGGACATTGCGGAACGCTGAGAACTCGTGACCCAACCACCCCGAATTACAGGATAGGGTATGTGCAGCGCGGGAGGCGGTGGCAGTTGAGGTGGAGCGCCTACGTAGCTTTGATTACAAATCTTATTTGACTAAAGCTCTTGCTGAAGGGGATAAGACAGGAGCACTCCTGGCCTGGCTGGCCAACCCCATTAGGGGTGCTACCCCGATACTGTCCCTGAAAGGATTAGGAGGGGAAGTGTACAACACCCAACTAGACATAGTGAGGTGCTTCAGAGGATATTACGACAGCTTATACAGGAGGGGTTTGGAGGCTCGACCCGAGGCGATAACAGCCTCGTTAAAAGGGATTCAGCTGCCTCGGCTGGACCCGGAACAAGCTAAATCCATCGGGGGCCCGATCGTCCTCGCGGAAATTAGGGGGGCCATAAAGAAAATGGCGCGTAATAAAACACCAGGGATGGATGGGCTGCCTATTGAGTTCTACGGGAAGTATATGGCTTTATTAGCCCCAAAGCTACAAATAATATATAATGAAGCCAAAGAGAAGGGCGAGTTACCCCGATCGATGCGTGAGGCGATTATGATCCCCTTGCTAAAACCGCGCAGAGATAGCTCGGATCCAGCTTCGTATCGCCCATTGTCAATGCTGACGACGGACTATAAAATCTTAAGCACAATCCTAGCCACAAGACTGCTAGCCCATATGCAGGGTCTGATTCATAGAGACCAATCGGGCTTCATCCCTACCAGAAACACGTCCCACAACGTTCGCAGGCTGCTTAGACTAATAGCGGACCGGCCGCCAGAGCCCCTATGGTGCTGTCGGTCGACATAGAAAAGGCTTTCGATAGCCTGGAATGGGACTACCTCTATAAAGTGATGCAATGTTTTGGTCTAGGAGAGGGTTACGTACGATGGACCAAAGTGCTTTATGCCTCGGCAGGCGCTAGGGTGCGAGTGGGAGCTTTAATATCGGATCGCTACGAGGTGAACAGGGGCACAAGACAGGGGTGTGCACTTTCTCCCCTATTATTTGCTCTGGCGATGGAGCCACTTGCAATGCTGGCTAGAAGAGGTGATGCTTACAATGGACTGGAAGCTGGGGGGATCCACCACTTTATATCGCTGTACGCAGACGATCTTTTGCTACTCTTAGTTTTGAAACCAGTGGCGCAGTGGGCAAGGGACTCACCTCTGGGCATACCCTTCCCACTTAGGGCAACAAAAGCAAAAAGTACAAATGATGAACGGAATGCTGAACAATGCAAACATTCACCCCCAGTCACAAAGATCTGGGTTTAATATATTGCTCTTTTGCTCACCAGTCCACCCCAGTTTGGACCAAGCCATATTCAAATCAGTCTTGACCCTGCTCCTCGTGGGAACAGTCCAGCCCGCACGGCCAAGCCAGGTCCTCCCTGGACCGGAAACAAGCATACTGAGACCGGTTCTGGGGAATAATCCATCCTTAGCCTGACTATCTTGAATCCAGTGGCGCAGTGAGCACGGGAGCCATGCCTGGGCATACCCTTTCCATTTAGAGCAGTAATGGCAAAACGAGCAAATGAGGGACGGACTGCTGAACAAAGGAAACATTCACCCCCAGTCACAAGGATCTGCATTTAATCCATCGTTCTTTTGTTCCTAACGCCACCCTAGTTTTATCCCGGCCGCATGCAAATCAGTCTTCACCCTGCTACTCATGCAAGCTGTCAAGCCCATAATGCAAAGCCAGGACCTCCCTGGACCGGAAACAAGCATCTTGGGACCGGTTTCGGGGTATCACCCCTTATCAAGCTAGTATAGCTTGGTTCCACTGGCGCAGTGAGCACAGGACCCACATCTGGGCATACCCTTCTCGCATAGGGCAACAAAAGCAAATTTACACATGATTAACGGAATGCTAAATAATGCAAACATTCAACCCCAGTCACAAAGATCTGGGTTTAATCTATTGTTCTTTTGCTCACTATGCCACCCCAGTTGGGACCCACCCATATGCAAATCAGTCTTGACCCTGCTCAGTCCAGTCCCAACTGCCAAGCCAGTTCCTGCCTGGATCAGAAACAAACATCCATGGAGCGGTTTCAGGTTATCACCCCTCCTCAGCAAAGATAGCTTGAATCCAGTGGCGCAGTGAGCACGGGACCCACGTCTGGGCATACCCTTCCCACTTAGGGCAACAAAAGCAAAAAGAACAAATGATGGATGGAATGCTAAACAATGCAAATATTCACCTCCAGGCACAATGATCTAGGTTTAATCCATTGTTTTTTGCTCACCATGCCACTCCACTTTGAACCCACCCATAGTCTTGACACCGCTCCTCATGGGAAAAGTCAAGCCCGAATTGACAAGCCAGGTCCTCCCTAGACTTGAAAGAAACATCCTGGGATCGGTTTTGGGGTGTCACTCCTCATCAGCCAGGCTAGCTTGAATCAAGTGGCGCAGTGAGCATGGGACCCACATCTGGGCATAACCTTCCCACTTAGGGCAACAAAAGCAAACAGAACAAATGAAGGATGGAATGCTGAACAATTCAAACATTCACCCTCAGTCAGAAAGTTCTTGGTTTAGTCCATGGTTCTTTTACTCACCACTCCACCCCAATTTGGACCCAGCTATATGCAAATCAGGCTTGACCTTACTTGTGGGAGCAGTCCAGCCCGCACTTCGAAGCCAGGTACTGCCTCGACCAAAAACAAGCATACTGGGACCGGGTTCGAGGCTAACACCCCATATCAGGTAGGCTAGCTTGAATCCAGTTGCACAGTGAGCAGGGGACCCTTGTCTGGGAATACCCTTCCTACTTAAGGTAAAAAAAGCAAAAGAACAAAGGATGGTCGGAATGCTAAACAGTGCAAACATTCACCCCCGCTCCCCCGAAGTGACAAAGATCTAGGTTTAATCTATCCTTCTTTTGCTCACAACGCTACGCCAGTTTGGAGCCAGTCATATGCAAATCAGCCTTGACGCTGCTCCTCATGGGAACAGTGCATTCCGAACTGCCAATAAGGTCCTCCCTGGGCCCGAAACAAGCATCCTGGGACTGATAGTGCGGTATCACCCCTCATCAGCCAGGCTAGCTTAAAATGAGTGGTGCTGGGAGCACGGGACTAACGTCTGGGCATACCCATCCTACTTAAGGCAACAAAGGAAAAAGAACAAATGATGGCCAGATTGCTGAACAATGCAAACATTCACCCCAAGTCACAAACTTCTGGGTTTAATGTATCATTGTTTTGCTCACCACGCCACCCCAGTTTGACGCCAGCCATATGCAAACCTGTCTGACCCTACTCCTCATGGGAACAGTCCATCCCTAACTGCCAAGGCAGTTCCTCCCTGGACGGGAAACAAGCATTCAAGGACTGATTTTGGGGTAACCCGCCTCCTCAGCCAGTCTGACTTTAATCCAGTGGCGCAGTGAACACGGGATCCACGTCTGGAGGTACCATTCTCACTTAGGGCAAGAAAAGCAAGAAGAACAAAGAATGGACTGAATGCTAAACAATGCTAACATTCCCTGCCACTCTCAAAGATCTGGTTTTAATCAATTGTACTTTTGCCCACCACACCACCCCAGTTTGGACCAAGCCATATGCAAATCAGTTTTCACTCTGCTCCTCATGCAAGCTGTCAAGCCAGTACTACAAAGCCAGTACCTCCCTGGACAGGAAACAAGCATCTTGAGACCTGTTTCGGGGTATCACCCCTCATCAGCTAGGATAGCTTGAATCCAGTTTTGCAGTGAGCACAGGACCCACATCTGGGCATACCCTTCTCACTTAGGGCAGCGAAAACAAAAAGTACAAATGATGGACGGCTTGCTGAACAATTCAAACATTCACCCCCAGTATCTCCCTTCATCAGCCAGGCTAGCTTGAATACAGTTGTGCAGTGAGCATGCGAACCACGTCTGGGCATACCCTTCAAATTTAGGGCAACGAAAGCAAAAAGGATAAACGATGGACTGAATGCTGACCAATGCAAACATTCACCCCCATTCACAAAGATCAGGGTTTAATCCATCGTTCTTTTCTTCACCACCCAACCCCAGTTTGGACCCAGCCATATGCAAATCAGTCTTAATCCTGCTCCTCGTGGAAACAGTCCAGCCCAAAATGGCAAGCCAGGTCCACCCTGGACCGCAAACATGCATCCTGGGACAGTTTTCGGGGTATCACTCCTCATTAGCCAGGCTAGCTTGAATCATGAAGCGCAGTGAGCATGGGACCTACGTCTAGGCATCCCCTTTCCACTAAGGGCAGAAAAAGCAAAAGAACAAATGATGGACGTAATGCTGAAGAATGCAAACATTCACTTCCAGTCACAAAGATCTGGGTTTAGTCTATCGTTCTTTTGCTCAGCATGCCACCCCACTTTGGACCCAGCCATATGCAAATCAGTCTTGACCCTGTTCCTCGTGGGAACAGTTCAGGCCGCACTGCCAAGCCAGCTCCTCCGTGACCGTAAACAACCATACGGCAACCGATTTCGGGGTATCATCCCTCATTAGCAATCCAGAGGCGCAGTGAGCACTGGATCCACGTTTGGACATACCTTTCCCACTTAAGGAAACAAAATCAAACAGAACAAATGACTAATGGAATGCTAAATTATGCTTGGGCATACCCTTTCCATTTAGGGCAGCAAAAGCAAAACGAGCAAATGAGGGAGGGACTGCTGAATAAAGGAAACATTCACCCCCAGTCACAAGGATCTGGGTTTAATCCTGCGTTCTTTTCCTCACAACGCCACTCTAGTTTGATCCCGGCCATATGCAAATCAGTCTTCACCCTGCTCCTCATGCAAGCTGTCCAAACTGCAAAGCCCGAAACAAGCATCTTGGGACCGGTTTCGGGGTATCACCCCTTATTAAGCTAGGATAGCTTGGATCCACTGGCGCAGTGAGCACAGGACCCACATCTGGGCAAACCCTTCTCACATAGGGCAACAAAAGCAAAATGTACACATGTTTAACAGAAAGCTAAATTATGCAAACATTCACCCTAATCTCAAAGATCTGGGTTTAATTCATTGTTCTTCTGCTCAACACGCCACCCCAGTTTGGAGCCAGCCAGATGCTAATCAGTCTTGACCCTGCTCCTCATGGGAACAGTCCAGCTCGCACGGCCTAGCCAGGTCCTCCGTGGACTGTAAACATACATGCTGGGACCGGTTTTGGGGTATCACACCTCATTAGCCAGGCTAGCTTGAATCCAGGGGCGCAGTGAGCACGGGACCCACGTCAGAGCATACCCTTCCCACTTAGGGCAACAAAAGCAAAAGAAGAAATGATGGACGGAATGCTGAAGGATGCAAACATTCACCCCCAGTCACAAAGATCTGGGTTTAATCTATTGTTCTTTTGCTCACCAGGCCATCCAAGTTTGGACCCAGCCATATTCAAATCAATCTTGACCCTGCTTCTCATGGGAACAGTACGGCCCAAATTGCCAAGCCAGATCCTCCCTGGACCGAAAAGAAGCATCCTGGGAAAGGTTTCGGGCTTTCACCCCTCATTAGCCAGGATAACTTGAATCCAGTGGTGCAGTGAGCACGGACTCAAGTCTGGGCATACCCTTTTCACTTCGGGCAACAAAATCAAAACGAACAAATGATTAACGTAATGCTAAATAATGCAAACCTTCACCCCAGTCACAAAGATCTGGGTTTTATCTATTGTTCTTTTGCTCACCATGCCTCCCCAGTTTGGACCCAGCCATATGCAAATCAGTCTTGACCATGCTCCTCATGGGAGCAGTCCAGTCCCAACTGCCAAGCCAGGACCTCCCCGGACTGGAAAGAAGCATCCTGGCTTCGGGGTATCACCCGTCATCAGCTAGGCTAGCTTGAATCTAGTGGCGCGGTGAGCATGGGGGGGCATACCCTTCCCATTTAGGGCAACAAAAGCAAAACAAACAAATGAGGGATGGAATACTTGACAATGCAAACATTCACCCCCAGTCACAAGGATCTGGGTTTAACCCATTTTTCTTTTGCTCACAACACAACCCTAGTTTGGACCCATCCAGATGCAAATCAGTCTTGACCCTGCTCCTCGTGGGAACAGTCCAGCCCGAACCTCCAAGCCAGGAAACAAGCATCTTGGGACTGGTTTTGGGGAATCACCTTTTCTCAGCCAGGATAGCTTGAATCCAGTGGTGCAGTGAGCACGGGACCCACATCTGGGAACACCCTTCACACTTGGGGAAAAAAAGCAAAAATAATAAATGATGGACGGAATGCTGAGCAATGCAAACATTCACCCTGAGTCACAAAGATCTGGGTTTAATCCATTGTTTTTTGCTCACCACGCCACCCCAGTTTGGACCCAGCCATATGCAAATCAGTCCTGACTCTAAACCTCTTGGGGACAGTCCATCCCGAATTACCAAGCCAGGTTATCTCTGGACTGGAAACAAGCATCCTGGGTTATGGTTTTGGATTATCACCCCTCATCAGCCAGTCTGACTTGAATCCAGTAGAGCAGTGAGCATGGGACCCATGGCTGGACATACCCTTCTCACTTGGGGCAAGAAAAGAAAAAAGAACAAAGGATGGACGGAATGCTTAACAATGCCAACATTCCTCGCAGTCACAAGTATCTGGTTTTAATCCATTGTTTGTTTGCTCACTGTGAGAAGTTGGCCTGATATGCAGTTCTCACTATTCTAGTGATCACTATGTATCAGTCCAAACAACCCTTATTGATGATTGGTTGTAAGTCAACCTTATAGACCAGCTATCCTAGTAGCATGGATACGAGCAGTCTAAGGCTAAGACTCTAGAGGGCGTGTTAAGCCAGCTGTTTTACCATCACATTTGACTACCCCTTGAACACCAAGTGAAAGGACACCACACAAGTTGTTATGAAAATAAACAGATATTTATTTATAACAAGACTACCCTGAACTCTTTATGAGTCAGGGAGCTAAGCACACAACAAAACTCTTACGAAAATACTTTAAGTGGCACAATTTACACAAATGCCCTAGGGGCACGAAAAACCATATACACAGTAAGTGGAATGCGAACTTGCTAGCAGGTAAGTAATACTTTTCTAGACTCAGGAATCGCTAGGCCTACAATTCTAAACACTGGGATTAGATGCAGGAGGCCTGTGGACGTTGTGTGCAGAGTGGGAACTCTCACGCGTAAGGCGGGAAAAAGTCTATGGAGGCTAGCAGTTGCAAAGTTACTGTTCTCGGGCGAACCCGACTAGGTGGGTCGAAAACGGGGGTGGATCCGAACACTTAGGGTGTTGGACTATGCTGAAGCACCGGAGTACTTGGTTTACCTAGCCCAGGGGCTGCGGCTGCATAGGGTTGAAGTTGCGTCGGAAACCCACGTTGAAGAACCAGGAGCCTGAAGAAAGAGTTGCTGGCAGGCGGCCAGTGAAGAGAGTTCGTGGAGATCCAAGCCTGGATCAGGAAAGAAGAAACCTGTAAGCAGAGGGGACCAAGTTCTGAATCACTAGCCAGTGATTTGAGTGGGCACCAGGATGGCACCGGACAAAGTCACCTCAGCCAGGTGAGTGGGCGCTGCTGGGCTCTGCAGTCTCTCGGACCAGGAGGCGTTGTCGGCGACCAGGATGGAGGTGCGAGCTGTCCCACGAAGGTTCTTGCTGTCGACGTCGCTGGACCCAGGATTGGGCAACAAGTCTTGGCAAATGCAAGGCCCACGCGGTGGACCTAAAATGGCGTCTTGAGTTGACCAGGAGGGTCCAGGGTGCTCCTCTGTTGGAGGGGAGCAAGGGCTAGTCTGGAGCAACCAGACCAGCAGTAGTTGTCGTCGTGGAGCGTCGTGAGGGGGCCACTAGCCAACGGGCAAGCGACCTGGACAACGCGGTTGGCAGCAAAGAGCAGAAGGGCCCCACGCAGATCTCGTGGATGCAGGGGGGCTGAATTTCGGTGCTGGAGCTGCTCAGGGTCGGGGCTTCTCTTACCCCAAAGCACTCAGTCGAGGGTCACTCGGGAGTCGTGCTGGACAAGCGTCGTGCAGTTCTGAAGATGGCCGGTCCCTCGAGGTCTCGTCGCACCCACGGATCACAGCTGGGCTGATGATGTAGGTTGAGGTCAGAGGTGCCAGGGAAGCCGGTTCTCGTCGTGCTGGAGCAGTCTTGATCCGAAGGAGAGACTGGCAACAAACCGCGATGCTTGGTTGGTGCCTGCTGCTGCAGGGTGACTACTCCTTAGTCACAAGGGAGAATCTTGGGAAGAAGTCTTGAGTTCCTTTCGTGGAAAGTAGTTTCAGGATTCAAAGATGATCTGATTTGGAAGGGGGCCAGTTCCTACCTTTATCCTGCAAAAAGGGGCTGGCACGCGACTAAGTCCTGCCCTATGGGTGGGACTAGGAGGGGGGTGGTTACACCCCTCTCCTTGGCGGGCTTTCCCCAGGCCAGGGGCTGGAGTGCCCCTGGAACTGGTTCCAGCCGGCCTATGCACAGTGAGCACCGGGGTGCCACTTGCAGTCACCTTCCTCTAAAGCCCTGCCTACCTAGAATACACAAAATCCTGTCTCGGTGCTGGCACCGCCCCTGGCAGGAAACCCTTTGTCCTTGCCTCCTGGGCTGGGAGGACTCCCAGCAGCAGGAGGGCAGACTTGTGTCTCGGTGGCAGCATCCATTTTGTGGAGCTAAGGCTCTGTCTAACTTTAACCGGGGTTACAGGTTACATACATGTCGTGTCCCTCTAGAAGGGTGGAATGCTAACCCCGTCGCCAGAATTGGCGAGGGGTTAGTATTCCAATTCGTATGACACCTTACTCGACATGTTTTGATAAAGCGATACCAGAGTTGGCATATAACCGAGAGGATTAAAATGCACTTAAGAGTATATGGTATGCGATATCATGGAAACGGCTAAGGGATGGATCCCGAAAGCCGCAGACAGGCTCAGCTCATGCCAGAGCACTATCTCACACGATTCCAAGCACTCTGCCTTCAGGATTGTTAAGGCCTGCCATAGGAGTGACTGATAGGAGATCTGTGTGTCCATTTTTAGGGTTAGATATAGGTATACTATATCTAAAGCAAAGGGTGATTACACCACCTTGCCTCAGCTGTCGTGCAGCCAGTTGTGTCAGATCTGGATGGCCAGCCAGGGGTGGCATAATACATGCTGCAGCCCCTGGTAGGCCCTGGTTACACCTATGCCCTGGGTACCTAAGGTACACTGTACAGGGACTGATAAGGTGACTCAGTATCCAATTAGATATGTACCTAGGGTACATGGAATCCATTTTACAGAGAGAGCAGTAGGCCTGGGGTCCTGAATAGCAGGGCCCCAGGTCAACTAAGTCAGAAAACCAGCAAAACACCAGGCAAAAAGTTGGGGGCAACCATAGTCAGGGATCTACCTTCCTACATAACCCCCCCCCCAAACGAAAGGAGATAAGGCTATCCTTGCCAGGTAAGCCTATATTGCCTGAGTGGCCATATAAGGAAGTACCAGCACTGGCATGGTTACCCCCTATCTCATGGTCCACTAAGCAATCCCTCACCCTAAGGGTGTCTGAGGGTCTCCACCATAGGGAATCCCTACCTGTGGTGTGCTTTGGCAAAGTAAAAGGCTGGTGCTGAAATGGAGTACTGAAGTGAGGCTCCACTAATTTTGGGCTCAGCTTCCTCCAATCATTTTCCACCATAGAGGCCTTTCTTTCAAAGACTGAGTTGTTTTGGGCTCTCAGGGTCAACCTCTGGCTACCTACAGCTGGAGGTTGGGTCCCTCTGTTTGGCTTACTGGAGGGACAGGTCAGGTTTGGGGCCCTCAGGTCCCAGGTTTGGCTGTGCCCAACAGTGTCCATCTGTGGGAGGCCCCTAACTAAATTTAAGGGGGATCCCTCAGGAGTCTGTTTTATTTTCACTTGGCTAGGATTACTAGCTTCAGTGCCCTTAATCTGTTGATTGGGAAGTTCTTTTGGACAGGGGGCCCTTTGGGGTCCACCACTGGCCTCCCTGACCTCTACAGCCCTGGGCTGACTGAGGCAGGGTAGAGAGGGGCAGGTTACCTGCTCCAGACTGGGTCCCACCTTGGAAGGGTCCACTGACATCAGGGGCTCTGCCAGGCTAGGCCTGACTACCTCTGGGGCAGTTCCTTCACAAGGGGTCAGATAAGTTCCCTGAGGAGGCTGATCCTTTCCTAAAGTCTGGTGGGAGGGAGATTTCTCTTCCTCCTCAATGCTCTCTGTCTGAGTGGAGTGATCCATAGTTTCAGGCTTTACAACACTATCATCTGTCTGAGTTTGAGCTGTGGCCATCACAACTCTCCCAACCTTTTCAGGAGGGGGCTCAGTTTGGGTGTGGGCTGTGACCATCACAGCCTTTACAACCTGTTCTGGGAAGGAAGTTGTCTGAGATTGGGCTGTGACTGGCACAGCCCTCCTGACCTGTTCAGGGAGGACATCTTGGACTGGGGCTGTGGCTATCACTGCCCCACTAACTTTACCATGGAAGTTTACCATTTTAGAATGGGTTTCTTGCTCTACTTCAGCCCAGGCTGAGAGCTCTAAATCATTCCCCAGTAGGCAATCTACAGGCAAGTTTGGTGACACTGCCACTCTCTTGTGGCCAGTGACACCTCCCCAGCTGAGATTGACCACTGCCATGGGATGATCTCTCTGTACTCCATCAATATTGGTCACCTGGTATGTGGCACCAGGTAAAAGTTGCCTTGAGGGGACTAGACTCTCAGTCACCATAGTGATGCTAGCCCCTGTATCTCTATAGGCCTCAACTTTTATACCATTGATGAGGGGCTCCTGTCTGTACTTGCCCAACGTGTTGGGACAAGTTGTGAAGTTGGCAAACCCCATGCCAGTCTCACAGACAAGAGTATCTAAGTTTGGGGACCTGGTTAGGCCAGAGTCCCCAGGAACTCCCAAAGTAAATGCACCCAAATTCTTGGGGGCACTCCCACCACCTGGGGGATTACTACTAGTAGTAACAGGAGGTTTGGGAATGTTACTTGGGGGTATGTTCTCCCTATTGTTGTTCTTTGGGCAACTGCTGTCAGTTTTCAAATGACCCACCTGCTTACAGGGATAACAATAAGGTTTCTTCTGGTTATTAGAAGGATTCTGGGACCCACCCCCCTCAGAGGATTTTTGGGGCCCTGATGTGGTTTGATCTGAAGATTTATTCCCACCCTTCTCTTGAGGCTTGGTTGATTCCTTTTTCTGGTCACCACCTTGGTTCTTAGGCCTAATCCTGGTTCTGACCCACTTGTCTGCCCTCTTACCCAATTCTTGTGGAGAGGTCAGATCAGAGTCTACCAGGTGCTGGTGTAATAACTGGTTCTGACAATTATTTAAGACTTGCTCTCTCATAATAAGATTATACAATCATGTGAAGTCAGTAACCTTGCTACCCAGTAACCAGCCTTCCAAAGCCTTAGTGGCACAATCAACAAAGTCAGCCCAATCCTGAGACTGAGTTTTCTGGGTATCCCTGAACAGCAACCTGTACTGCTCAGTGGTTAAGCCAAACCCATCAACCAGTGCATTTTTCAGGACTTGGTAATTATTAGCATCCTCAACTCTAGTAGTGAGGAGCTTATCTCTACCTTTGCCATCAAAGGAGAGCCACAGTATAGCTGCCCACTGACTTTGGGGGATGCACTGTACAGTGCAGGCCCTCTCCAAAGCAGCCATCCATTTTTGGATGTCATCCCCTTGTTTAAAGGGGGGCACTATTTTTGTCAGGTGTTTAGTATCTAAACCCTTCTCTTTTTCTCTTGGGAGATTGCTGCCACCAGTGGGAACTAACCCACTCATCTGCTGCTCTCTAGCAAAGGCAAGCTTTTCTTTGGCCAGGGCAAGTTCTTCCCTTTCAATCCTCAGAGCAGCTTGTCTCATTCTGGCTTCATGCTCTATTCTCTGAGGGGAAGTAAATCTCCTCTGGGGAGAGTTCCTTCTCCTCTGAGAAGAGGCATTAGAGTGCAGAGATCCATTGGAGTCCCTAGAAAGAGATCTATCTCTCCTAACTCCAAGGTTAGGCCTACTTAGGGTCAGTACTGGGGGTCCCCCAGATCCTAACCCAAGCAAGTCTATGTTGGAAGCGGCCGCTCCCCGTGCATCCTGCCTGACTGCCACAGCGCTTTACAGAGACTGGTATCGTAGCGCTATACGCCTGCCTGCCATAGTTTTGCCTGCAACAGCTGCCGCCTTGTATACCTGCACTTTATGTTTGAAAATTGCATTGTGCGCTCAATTCCGATTTTGCTAACGTGCACCTCGGCATTTTAACATCGATTGTCAGCCAGCGCTCAGACTCACTTTTCTAACTCTACGTAGCGCCGGTGCCACTGCCCTCAGCGTCTCTCCTCTCATCCACCCCAACCTCGCCCAGGCTGTAGTTCGATCCCCCCACCATTTTGGTTGTTGTGCCTAACCAGCACCAAGAGCCCACCTCCCGCCTCCCAGCTGCCCCTCCCCCGCACGGACTCAGAAGGCTTGCCCTGCCTGCTGGTCCTCTGTGACCTCTCCTACCTCGTAGGAAGCGGCCGCTCCCCGTGCATCCTGCCTGACTGCCACAGCGCTTTACAGAGACTGGTATCGTAGCGCTATACGCCTGCCTGCCATAGTTTTGCCTGCAACAGCTGCCGCCTTGTATACCTGCACTTTATGTTTGAAAATTGCATTGTGCGCTCAATTCCGATTTTGCTAACGTGCACCTCGGCATTTTAACATCGATTGTCAGCCAGCGCTCAGACTCACTTTTCTAACTCTACGTAGCGCCGGTGCCACTGCCCTCAGCGTCTCTCCTCTCATCCACCCCAACCTCGCCCAGGCTGTAGTTCGATCCCCCCACCATTTTGGTTGTTGTGCCTAACCAGCACCTAGAGCCCACCTCCCGCCTCCCAGCTGCCCCACCCCCGCACGGACTCAGAAGGCTTGCCCTGCCTGCTGGTCCTCTGTGACCTCTCCTACCTCGTAGGAAGCGGCCGCTCCCCGTGCATCCTGCCTGACTGCCACAGCGCTTTACAGAGACTGGTATCGTAGCGCTATACGCCTGCCTGCCATAGTTTTGCCTGCAACAGCTGCCGCCTTGTATACCTGCACTTTATGTTTGAAAATTGCATTGTGCGCTCAATTCCGATTTTGCTAACGTGCACCTCAGCATTTTAACATCGATTGTCAGCCAGCGCTCAGACTCACTTTTCTAACTCTACGTAGCGCCGGTGCCACTGCCCTCAGCATCTCTCCTCTCATCCACCCCAACCTCGCCCAGGCTGTAGTTCGATCCCCCCACCATTTTGGTTGTTGTGCCTAACCAGCACCTAGAGCCCACCTCCCGCCTCCCAGCTGCCCCTCCCCCGCTCCGCCCCCTCCACTATCCATTAATGTCTGATGCCCCAACGCGCAGCGTCCACGCGCTGCGGCCGCGCCGAAGGTGCGCCAAAGGTAAGCCCGTCTACGCCCGTCCGTGCCTGGACCGCGCCCAGCGCCAGACCCCCTGCTCTATGCCGCTCCCAACCCCCCAGAGTAACTTATGATGCCACTACTCTCCTCGCCCTCAACCCCGGACGCACCCCACTTTGCTGCGAAGCTACCCCAGGACGTACCCACGGCCCATTCTCCTGCCTCTCCTGTAAGTTCAACTGCGTCAGGACCCTCACCAAACACACTTCCTCCATACACAGCTCCGAACCCAACGACTTGAAATGCATCCTACTGAACACCCGCTCGGTCCACAGACATGCAACCGAACTCTGGGACCTAATCGACACTACATCACCTGACATCGCCTTCCTTACTGAAACTTGGATGAATGCATCTTCTGCCCCCGACATCGCCATAGCCATACCGGACACTTACAA
This sequence comes from Lissotriton helveticus, assembly GCF_964261635.1. Taxonomy (NCBI): domain Eukaryota; kingdom Metazoa; phylum Chordata; class Amphibia; order Caudata; family Salamandridae; genus Lissotriton; species Lissotriton helveticus. The sequence continues at coordinate 48,322,658 of NC_136073.1, forward strand.
GATCATTCGAAAAGACCGCACCAATAATAAAACTGGAGGAGGCATCGCCATCGTCCATAGAAACACCATCAAAATTACAACCAGCTCTGACGCCAATCTCGCAACCGCCGAACACCTCCACTTTCAGATCCACACCGACCCCAGGACCACACTCAGAGGAACCCTCATTTACAGGCCCCCTGGCACCCGATCTCAATTCAGCGACGACATCACTGACTTCGTCAGCCCGCAAGCCCTCGCCTCCGAGAACTACATTCTTCTAGGAGACCTCAACTACCACCTTGACAACATTCTCGACAACAACACCACCACCCTTCTGGACAACCTGTCCAATCTCGGACTCAAACAACTTGTTGACACCCCCACCCACATAGCCGGTCACACGCTCGACCCTATCTTCACCTCCAGCAAGCACATCTCCTTCGATCATACTACAGCCCTCCACTGGACAGATCACAGCTGTGTTCACTTCAGCTACAAAACAACCCGGACCCACAACCGTCCACAACCCATTCCACAAAGAAAATGGAACAAAATCACCACCGAACAACTCCTCACATCACTCAACCAAAACACTCCCACCCTGGCAACGGACCCAGACCTAGCGGCCACCAACCTCAGGCAATGGATTACCCACAGTGCAGACGAACTAGCACCCCTGAAAAAACACCAGTCGAAATTATCCAGCAAAAAAGCTCCCTGGTTCAATGATGACCTTAAAAAATCCAAGAAGACATGCCGCACCCTGGAGAAGAATTGGAGAAAAGAACCAACCTCAGACAACATGGCCTCCCTCAAGACAGCCACCCGCAAACACCACCAACTGATCCGATCCACCAAGAAATCAGCACTGAAGGACCGTCTCGACAACAATTCTCATAACAGCAAGGAACTCTTCAATATCGTCAAAGAATTCACCAACCCTCCCGCAGCATCCAACGACATCACTAACTCCCAAGACCTCTGCAATGCGCTATCCTCCTTCTTCTACAACAAAATTGCCGACATCCACAACAGCTTCAAGAACACTCCCAATGACCAACTCACCCCACCCCCTTCAGATCCCACCCCTCCAACTAACTACCTCAACTCCTGGAACCCAATCACCATTGAAGACACCATTCGCCTCATGAACTCGATCCACTCTGGCTCACCTTCTGACCCCTGCCCCCACTACATCTTCAACAAAGCTGACTCCATCATCGCTCCCCAACTCCGCGATGTCATCAACTGCTCCTTCGACTCCGCCACCTTTCCAGAAATATGGAAACACGCCGAACTTAGCGCCCTTCTGAAAAAACCAACAGCAGACCCCTCAGATCTGAAAAACTACCGACCCATTTCCCTCCTCCCTTTCCCGGCCAAAGTCATCAAGAAAGCCGTCAATAGCCACCTAGCAGCCTTCCTTGAATCCAACAACTCCCTAGATCCCTCACAGAACGGCTTTCGAGCTAAACACAGCACGGAAACCGCCCTCATTGCAGCGACCGACGACATCCGAGCACTCCTGGACAACGGTGAAACAGTGGCCCTCATTCTACTCGACCTCTCCGCCGCCTTCGACACTGTCTGTCACAACACCCTCATACAACGCCTCAACAACATCGGCATACAAGGAAAAGCCTTGGACTGGATCATCTCATTCCTAGCCGGGAGAACACAGAGAGTCCGACTCCCCCCATTCTACTCAGAGCCCACCGAAGTCATCTGCGGCGTACCTCAAGGCTCCTCACTCAGTCCCACCCTCTTCAACGTCTACATGAGTCCCCTCGCCTCCATCGCACGTCAACACAACCTCAACATCATCTCCTACGCCGACGACACCCAGCTAATCCTTTCCCTCACCAAAGACCCCAACACCGCCAAAAACAACCTTCACGAAGGCATGAAAGAAGTAGCCGAATGGATGAAACAGAGCCGCTTAAAACTCAACTCAGACAAGACGGAGGTGCTCATCCTAGGATCCTCCCCCTCAGCTTGGGACGACTCCTGGTGGCCTTCCGCTTTGGGATCTGCGCCCACACCCACAGACCATGCACGTAACCTTGGCTTCATTCTAGACTCCTCCCTCTCAATGTCCAGACAAGTCAACGCCGTATCGTCCTCCTGCTTCAACGTCCTCCGCATTCTCAAAAAGATCTTCCGCTGGATCCCCCTCGAAACAAGAAAGACTGTCACCCATGCTCTGGTCACGAGTCGACTGGACTATGGCAACTCACTCTACGCAGGAATTACAACAAAATTGCAGAAAAAGCTCCAGCGCATCCAAAACGCATCAGCGAGACTCATATTAGACATCCCGCGCCAAGAGCACATCACCGGTCACTTAAAAAACCTCCACTGGCTCCCCGTCAACAAAAGAATTACTTTCCGCCTTCTTACCCACGCACACAAGGCCCTTTATAATCTTGGACCCGAATGCCTCAACACCCGACTGTCCTTCTACTATCCCACCCGCCAACTAAGATCATCCAATCAAGCCCTCGCCGCAGTCCCGCGCATCCGAAAAACCACCATGGGTGGCAGATCCTTCTCCTTCCTGGCAGCCAAGACCTGGAACTCACTCCCCACACACCTCCCCCTTACTCAGAATCACATCTCCTTCAGAAAAGAACTGAAAACATGGCTATTCGATAAAAAGTAAAACCCCCCCCCCAAGCGCCTTGAGACCCTCTGGGTGAGTAGCGCGCTTTATAAATGCATGAACTTGAACTTGAACTTGAACTTATGTTGGCCCTAGTTAGCCTTCTGACTACCTCAAGACCTTTGTCTGCCTCATCCCCAGAGAGTTCCTCAGGATCCTCCTCCCCAACTGCATTTACAGTGTTGTGGAGGTCTGGATCCCCAGTGGTACCCTCTAAGGCTGGCATATTCCCATCTAGCTGAGAAATCTTTCTCGCATCATATGTCTCTAAGAGACCTATCAGAAAGGGAATGGTGGGGTTAGACCCCTGTTTCAGTTTCCTGGAGGTACACACCTGTCTCATCTCCTGGAAACTGAGAGCTGCATATCTTGAAGTGACCTGTGGAGGGTCAACTGCCACAAGGGGAGTCTCAGTAGACTCTCCCTGGGTAGACATGCTTTTCTAGTGAGGTGTAAGTGGTGCACTTACCTACACTATATGTTTACCTACTGATCCCTTGCTAGAGTTGTAGTTTAGGGTGTGCTAGGCCCTAGGAGCTACAACAGCTGGTTCAGTAGAACTCAGAGTATTCTAAGCTAAGTTATATGTACCTTAGTACTTATGTGATCTTTCAAATGATATTCTTAGGATATGTGTGGTAAAACAACAGCAAGCTCAAATCCCAACCGCTGCTCACCAATGTGAGAAGTTGGCCTGATATGCAGTGCTCACTATTCTAGTGATCACTATGTATCAGTCCAAACAACCCTTATTGATGATTGGTTGTAAGTCAACCTTATAGACCAGCTATCCTAGTAGCATGGATACGAGCAGTCTAAGGCTAAGACTCTAGAGGGCGTGTTAAGCCAGCTGTTTTACCATCACATTACCCCTTGAACACCAAGTGAAAGGACACCACACAAGTTGTTATGAAAATAAACAGATATTTATTTATAACAAGACTACCCTGAACTCTTTATGAGTCAGGGAGCTAAGCACACAACAAAACTCTTACGAAAATACTTTAAGTGGCACAATTTACACAAATGACCTAGGGGCACGAAAAACCATATACACAGTAAGTGGAATGCGAACTTGCTAGCAGGTAAGTAATACTTTTCTAGACTCAGGAATCGCTAGGCCTACAATTCTAAACACTGGGATTAGATGCAGGAGGCCTGTGGACGTCGTGTGCAGAGTGGGAACTCTCACGCGTAAGGCGGGAAAAAGTCTATGGAGGCTAGCAGTTGCAAAGTTACTGTTCTCGGGCGAACCCGACTAGGTGGGTCGAAAACGGGGGTGGATCCGAACACTTAGGGTGTTGGACTATGCTGAAGCACCGGAGTACTTGGTTTACCTAGCCCAGGGGCTGCGGCTGCATAGGGTTGAAGTTGCGTCGGAAACCCACGTTGAAGAACCAGGAGCCTGAAGAAAGAGTTGCTGGCAGGCGGCCAGTGAAGAGAGTTCGTGGAGATCCAAGCCTGGATCAGGAAAGAAGAAACCTGTAAGCAGAGGGGACCAAGTTCTGAATCACTAGCCAGTGATTTGAGTGGGCACCAGGATGGCACCGGACAAAGTCACCTCAGCCAGGTGAGTGGGCGCTGCTGGGCTCTGCAGTCTCTCGGACCAGGAGGCGTTGTCGGCGACCAGGATGGAGGTGCGAGCTGTCCCACGAAGGTTCTTGCTGTCGACGTCGCTGGACCCAGGATTGGGCAACAAGTCTTGGCAAATGCAAGGCCCACGCGGTGGACCTAAAATGGCGTCTTGAGTGGACCAGGAGGGTCCAGGGTGCTCCTCTGTTGGAGGGGAGCAAGGGCTAGTCTGGAGCAACCAGAGCAGCAGTAGTTGTCGTCGTGGAGCGTCGTGAGGGGGCCACTAGCCAACGGGCAAGCGACCTGGACAACGCGGTTGGCAGCAAAGAGCAGAAGGGCCCCACGCAGATCTCGTGGATGCAGGGGGGCTGAACTTCGGTGCTGGAGCTGCTCAGGGTCGGGGCTTCTCTTACCCCAAAGCACTCAGTCGAGGGTCACTCGGGAGTCGTGCTGGACAAGCGTCGTGCAGTTCTGAAGATGGCCGGTCCCTCGAGGTCTCGTCGCACCCACGGATCACAGCTAGGCTGATGATGTAGGTTGAGGTCAGAGGTGCCAGGGGAGCCGGTTCTCGTCGTGCTGGAGCAGTCTTGATCCGAAGGAGAGACTGGCAACAAACCGCGATGCTTGGTTGGTGCCTGCTGCTGCAGGGTGACTACTCCTTAGTCACAAGGGAGAATCTTGGGAAGAAGTCTTGAGTTCCTTTCGTGGAAAGTAGTTTCAGGATTCAAAGATGATCTGATTTGGAAGGGGGCCAGTTCCTACCTTTATCCTGCAAAAAGGGGCTGGCACGCGACTAAGTCCTGCCCTATGGGTGGGACTAGGAGGGGGATGGTTACACCCCTCTCCTTTGGCGGGCTTTCCCCAGGCCAGGGGCTGGAGTGCCCCTGGAACTGGTTCCAGCCGGCCTATGCACAGTGAGCACCGGGGTGCCACTTGCAGTCACCTTCCTCTAAAGCCCTGCCTACCTAGAATACACAAAATCCTGTCTGGGACGGTGCTGGCACCGCCCCTGGCAGGAAACCCTTTGTCCTTGCCTCCTGGGCTGGGAGGACATCCCAGCAGCAGGAGGGCAGACTTGTGTCTCGGTAGCAGCATCCATTTTGTGGAGCTAAGGCTCTGTCTAACTTTAACCGGGGTTACAGGTTACATACATGTCGTGTCCCTCTAGAAGGGTGGAATGCTAACCCCGTCGCCAGAATTGGCGAGGGGTTAGTATTCCAATTCGTATGACACCTTACTCGACATGTTTTGATAAAGCGATACCAGAGTTGGCATATAACCGCAAGGATTATAATGCACTTAAGAGTATATGGTATGCGATATCATGGAAACGGCTAAGGGATGGATCCCGAAAGCCGCAGACAGGCTCAGCTCATGCCAGAGCACTATCTCACACGATTCCAAGCACTCTGCCTTCAGGATTGTTAAGGCCTGCCATAGGAGTGACTGATAGGAGATCTGTGTGTCCATTTTTTAGGGTTAGATATAGGTATACTATATCTAAAGCAAAGGGTGATTACACCACCTTGCCCCAGCTGTCGTGCAGCCAGTTGTGTCAGATCTGGATGGCCAGCCAGGGGTGGCATAATACATGCTGCAGCCCCTGGTAGGCCCTGGTTACACCTATGCCCTGGGTACCCAAGGTACACTGTACAGGGACTGATAAGGTGACTCAGTATCCAATTACATATGTACCTAGGGTACATGGAATCCATTTTACAGAGAGAGCAGTAGGCCTGGGGTCCTGAATAGCAGGGCCCCAGGTCAACTAAGTCAGAAAACCAGCAAAACACCAGGCAAAAAGTTGGGGGCAACCATAGTCAGGGATCTACCTTCCTACACTCACCACACCACCCCTGTTTGGACCCACCCATATGCAAGTCAGTCTTGACCCTGCCCCTCATGCAAGCTGTGAATCCAAAATTGCAAAGCCAGGACCCCTCTGGACCGGAAACAAGCCTCCTGGGACCGGTTCCAGGGTATCACCCCTCATCAGCTATTATAGCTTGATTCCACTGTCGCAGTGAGCACAGGACCCACATTTGGGCATACCCTTCTCACTTAGGGCAGCAAAAGCAAAAAGAACAAATGATAAATGGTATGCTGAACAATGCAAACAGTCAGCCCCAGTCAAAAAGATATGGGTTAAACCATCGTTCTATTCTTCACCAAGCCACCCCAGTGTGGATCCAGCCATATGCAAATCAGTCTTGATCATGCTTCTCCTGGGAACAGTCCAGCTCAAAATGCCAAGCTGGGTCCCCCCTGGACCGGAAACAAGTATCCGGGGACAGGTTTCAGGGCATCCCTCCTCATTAGCCAGGCTAGTTTAAATGCAGCGGCGCATTGAGCATGGGACCCACGTCCAGGCATCCCCTTCCCACTTAGGGCTACAAAAGCAAAAGAACAAATTATTGACGTAATGCTGATCAATGCAAACATTCACTGCCAGTCACAAAGATCTGGATTTAGTCCATCGTTCCTCTCATGAGCGAGGCTAGGTTAAATCCAGTGGCGCAGTGAGCACGGTACCCACGTTTGATTTGAACATACCCTTCCCACTTAGGGTAACAAAATCAAAAAGAACAAATGATTAAGGGAATGCTAAATAATGCAAACATTCACCCCCAGTTACAAAAATCTGGGTTTAAGCTATTGTTCTTTTGCTCACCACGCCACCCCAGTTTGGATCCAGCCATATGCAAATCAGCCTTGACCCTGCTCCTCATGGGAGCAGTCCAGCCCCAACTGCCAAGCCAGGTCCTCCCTGGACCGGAAAGAAGCATCCTGGGACCGGTTTCAGGACATCATCCCTAATCATCTAGGCTAGCTTGAATAGAGTGGAACAGTGAGCAAGGGAGCCACACCTGGGGATACCCTTCCCACTTAGGCTAACAAAAGCAAAACAAGCAAATGAGGGACGGAATTCTGAACAATGAAAACATTCACCCCCAGTCACAAAGATCTGGGTTTAATCCATTGTTCTTTTGCCCACCATGCTACGCCAGTTTGGACCCAGCCAGATGAAAATCAGTATTGACCATACTCCTCATGGGACCAGTCAGATAGGAACTGCCAAGCCAGGTTCTCCCTGAACAGGAAAGCAGCATCCTGGCCCTGGTTTTGGGGTATCGCCCCTCATCAGCCGGGCTAGCTCGAATCCATTGGCGCATTGAGCACAGGATCCAAATCTGGGCATACCCTTCCCACTTAGGGCAACAAAAGCAACACGCATTGGCATAGCCAATAGGTCTCGCCTTTGGGACCTTATAAGTTTTTGTAGCCTTGCAATAGTTGATGTTATTGCACCAAGGATATTGTGTTTCATAATTAAATACTGATAAGGTCCCAAAAGCGAGACCTATTGGCTATGCCACTGCTTATGGTAAGGAAGGCTTGCCTCTCTGTTGCCCCTGCTTTTATAGTTTTGTGAAAAAGGCTTGCGCTGCTGCTTGCTTCCCATGCTGTACTAGCTAAGTGTGGTATTCTTGTGCAGCTGCTGCTCGTGGGTTTCTTGTTTATGCGCCACAACCTCCAAGGCTGTGCTTGTTTTGTTATTCATGTTTCCACTGCTGGTTCGTGTGCTGTGCCTGTAGTGCTGAAGTGGCTGCTCAACTGCCACAAGCGGTATTCGTGTCCAGCACAAGAGGTGATTTCAGAGCTGATGCCCATGCACTGCCTTTTATGGGTTTGACAAGCGCGTCCCAGTGCTGTGTGTGCGCGTGCTGCATGTTTGAAGGAATCGTTAACAGATGCCGCGCATTCTGTCTCGAGCCGGGGAGGCTTGTAGTGCTGCTGCGTGTGGTGTTCCTGTTAAGTGTGAATACATCTGTGCCAAGAAGAAACTGTAGACATAAGGACGCTTGAAATGTAAGTAGTTTGGTTAAGAGGTATAGAAGGGCATCCTCATATGAAGAGGCTCAGCTTCAATGATGCAGCAATTACACTTCAACATCTAGAATCTTGGCTTTACTACAACATGCCCTGCCCATGCCCATATTTTACCAGTTTGGTGTAAAGAAACTGTGCACTGCTGTGGCTGGTGCTGTACACATTATCTACGAGTCAGAAATGTGCACTCCTGCGCATACTGTCACTGTGAGCCCATGTGCGTGCGTATGCGAAGCTAGCAATTCAGTTGCTTATGCAGTACCTCAAGTGGACTAGAGTGAAGTTTGCACTGCTGCTGCCTGTGCTTCACGTGCTTCCTGAGAAATATGTGTTATTGCTGCATTGCTATCGCAACCTGTTTCAAGTTTGGAAGTGATGTCTTTGTCGCCTTCCCTTCAACTTGGGGCAGGAGGGCTGGGCCTGAATGGGAGAAGAGGACTCATCATGGTGACATGGAAAGACAAAGAGAGGAAGAGATTGTGGCAAGTGAAGAAGCAAGAAGATGGGGGTGGGGGTGGAAAGGATTAATGGTGTAAAAAGAAAGAATGTGTGACAGGTGATAGTGAAAGAGAGCAAAAGACAGCAAGAAGCCAACATTTTAGAAGTGAGCGGCCGCGCTCGTAAAAAAACCCGAAAGTCATTGTGCTCATGATCGCTTGGAAAGCAAAAGTGATCGCGATGACGCGCTAAAACACGCAAAGGATGCGCGCACGTGCTTGTGCACGTTCTAACAAGCTGTTCGCCGCTTTGGGAGCACTTCCCAAAGCCGCTACTAAATGTCTCTGAGCAGCGCATGCGCGCTGACTCAGCGAGACCTAAAAAGGACAAATGATGGACAGAATTCCGAACAATGCAAACCTTCACCCTAGTCACAAAGATCTCGGGTTAATCCATCGTTCTTTTGTTCACCACACCACCCCAGTTTGGACAGACCCATTTGAAAATCAGCCTTGACCCTGCTCCTCATGGGAACAGTCTTCAGCCCGACCTGCAAAGCCAGGTCCTCCCTGGACTGTAAAGTAGCATCCTGGGACTGGTTTCGGGATAACACCCCTCTTCTGCTATGCTAGCTTAAATCCAGTGGCGCAGTGAGCATGGGACCCACGTCTGGGCATACCCTTCCCACTTAGGGCAACAATAGCAAAAAGAACAAATGATGGACAAAATTATGAACAATGCAAACATTCACCCCTAGTCACAAAGATCTGGGTTTAATCCATTGTTCTTTTCCTCACCATACCACCCCAGTTTCGACGAGACAATATGCAAATCAGTCTTGACCCTGCTCACCATGGGAACAGTCCAGTCCAAACTGTCAGGCTAGGTCCACCCTGGACCAGAAACAAGTATACTGTGCCCGGTTTCAAGGTATCACCCCTCATTAGCCAGGTATCTTGAATCCAGTGGTGCAGTGAGCACGGGACCCATGTTTAGGCATGCCCTTCTAAATTAGGGCAACAAAAGCAAAAAGAACAAATGATGTACAGAATGCTGAACAAAGCAAACATTCACTCCCAGTCACAAAGATCTGGGTTTAATCCATTGTTCTTTTGCTCCAAAAGCCACCCCAGTTTGGAGTCAGCTATATGCAAATCAGTCTTGACCCTGCTCCCCATGGGAACAGTCCAACCCGAAGCCCAGGTCCTCCTTGGACCAGAAACAAGCATCCTGGGACCGGTTTTTGGGTTTCACCCCTCTTGAGCCAGGCTTGACTCCAGTGAACAATTGAGGGACAGAATGTTGAACAATGCCAAACATTCAACCTAGTACAAAGATCTGGGCCTAAATCCATCTTTTTGTGCTTCCCATGACATTCCAGTTTTAACCCAGCCATATGCAAATCAGTCTTGACCCTGCTCCCCATGGGAACAGTCTAGCCCGAACTGCCAGGTTAGGTCCTCCCTGGACCAGAAACAAGCATCCTGAAACTGGTTTTGGGGTTTCACCCCATATCAGCCAAGCTAGCTTGACTCCATTGGCATGGAGAGTACGGGACCCAAGTCTGGGCGTACTCGGGGTGACATATGCAAATAGATCAATTGATGGACATAATGTTGAGCAATGTCAAACATTCACCCCAGTGCAGAGATCTGGGACTAAATCCATATTTTTTTTTTTTGCTCCCCATGCCATTCCAGTATAAACCCAGCCATAATCAAATCAGTCTGGTACCTAGTGCATCAGTTACTAAAGAGGGTTTCTAAGAGCTGCAGCATGACTTGTGCAACCGTAAGAGACCTCTCACCAAGCACAGCAAGACTGCCACTGCGGGCTGCGTGTCTTGGTGCGGACGAAAGTGAAAACACAACATGACTCACATCCCTGTGTGCCATGCCTGCAGACACCGCATGCAGTACAGTAAAGTCTGAACATCGTCATATTTTCTGGCAAATGTAAAAATCCTAACCCTATCATAGTAATCATCATCTCTCTTTAATTTCCTTTGTTTTTTTATCTCCAAGATAAATTTGATGATTTGTTAACTCTTTTTTCAATATATCGTAATTTTTCTTTGTTGCTTCATGATGATTCATGTCCCCTATCTCTTTTTCAAATTTCTGAATCTCCTCTTGTAATTTCTTATTTCTGATTGGGGCAGCTCAATGAACTATGCATCCACTGCAGAGATCTGCATGTACAAGAAACTTTACAGAGTCTGGTGTTGGTGGGTCCATTCTGTTGCTTTGGCTTACAAGGTTGCTAAAATTAGTGCCATTAGGAAGAATTATAATATGAATGATTATCAGTGGCGAGATAAGATTCATCATAGATTGCACCAGAGGCCATATTATCAAAAGTGCCAGAGGTGAGCTGTACACTTGATATCAACAGAGGCAACCCACCAACCTGAACATGGGTTAGTAAATAATTGTTCCTAACAATAGTTCAGGAAGCACACAGTAAATCACAAATTTAGAAAGAACCAATGCATTTCTTTTTCTAATAATAAGAAAATAGAAAGAAGAAAAAGGAAGAAAAAGTGAAGGAAATTAGAGGGTTGTGGGAATGGAGTACAAGAATTTATTTAGAAAAATAAAAAATGAAAGCAACTATCATTCGTCAAATTTAAGAAAATATCACAAAATTTATTATAAAATGGTGCGCTCAGTAAATATTTGCTGGTTTATAAAATTGCAAACCATATATACAAAAAACCAGACAAGTGGCAAACACAATTCGTTTTCTAAAAAGAAGGGATACAACATATACAATGATTATGTGCCCTCTAAAATTCATCAGCCACAAAAGCGTCGACGGCGTTTCAACCGCTGTCTGAAGTTGCGGTCATCATCAGGACAACAACAATTGAAAAGAGCGATAAAAAATCTGTAAGTAAATGAAATACAAAATCATTTAATATTTGGACTCCCTTAGAAGAAAGAGAAAGGAGGGGGGGGGGTTAATGGGGGGTAGGGGAGGGAAGGGGGGGAAAAGAAAGAGGGAAGGGGGGAGGAAAAAAGAGAGCGAAAAAGAGAAAAGAAAAAAGTAAAGTAGACGCCCGCGTAGTGAATGACGATTGCGTAAAGGCAGGTAAATAAAGCCGTCCACTCAAGTGAAATAAGTGGCCACCACCAGTTATATCAAGATGTTATTTGAGCATTCACCTATATATTAATTGCCGGACCAAATGTGCCCACAGGCTCTCGATGTGATCACAAATCAATTGCGGTAGCTGTAGAAAGAGCGGAAGTAGTTAATAACACTCCTGCCTACGCAAGCTAACTGATCATATTTTGATTATAAGGTTATGGAAACGTACTTAATTAGTAGTCAATTGCTCGAATTTAGCGTAAGATCTTTTAATGCTAAGGGGACTCAATCGTCCATCCAATTAGCACTAGAACAGTGTAATTAGTGATAGGTCTGAGGGAGGAAAAAAGCCTTATTACATCGATGTGGTCATGAATCAAAGGTGCTGTCAAGCTCAATAAGCGCTACAAAGTAATCGCGCCAGACCGCCTCTATTTAATCAATTCAAACAGTGCAGGTTTTAGAGTTTAGTAAATACAAGCTTTAGAGCTTGATAAAATAGGATGTTTTAAGTGGACCCCAGTCGGACGTTTAAACATTCTAAAAAGGGCCGTGTGTACCATAGTACAATCAAGGCAAGACCGCATGGGCAGAATAGTCCTCGCATCGAAAAGGATGCAATGCATACCTACTCGAGCTTTAAGGCTCATACAAAAACAGTATGTAAACGGGGCCAACTAGATCACCGAACGCTATCAATAATTTACGACAGTCATACCTGTAAGCCCGTGTATTTTCATCCAAACGCCGCAAGGGTCCAGGACACGAAAACAGCCCCCACCGGCACGGCAGTTATAAAGCCAAAATTAGAGATAGAAAACGGTACGCCCATTCCGTGGCGGCCATATTTGAGTGGCGTTTCGACGTTCGTTTAGGTGTCATGAAACAGTTCGTTGTTTCAGACTAATAGAGTAGATACCATATATTACATAGGATAAAATGGATTTTAACCAAAACCATTTTGACTATTTCATCAAATGTAATTCAGAGGTGAGCTGTAGGCATACGCACCCACCTGTTGGCCCACCAGGGCACTTTGGTATTATGGAATGGGCTGCACACACTTGTGCAGCCCTTTCTATAGCAGGGATCCTGCTGGCGGACATGTAGCAAAGGCTGATCTCATGGGAGGGTTCCCTCATTTGCAAGGGGCATGGCCTCATTCAAATGAGCCCATGCCATAATATAGACACATACACCGAGGCAAAGAGACCCTCAGGTGGTGCACTGACAGTGGGCTACGTAATGCTGACACAATAAGTGTGCCCCCCTCCTTCCTTCGGGAGTGTCACATGCACAGTAAACAAGCATTTACAATGCAACGGTTTCGCCTTTGACAAAGTTAGAGCTATTGGCATTGCAAATGACAAATTGTTTATGTACGTGTTGGTTTTGAAAACAGATAAATAAATGGCATTGTCATTTACAATGTCAATAGCTTAATCTTTCACAAATGCGAGACCTAACAAAGAAAAAATTACATTTGGGTTTGAGGTGTATGTGGGGGGGCAAAATTAGAAACTTTAGCGTTTGATAGTGTGCGTATCACAAAGCACAGTTAAAATGTGGAAAATAGTTGAATTACTCTAATTTCAAGAGTTCTAAAACGCTCTTCGACCCATAAAGAAAGGCAAAAACGCCAAGACATTGAAATAATAATGATAGAACAAAAGCAGTGATGTAATTCTTAAGCAGTCAGAAGGCAGGTGTGAGCAGTTAGCCAATTTGTTTTCTATGTTATAAATCTCGGTCTCGTCAGGATTTTCTCCGCTTTGTTACCGGTATTTTTTTTTTTTAACTACAGGTACCAGCATGCAAATGGCATCAACTCAGACTGGCGCGCGGGGTAGGCACTACATACCTACTCGAAAAAGCGAGGTACATAAACAGCCTCTGCGAATTTAAACACGGTGTATCACAAAGGGAGAGGGAATTAAACACCGCGGTTCTGCAGATTTAAATAAGTTTCCAAAAATTACTCTTGTGCTTGCCGCCTCCCCAGGACTGCTTGGCCAGGCTGGGGCTTCTGTTAATAACTAGATACCTTGTATGCAGCACCATCGAGTGATTTTACAGAATGAACCCACTGGGATAAATAGATTTTTGGAGGATGAGGTAGGTTTTCAGGGTAGGTGATACCTCGGAAATTTTGGGAAGACACGCAGTTTCTTTGTAGTGTGGAGATTTGCCACGGACGACACCTCTGAAACAAGGGTGAGATATGACATATGCTAAAGCATCGAGGCTGACTTCCATCTATTTGCTCATCTACCCGCTTGCACAATTTACCTGCAGATGCCCCGCCCCACACTTTCTTTATTCAGCATGCTCTATCTCACCCAGACTCACTCACTCTTCAAATCGAGGAGTTCATTCCAACGTCAAAACCCATCACTTAATCCTGGAGGAGGGGGTTTCACAACTGAACAATACATCTGATCCCTGAAAAAAGGTAAACCCTTTACTGCGGAGGGGACTTCTTTTTCAGCAATGCCATACTACTATCTTCAATCTGAGGAAGGAGCGTTTTACAAATCTCGCCAAAACCCATCGCGCGACACAAAAGCCTTACGGTGTGAAAAGTCCCTTAAAATATTCGCTTCCTCCAAAACACCACTACCTGAACCCGACTAGTTATTTTCTCGACCCCACTTTTTCAATGGGGGAAAATCTGTTTTAAAAAATCCCCGGCCGTCTGTGTGCATACTAAATCTTCACTTTTATCTCCGTTCTTACGCTCACTTTTCTCGGATCAAAATGTGAGCGAAACATATTATTATACCTTTTCTCTTCTCATCGGCTCCCTCTCCCTATCCACACTCACCGTCAGCTCAATAGACACAGGCCCGGAAACAGCGCCACAAACCGACCGGAAGTGACGGCTCGGAAAATGGAACTATCATAGAGCGAGGGCCCTCTGGCTTTCTAACAGCCGGAACTACCCCAAGACGAGGGTGCGCTGTACTCTGTGGAGGACTCTAATGCCATAGAGTATAACTATCTCTAGACTCTTGTGTCCGTGCCCTGTATTTACTGGAACAGCGTGGGAATTACCACAAGAAGCACAGGCGCACGGACAGCGGGGAGGGGGGGGGCGGGAACGGACAGCGGGGGGGGGGGGCGGGAACGGACAGCGGGAGGGGGGAAAAACAAACACTCACCTGGACTTCCTCCGGCGGCAGTCGGCCGCGGAATGGCCAAAACAAACCTCGACGAGCAAAAAAAATAAACCCCGCCCACCGCCGCACTGACGTAACAAAAGGTGCCGGATGAGAAAAATTCTCAGAAACGCCCACGAGTCGCCTCGCAGGATGACGGATGCCTTTGTTTGCCAATGGCTACCGTCCATTTATGGAGCTAGCCAATGGGAAACAGAGGCGGGACGAACATCCATACTGTTAACAAAAGTTTTCGCCTGGGCGGAGCACTGCGTGCTACGGCCAGGCGAAACCTAAAAAGGTTATTGACAGGAGTTAAGCATCCTCGTTTCTCCGAGAAGGATATTCTCAGACTTCAAGTCCTCGATTGTAGCTTCGCACTGCCGCACCCGCTCTCGCAGCCCTTCCAACTCCTCCGAGCTGTCATCCAGCTCGTTGAAGCGGATGTGTACCGGCTTCGGAGGTTCATCTTCCAACTGCTCAAACAGCTCGCTGTCTCCAAAATCCACCTCCGCCATCTTCTGCTTGCAGCTCCCGCTGACGCTCTGTGATTGGACCATGAGCTTGGGCCAAAGTTCATGCGTGACGTGTTGTGCGCAAGCGGGAAAGAAATACTGAAAACGCGACGTAAGACCGTCCAAGTGTAGTCATAAAAGAAATACTACTACGCTACGGTTTAGAGGGACTTCCTACTAATGCCGCAAAGATAGATTAGGCATTTAAGGAATTCTCGTTTTAATGCCTACATTTCTACCTTTTCTGTTTGCAAATGTTGCTTTAGCCAGTAATTACTTTTTTTTCCAAAACAAATTTTATTGATTTTATAGGGTACATAAGGCCAGGGGCCGAAGCCCATTGTATATATAACATATCGAATCAGAAATACCGATAATTACGTACAACCACAGCCCTCACTGCGCGCAGGATGTCGCGATATATGATACATAGCTGCCAAGGTTTCAGATTGCTATGTGTGACATTTTCATAGTTTCAGTGTAATTATGAGTGACATTCAACGACTATGAGTGACACTTTGTCACAAGCAAAATCAAGCAAGACGCAGGAAACAAATATAAATATCAGAAATGACACCCATTTGAGCAACGAGAAACTTTAAGAAGGTTTTACAACAGCTCAAAAACATGGATTAACATGATACAGACTGCGTGACTGCAGTGCTCAGCAACAGAGGGCATGCAGGCACTGCCGCTGCTCAGATGATGATCTCAGCCGCACCATGCGGATTGTGTGATATGGATATTGAGTACACCAAGTTGACTGGTGATGCAAGTTGGTCGGAGCAATTGCCACCAGAGGAAGCAACAGGCTGTTATTTAACTGCGCCAGATAGAGCCCTGTGTTTACTCTGCTGTGTCTCTCCCTGCCCGGAGAAACTGTATTTCGTCAGCCAGTTAACTAAATTCTGTAGTTTCAGTTAGTTGTTTTAGTTATGGGGGTGGGTGTTCTGGGTTCTGGCTGGCATGGGCCTAGCTGCCAGGTTTTCAGTTTGCTCATGTGTGAATTTCTAGGTTTTTATGGTATTTATGAGTAAAATGTCACTGCCTTATGTGCAACACTTTGTAACGAATTAAAGGTAGCTCACAATCGTTTTTTTCTTCCAAATGTAATTGTTTCATAAGTACTTGTAACCAGCCTTTCTCATAACCTATAGACTGCATTGCAAAATGACACGCTTTTGACAATAGCTTTCACCAATATTCCTTTTCCTTTAGAGACACAAAATGTGTTAACATTCTTGTTGGCTAAAGAAGTAGTCACCAATTTAAACCGATGCGGCTCATTAGGACCAAGAATATAACTCAATTCAAATAATGTCATTAGAGGTAAATATTTCGTCAAAAGGCGAAAAATATACCTCTAAACAAATGTACAGTGCTGCTTTTTAGAACATGAATTTTTTTTACTGACCTCTTCATTATTGCGGTCCCAGGATGGCAGCTTTTCCCAGAGCTGCAGCAGGGCTCTTTTGCTGCTCACAATGTAGTACAGAGGCCAGGTGAATTTAACTTTTATCAATAAGGAAATCTGTGAGCAATATGTTCATGGGGCCTCGCGGCTCCTTCGGGTGCGAATTTACTTAATTGAAAGGCCGGCCAGCAGCTTCAGAAACAGTCATTTATTCGTCTCGGGCGGAGGGAGCACAGGAGTATGAGAGCCATCTTCGCTACGCAGAGGCTGCGAGGCACTCCAGCTCCGACTTTTGTGAGCAGACTGTGGACACAAGTAGGCCCAGGTGCAGGCCAGCACAGAAAGCTCCTACCACTCATAATTTAGTTGGACAGGCGAGCCCTTGCACCCCGGGCCGGATAAACAACAAGACTGACTCTAATTCGAACATTAAGATATTTTTGATGCAGGAGTCACGTGGTTGCGAAGGGAGGGGCTAATTTCAGGAATTGTTTTTTCCCACTCTCATGCTGAGTGCGCTAAATACAGTAATATCAATAAGAGCAGGCGTGCATGCGTTGTCGGTGTGTGGCTAATTTGCGTGCTTGTGTGTCCCTTTGTTTTTGTGTGTGTTGTGTGTGCGAAGCGTATGCAAGCACATTTTTATTACGTACGACCTCAATCGGCCAATGTTGGCATGATAGATACATCAGGGGCTAGGGCAGGCTGAGCACTGACTTTTATGCAGCGTCTAGAGGGTAGGGGAGAGACAACTTGCAACCCGACTCCGACCCTGCCCGCGGCAATGCCAGCTGCCAGGCTGTGGAATTTTAGTTTCGTGTACTGAACATCATCTACGCCATCTTGCAGACTCACGTATGAGCATACACGACAGCCATTTTAGGTACCATGGTCTCCCTGTTCACGATCGCCCGTCAGCACACTTCCCTGAACCTTGCAAGCCTTCCCCGCGCACCCTGGCTACCCCCGCACTCACATGCACAAGTCATGAACCCTCCCCTCCCATGACTCTGTCTCAGGGAATCACACCCCGCGCCTGACCAACACCTCCTTTCCGTCCATGAATACCCCTCCTTTGATGACCCCTTCCTCTGAGCCCGACTGCCTGTACGAACCGCTGGTCATCCTTTAGCCCGAGGATATAGTTTATTGCCCACTACTGTATGCACTCGCTTTTCCTGAAAGGAGCCACTATTGATCATGACCTCCCCACCCCCTGAGATTCGATCAGGCGCACACTTTCCAAAGGAATCGGCAGAACACTCAGCTGCGTGATAGCCCCCTCCCAATCATATGAGGGGAAAGGGCCTCTACTGTTGTCATGTGTTGGAAGTGGCCGGAAATGGGGGGTGCCGGGGATGTCGTTCTCATACTTCACAATGTCCTTGTTGTAATAAAGAACGTTCACATGTCTTAAACCAGTGTATAAAAGAGCAGGTCTCAAAGAGGCTGAGAGAGCACCTCGAGACGATACCTTGTTGTCCGATCTGATGTGTTCTACTCCGTCGGAATAAAACTTGTTTCCTGTCTTCCTGTCTCCAGCGCCTGCCTCTTTATTGAATAACTTCGTATGGTATTAGAGGCGTTTTTACGCCGGACAAATTTAACTTAGGAAACATCAACTGAAATCGCCTGACCATTTTGAATTGATCTTTATCAATTGGCGTCCCAAACGCGGGGCCCATCAGCGACACGTGGATCCAGTGGGAGAGGTCCCAACGACAGAGTGAACGACTGCAACGATCGGGAGAGCTCCTGTCCGATAGACCCTCGTCTGACAGCCGATCATCTGAACTTCACTGATTCCGAGCAGACCTCTCCCGAGTGATCTACGGTCCTGACTGGGAACCACCAAGAGTGCCGCGATAGCAACAGAGAGTAGAGGACGATCGGGCGCTGGAAGCGGAAGACGAGAAACTGTCCATGCGGTCCGGGTAAGGTCGTGACACACGACAAATTGCGAAATTGATTGATTGATTGTTTGAAAATACTAGTATTACTTATTGACTGTTTCTGAGAGATTCTCTATTTGCAAACAAGCACAGAATCGCCATACTCTGTTTAGTCTTTGCAGATAGTGAAGGATAGGTAACGCGGACTTTTGTCCCCCATTGTAATCTGCCGTGCCTATTTTTCTCCCCATTGATTGATTGTTTGAATCGAGCATTTAATTGTTCGAAGTTGGTTCTCTTAAGGATCTTCTCTGCCTGCAAACGGGGAAGAATAGGAATATTCTCTCTCCCTTTGCAGATAGTGAAGGGTAGGTAACGCAAACCTTTAACACGTCGTGCCTATTTCGTTCCTCATTGATTGATTGTTTGTCCAAACATTGACTGTTTGGAATTGGTTCTTTCTGGAGGTATTCTCTATTTGCAAATAGCGTAGAATAGAATATTCTGTCCAGTCTTTGCAAGTAGTGAAAAGATAGCTAGTGCAGGCTTTTGCCCCCCATTGTAATCCGTCATGCCTATCTTCTCCCCATTGGTTAGTAGTTGGGTCAACCCGGACCGCTTATTAGAGATGAACCATCCAGCTCCACTGGAAGGCACCCCTAATAAGGACATGTTTACTAAGCAAGGACTAGTCGCCATAGCTCATAGTAAGTTATGGCATAAATATACAAAAAAGAATCCTGAAAGTCAGTGGCCACTGATAGGTTCTTTTGATGAAAATAAAATAAAAACACTAGAAGCAGCTGTAAAAATAAATAAGGCAACGCCCACTATGCTCGATAGTATTGGCATGTGGCGCAAAGAAGCAGAACAGCGAAGGAAAAGAGAAGAAGCAAAAATAGTGAAAGAATTACGAAAAACAGCCCATCTGGCCACAAAAGAACTAGATGAAGAAATAAGAAGAAGAGAGGAAGTTAAACAAACACAAGAATCAGGACTGGCAGGCCAATGCCCTGTCAGGACCACCCCTACGCTCTACCGGGAGATGCCCTCCAAACAGCGGGCAAATGACGAGTTACTGCTCGGTCCTCCAATTATCTACATGCCCCCTCCTTATGCTCCCTGCCAACCTCTAGCACAACACTCACCAGTTCAAAGTGCAGGCATGGGTGACTCTAGCGCCAGTGCCCCGGCTCTTACGGCCTTCGCACCAGCCGCATTGGTAACAACACCAGATGAACTCGAGACTGGCAAACAGCTAACAGCCAGACCAAATAGGTTGAGCAAAGATGAGCGGGATGGAATCAACCAGATAGCAAAGACCCTGGTAGAACGGAAGGAGAGCGAAGAATATACGATGAATATGCATAATTCACATGCCGGTAGTCACAGACGGCATTTCATTTTACGGTTCAGCTACCACACCCTGAACGCATATGAGGATAGGTACCAGAATAAGGGCCCTGCAAAACTGACGACTCTATATAGAAGGGTCAATGTTGGAGATGGGACTGAGAGCGATGTGACGGACCTCTTCATGCAAACGCTTGAGGTTTTCCGCCATCTCGCGGAACAGAAACCAGAGGTCAAGATCACAGTCCCTGAGACGATTGAGCCCTCATTAGAAGCAGCCAACACTATGATGCCTATCAGAGAAGCCGCCCCCTACTGGGTTCCCCCAAGAGGTCAGGGAACAAACGATGATATCAACCACGCAGATGCAAAAGGGAGGGTTGTGTACAACTGGGTTTACCAACCATGGGATCGGCAAGATATTTTAACTTTTAGGCAAACCCTGCCCGATTTAAGAAAGAACCCTACAGCATTTTATACCGAACTAGGCACAGCCTTGGGCTCAACCATAATGACTCTATCGGACATTGATTTGTTTTTCGGGTTGTGTCTACCGGCTGATGTGTGGAAGCAAATCCGGAAAGCCGACCACACAGATCTGTTCGGACACACCTGGAAACAACTCGATGAACTAGATAGGCAGCGAGAGCCCGGAAAGAAACCTGTAAAAGACATACTGGAACTCCCCGACAAAATAGTGCAGAAGCTAAAGACGTTGATCCCAGAAAAGAAGGTAGACTGGTCGGTAGTCACGGCTTGCCGCCAGAAACCTCAGGAGGACGTATCAGAATACTTCTCCCGATTTGAGACGGTTTTCTCTGACTACAGTGGCCAAGACATGACCACCGCAACCGGACAACACCTATTCGTGCAAAACTACGTAAAAGGGCTATCGCAAGAGGTCTCCCAAAAGTTACAGACGAGTGAGAGTAGTTGGGGAGCCTCCAAACCTGCAGCTATCCTTCAGATGGCTCAGTATTACGAACACCAAAAGAATGAGAACGAGAGGGCGAATGAGAAAAAGAAAAAGGACTTAAAGGAACGAGTGATGATTGCTCAATTACATGAAGTGACTACAGGAAGGGAACGGTATAGGGGAAACTACCAGTCGAATGCCCCTAGGAATTCGCCCCTTAGAGGCCGCAACCCCACACCTGGTGCTCCACGAACCGACCTCGATGAGAACCAGTGTGCATTTTGTAAAGAATTTGGACATTGGAAGTCCCAATGCCCGGCCCTTCGGGAAATGATTAAAAATAAAGAGACAAGGGACATGACAAATGGCCCAAAAACTGGAGGGCAGGGGCGAGGGCAGACCTACGACACCACCAATGACCGACCTGGCAGACCAAACACATTTGACCGCCCCCGACAGAATCAGTGCCAACAGTCCGACTGTAACAATGCTCACGACTCTGCATAGGACTGCCAGGGGCAAGGGAGGGATCCAGTCGAGCTCTGTGTTGACCAGCAAGGTCCTTACGTCACTGCTAAGGTCCTGGGTACAAAGTCTCCATTTTTGGTAGACACTGGAGCGACACGTAGTGTATTATCAAAACGACTGATTCCAAGGGCACCCTTGTCTGGCTCACACATTACCTCGATAGGTTTCGATGGAACGCCCTCCACTAATCCCCTGTCTGTACCTATCTCCTTTGACCTAGGAAACAATCCCACTGACACCACGTTTCTGCTCTCCTCCAACTCCCCTGACGCCATTATGGGTATTGATTTACTGAAACATTTCCGAGCTACTATTAGGTGTTCCCCGGATGGAGTCCGAGTCATCCTGTACGACAACCCGAGCATGTCCAGACCCTACCCCGCACGACATATGTACGCCATAACAGATGCTGACCTATCCTTGCTCGATACCCTACACCTGTACCTATGGGCCAGAAACGACTCGGATGTAGGACGAATGATGATCGATCCTGTACACATAACTGTTCGACCAGATGCAATACTCCCGAAACTCCCACAGTACCGGATATCGCCCGAAGGCGAGAAGGCATTGGTAGCGATTATTCAGTCCTTGGTAGATGCAGGAGTGGTAGAGGAAGTGGTTAGTAATGTCTGCAATAGCCCTATCCTACCCATTGTTAAGAAGCAAGGTGAGGGAGATGAGAAAGCGTACCGCTTCATCATCGACCTGCGAGAAGTCAACAGAGTGGTGGTGCCACATTACCCCGTAGTCTCAGACATCGCCACCATTCTGACTCTCATCCCGTCCACTGCCACCACCTTCACCGTTATTGATCTTAAAAATGCATTTTTCTCTATCCCTATCCATCCAGACAGCCGTTATCTCTTCGGCTTCACTTTAAAAAACCGTTCATACCGATTTTGTAGAGCTCCCCAGGGCTACACTGAAAGTCCCAGCATTTACAGCCAGGCCCTCAAAAGACAGCTGGACGCCGTCCAGCTACCAGATGGAGTAGTGTTGATCCAATATGTCGATGATATCCTTTTGGCGGCCGACACCACTCCACTTGCAATCACAGCCACTATCCAACTCTTGCACTTTCTTGCGGAGAATGGCCACAAAGTCTCCAAAAAGAAACTGCAGTTCTGCCAGCCCCAAGTAACATACCTAGGCCATCTCCTGTCCAAAGAAGGGAGGAAACTTACGCCCGACCGAATCCAAACCATCCTAGACACCCCCATTCCAAAAACACAGAAGCAAGTCCGTTCATTAGTGGGCCTTACTTCTTTCTGCCGACAATGGTTACCAAATTTCAGTCTCATTATAAAACCCCTACTTTCCCTGTTGGCCAAAGATGTTCCGTTCCCACTCCCTTGGACTCCCGAATGCCAAGCATCCTTTAAGGAGTTGCGGGATGCCCTTTGCTCGGCACCCGTTCTAGGAACACCAGATTACTCCAAGCCCTTCTCCCTCTTCACTCACGAAAGGGAGGGATGCGCATTGTCTGTTCTAACTCAGCCCATCGGCGCCAAACAACGCCCTTGTGCCTACTTCTCTGCCACTCTTGATCCAGTCGCCAGAGCCTTACCTGCCTGCCTTCGAGCAGTAGCCGCTGCTGCTGTCTCTATCCGCCAGAGTGAGGGAATTGTGCTTTCGAACTCTCTCACGGTATTAGTGCCCCATGCAGTTGACACCCTTTTGAACCAGACCAAGACTCAACACCTGACTAGTGCACGACTGACAGGGTACGAATTGACTCTACTTGCACCCCACATCACCCTGAAGAGATGCACGACATTGAATCCTGCTACACTGTTACCCCTGCCCGAAAATGACCCCGATGTGCCCCCTATACACGACTGTGTGACCCTCACGGACGAACAGACTAGGAGTAGAATTGACCTCCGAGACATTGCTTTTACAGATCCTGATGGAGAACTATGGGTAGATGGCTCTTGTATCAAACTCCCAGACGGCACCACTTCTGCTGCCTATGCGGTGACGACAGCTCGAACAGTAGTTGAAACAGCCCGCATCACACAACGATCCGCACAGGCAGCAGAACTAATTGCCCTCACACGAGCATGTATCATAGCAGCAGGAACCACGGCAAACATTTACACGGACAGCCAGTACGCCTTCGGGGTGGTGCATCATTTTGGGCTCCTGTGGAGGGAAAGGGGATTCCTGACGTCCCACGGTACGCCCATCCTTCACGGAGATTTAGTCTCCGCCCTGATTGAAGCAGTTCTTCTCCCCAAACAATTAGCAGTGATCAAATGCCAGGCACACAAGAAGGTGACAGATTTAGTTGGACAGGGAAACGCACTAGCCGACATCACTGCCCGAACCACAGCTGAGAATAGGACAACGACACGCATGTATGTGACCAGGTCAAAAGCAGATAAATGGACCGACGCTAGGGAAACGATCAGGGACATCCAATCGGCCAGCACACCTCTCGAACTGACTGAATGGGCACGGGTGGGTCTAAGGGACGATGAAGGCTGCTGGCGGACAAAGGACACGAACAAATGGTTGCTGCCTGATGCATATTTGATCCCCATACTGACAATGGCACACTCCCCTGCACACATAGGCTCTACCCCATGATTGAACTCATTTCCAAAGTCTGGCACAACAACAAGATCCCTGACTCGGCCAAACGCCTAGTCCAGCAGTGCCTTATCTGCCTACAACACAACCCCGGGAAAGGAACTGTGGTACCCCGGGGAGGGTTTGGGATCCCCGACCACCCCTTTGAGGTCCTCCAGATGGATTACATCCAATTAGAGAGGTGCCAAGGCTTGAAATACGTATTAGTCATTGTATGTGCCTTCAGCAAATGGGTGGAAGCCTATCCGACCCGTGATAACACTGCCATGACTACTGCCAAAGTACTACTGAAAGAGTTTTTCCCTCGCTACGGCCTTTGTCGAATTTTATGGAGCGACAATGGCCCCCACTTCATAGCTGAAGTTATCCAACTAATCCTGAAGGGGTTGGGGGTAAAACAGAGGTTCCATGCAGTCTTCCACCCCCAATCCGCTGGCCTGGTTGAACGACACAACGCTACACTGAAACTGAAACTGTCAAAAATAGTGGCCACCACAGGACTTAAGTGGCCAGATGCCCTTCCACTGGCATTACTATCGATGCGCTCCACTCCCACTAAGCACCACTTGACCCCCTACGAAGTTGTGTTTGGGCGGCCTATGAACCTCTGGACTGCCCCCAAACCGACCTCCATTCACGACGTCCTGCTGTCAGATTATTTGTACAAATTAACTAAAACGTTGTCTGTCATTCATCAACAGGTGCAGCAGGCCATCCCCGATGCTTCCAGGGGTCCCGGTCACGATATCCAACCGGGGGACTACGTCCTAATCCGGAACTTTCAACGAGCGAAGAGTGTGGAACCCCGGTGGACGGGCCCCTGGCAAGTACTGATCACCACTCGGACGGCTCTTCGAGTGGAGGGGAAGAAGAACTGGCTGCACGCACACCACTGCAAGAAGGTTTCCTCGACCCTGGCCACGACAGACAACGTCAGCACCCAAGAAGAGCTCCTGAACAAAGACCGACCATCACTGAACTGCTATCCTGATACCGAGGCACTTGAACTTGCAAAACACTCTGATCCCACTGTGCCTTCCCGAGAAGGGTATTTCCTGCGTCGAAAGGAGGGAGCTTCGGCTAAGTAGGCCACTGACTAAGTTAAAAATCTCAGAACGGTGACCCAAAGCAACCAAGGGTTACCCGGAGAGAAGCTAAACAAAGTCTGTGGTTCTGCCCACTACCGAGCACCTTGAAGATGAAGATGATGGAAGCGCCAGATAAGAAGATGATGGAAGCGCCAGATAAGAAGACGTCGGAAGCAACCGGAAATACCCGCTACAGGAACCCAAAGACTGATAATTTGCACAAATCAAAGACAATCGCTTTCTTCATTGTCTTCCTCTTTTGCCTCCTCCTCATGACTTCCTTCTGGATCTTGGAGGAAAGCACACCCGCTCACCAGATGTTGCCAACCACTGTCCAGCCAACCACCATGAAAGAGCACCACCTGATCACCCTTTCACCTCAGCTCCGAGAAAGGCGTAAGGAGTTCTGGAACAATTCCTTCGTACAACTGTTGCACCAGCACAACCTTGCTGCAAATGCCACGAACTGCTGGATCTGTGGGTTGCTCCCACATGCTACCGGACACTCCATCCCCTTCATCCCTTCTCCTTTCTCAGTTCACGGCTCCTGCCTCGCCTGGTTGATCCTCATGCAGGAAAGCCACAAGGACAACGCCGCTTCTGGTCAAACAGTGTCACACTTCTACTATGGGTTCTGGCTGAACAAAACAGGAAAGATGTCTGCTCCCTTTTGTCCTGCAATTTCAGGTTCAACCTTCCTTAGAACATCCCTGCCAAAGAAAGGGTCGAAATGCAAGTGCTCCACAATCCAGCCAGACCCACCTTCTCCCACCTGCGGAAACAAACGGCTGCCACCCTGACCGTGGCCCTGTCTGTCATCAATGTCACAGGACTCGTATGCCTCGAAGGACAAGGAACGCAGCTGGTGGGTCACAGTTCTTGTCGCATCACCAAAACATTGGTCTCAGCTGACCCCCCCTCCTTTGTTGCTTCCCCGAATATGTACTTTGTTTGTGGCACCAAAGCTTACACTTGGCTCCCAAAAGGCTGGAGGGGTACGTGCTACATCGCCTTCATTCTTCCTCCCACGTATGTGGCTTCAGCCTACCACCACCGGCAAAAGCGCGCAGGAGATGTTGAACAAGCCGACTCCACCGGAGCACAGTTCCTGGATGCAGCAAAGGGACTTGTTCCTCTGTGGGGACCAATGGCAAATAGCTGCGCTATCCGACACCTGACTCAGGCAGTAGAAACAACCATTAACATCACCGCTGGCATCCTTGCTAACAACACGGCTGAGCTTCAGGCAGTCCGCCTGGTGGCTCTTCAAAACCGTCTTGTTCTAGATGTGGTTCTGGCTGACCGTGGAGGTGCATGCCGCATCATCGGCTCCAGCTGTTGCACCTACGTGCCAGATAACTCACCTTCAGTCTACAAAGCAATCGAACACCTCCACAGACTGTCCTCCGAGGTTCACCAGGAGCAGGAAGGATGGTCGCTTGGAGGCTGGTTCTGGGACACTTTGAAGAACTGGGGATGGAGATTGTTCACGTTTTTATTGATACCAATCATGATACTATGTGGGTGTTGTTTAGGTATTCAATGTTTACCACCTTTATGTGCACTCATTTCCAACTGTATGTGCCCAAAGACTTTGAACTTTAAAACTGAGCACATGAGTCCCCTATACGAGATAGAGGTGCGTGGTCTCATGGGGATCGATCCAAACTGACAAGCTGGCGAGACATGTTAAAGGGAGGACTGTGGAATTTTAGTTTCGTATACTGAACATCATCTACGCCATCTTGCAGACTCACGTATGAGCATACACGACAGCCATTTTAGGTACCATGGTCTCCCTGTTCACGATCGCCCGTCAGCACACTTCCCTGAACCTTGCAAGCCTTCCCCGCGCACCCTGGCTACCCCCGCACTCACATGCACAAGTCATGAACCCTCCCCTCCCATGACTCTGTCTCAGGGAATCACACCCCGCGCCTGACCAACACCTCCTTTCCGTCCATGAATACCCCTCCTTTGATGACCCCTTCCTCTGAGCCCGACTGCCTGTACGAACCGCTGGTCATCCTTTAGCCCGAGGATATAGTTTATTGCCCACTACTGTATGCACTCGCTTTTCCTGAAAGGAGCCACTATTGATCATGACCTCCCCACCCCCTGAGATTCGATCAGGCGCACACATTCCAAAGGAATCGGCAGAACACTCAGCTGCGTGATAGCCCCCTCCCAATCATATGAGGGGAAAGGGCCTCTACTGTTGTCATGTGTTGGAAGGGGCCGGAACTGGGGGGTGCCGGGGATGTCGTTCTCATACTTCACAATGTCCTTGTTGTAATAAAGAACGTTAACATGTCTTAAACCAGTGTATAAAAGAGCAGGTCTCAAAGAGGCTGAGAGAGCACCTCGAGACGATACCTTGTTGTCCGATCTGATGTGTTCTACTCCGTCGGAATAAAACTTGTTTCCTGTCTTCCTGTCTCCAGCGCCTGCCTCTTTATTGAATAACTTCGTATGGTATTAGAGGCGTTTTTACGCCGGGTAAATTTAACTTAGGAAACATCAACTGAAATCGCCTGACCATTTTGAATTGATCTTTATCAAGGCATGATTGAGGCTCTCCTGTGCACAGCGTGGGAATTACCACAAGAAGCATGCGTTGTCGGTGTGTGGCTAATTTGCGTGCTTGTGTGTCCAGTTGTTTTTGTGTGTGTTGTGTGTGCGAGGCGTATGCAAGCACATTTTTTTACGTAGGACCTCGCTCGGCCAATGTTGGAATGATAGATACATCAGGGGCTAGGGCAGGCTGAGCACTTACTTTTATGCAGCGTCTAGAGGGTAGGGGAGAGACAACTTGCAACCCGACTCCGACCCTTTCCGCGGCAATGCCAGCTGCCAGGCATGATTAAGGCTCTCCTGTGCACAGCGTGGGAATTACCACAAGAAGCACGGGCGCACGGACAGCGGGGAGGGAGGGGGGGGCCGGGAACGGACAGCGGGAGGGGGGCGGGAAGGCAAGGAAAAACAGCACGGGCACACGGACGGGGGGGTGGGAACGGACAGCGGGAGGGGGAAAAACAAGCACTCACCTGGACTTCCTCCGGCGGCAGTCGGCCGCGGAATGGCCAAAACAAACCTCGACGTGCAAAAAAAATAAACCCCGCCTACCGCCGCACTGACGTGACAAAAGGGGCCGGATGAGAAAAATTCTCAGAAACGCCCACGAGTCGCCTCGCAGGATGACGGACGCCTCTGTTTGCCAATGGCTAGCGTCCATTTATGGAGCTAGCCAATGGGAAACAGAGGCGGGACGAACATCCATACTGTTAACAAAAGTTTTCGCCTGGGCGGAGCACTGCGTGCTACGGCCAGGTCGAAACCTAAAAAGTGGACCAGCTGCTTCAAACAGCCGGTCCGTCATTTACTGATGTGCTTCCTACAGGGCAGGTGTAAGTTTGCATCTGCACTGGGGACTGCACAATCATTGTGCTAAGACATACTGATCCGGTCTGCACCTGGCACACATATTAAACTGAGCCCTACCTGTGATATAGGCACATATGTTTACATCTGCCCTATCTGAGAAGATTGTTTTCTCAAAATATGTCCCATTGTATGGTTAGTTGTCCACATTTACATATTTTATTCATTATTTTAAGACCAAGTATTCTGCTTGTTTTTGCTACCAATAATCTCATTTCCACTTTACAGTAGACCAATGCTGCACACATTTTTCAATTCACTGTGTCATCGTTTACCTATACTTTTTTTTTATAACCAATTTTATTGATTTTGGGAGAGACCTACAAGAGATAACAACACCAGATGTTCGTACATTTAGTTGTGTAAGGCAAATACAAGAGGACATTACACCAGCATAGATGAGCTGATAGACAAGGCAAAAGAAAAAAAACAACCAAAAAAACAACCCTCAGTGTCGCACCTATTCCAGTTATCGACTACTCATTAAGAGTATTAGTCTTCCACCACCCGACCCATTTGCCCCACATTCTACAAAATTTCTTCAAGCAACCTCTGGCCTCGTACAGGGGCTGCTCCTGTATCATGCACCAATCCACCCCTCTGCGCCAGCGCGTCATGGTGGGGGCAGTCGAGTTCAGCCAATTGGCCGCAATGTCCCTTTTGGCCACTATCAGTGCCGTGTTTAGAAAGAGTTTTTCAGCTCTGGAACCATCCAATCCCTCTGTGATACCCAGAAGGACATTCATTGGGTTAAGGGAGCCCAGGACCTCAGTGAGTTCCCCTGTTACTAACTCCCAGTAGCGCGTGATTGCGGAACAAAGCCATACCATGTGATAAAAGTCAGCTTGTGGGTGGCTGCAGCGGGAACAGAATGAGTCGAGCGGAACCCAGCGCAATGGAGACGCAGCGGCGTAAGATTAAGATAGGCAGTGTGAAGATAGTATACTTGAACTAGGCAAAGCCTTGCTGAGGCTGTGACTGTTTTGGGAGCCATAAATGAGTCCCTCCAATCAGCGTCATCCAGGGACACAAGCCATCCCTCCTATCTGTCCCTGAGTTGTGATAGTGTGTTGGGGGTTTTATTGGTAAGGAAGCGATAGATACGGGCGATCCCTCCCTTCTCTAGGTTACTGGTCATGGTCTGGACTTCAGGCAGGCTATATTCGAGCAGGGAGGTGCCTTCTGAGATGTGAGAGTGGAGGGCATGGCGTATCTGCAGGTAACGGTAAAACTGGAAGGTGTGGAGGGAGTAGCGAGTCTGCAATTCTTGGAAAGTGCATATGTGGCTCCCACCCCAGACATCCCCCCAGTAGTGAAATGCCAATGAGATCCCTCGTTCTAAAGCCAGAGAAGTTGGCACCCTCCCCGAGCCATGTGCCGCACCACATAGGGGTATGTTGGGTGAGTTTATCCGACCAGTGGGTGTGACGCAGAGAAGCCCGCCAGGCCAAAAGCACCCAGCGCGTGACCTCAGGTAGAGTTTGGGAAAGTGTGCTCCCATACTGAATCCTATGAATGTTAGTCAAGCCCAGGGTGTGTAGCTCCAAGCGGTATGCCTGGTCAGACCAGCCACCTTTAAAACAATCATGTACGGTGAGGAGCTGTGTCGCCAAATAGTAAAGGTAGAGATTTGTCATCCCCAGGCCGCCATCAAATGGTGGGATCTAGCACTGGGCAAGGGCCAGCCTAGGCCTCTGACCTCCCCACAAGAACTTGGTGGCCATGCTGTCCAGCTCCTGGAAACACGACCTTGAGAAGGAGAGGTGCGTATTCTGAAGCATGTAAAGGAATCTGGGCAGGATCATCATTTTAAATAGATCTGCCCATCAGGTTCAGTGGCAGGGTTTGCCACTTGAGGAGGTCAGCCCGAACCTTTTTCACTAGCGGGGTTATGTTGAGTGACCGAGCGAGGTCAGGGAGGAGGGCAACCCAGATTCCCAGGTACTTGAAGGACTGTCGCTGAAGAGGTATCGACGACTGCCAATCAAAGCACTCTCTCGAAAGGTGAAAGGGGAGCAGAACGGATTTGGCCGAGTTCAATCGAATGCCGGAGGTTTTTTAAAAAGACTCAATGCCCAGAGGCATTGGGGTCCTGACCGAGCTGGATCTGCTAAGAATAGCAGAACATCATCAGCATAGAGGGTGATCTTATCTTCCTCCAAGCCGGGCCATCTCCACCCCGTGAGGAGCTGTCTGATCGGACAAGAGGGGCAAAGGGCTCCATTGCCAACACGAAAAGGAAGGGCGAGAGAGGGCATCCTTGCCTCGTGCCTCTTTTGATGGGAAAGGGGTGTGACAGGGCTCCCTTGACTAGTACCTGGGCCCTTGGTTTGCAATAGAGTGCCTTAACCAGACTGCGGCAAGGGGCTTCAAAACCCATTTCCATCAATATGGCCTCCAGGTATCGCCAATCCACCGAGTCCAATGCTTTATCGAAATCTACGCGAAGGAGAGATAAGTAGGGGGTTTGCTGTTGTCGATTCGCTAAATCGGGGTGGAGACGTCTGCAGCAGTGCCGTGTTCCCCGGGAGGGTATAAATCCACACTAGTCGGGGTGGACCAGTTTGGCAGGGGAGGTCATATGCGATTGGCTAGGACAGAGGCGAATATTTTGAGCTCCAAATTAATGAGGAAAATGGGGCTGTAATCAGGGCAGTGCATCGAGGGAGGCTGAGACTTAGGGATCACCACGATAGTGGCCATATCCGTCTCAGGACAGAATGAGCCTTGATCAGATGCCTCCTGATACACCTCAAGAAGGTGGGGAATCAGCGTGTCCTGATAGCACGCATACAACTCCTGTGAGAGTCCGTCTGGCCAGGGTGTCTTACCTGTAGCCATACGTGATATGGCATCGTTAATCTCCTCTGGGGTGAGAGGGAGGTCAAGCGTCTCCGCCTCAGACTCACTGAGCAGCGGAGGGAAAACTGTTTCCGCTGCAGGAGTTCCAGGAGCGAGAGAGTGGGAGACTGTGCAGAGTAAAGAGTAGTAGTAGGTGGTGAAGCATTGGCCACTGCAACGGGGGCTCGCTGGATCGCTCCATCTGAGTCGATCACGTCAGGGATGATTCGGTCGGCCATCGGGTAAGTGGCCAGACGTTGAAGGAGTTTCCCATTTTTGTCTCCCCACCCATACACTCACACCACGGAGGACCTCCACAGCAGCTTGGCAGCCTCCAGGGAGATCTGCTTAATGACGTCCCTCAGAAATGCTAGTCTCCTATATTGGACTTCAGTTCTCTCATCCTCAATTAGGACCACCTGGGCCTCCAGGAGTGTGAGGCGGGAGTCCTGCTTCACACCACTTAAGTTTGAGTTTGCCTTTGGCAAAGCCCCGAATGGTGGCCTTACTGGCTTCCCATAGGGTGCCAGGAGAGGAAACCGACCCGTGGTTAGTTGTAAAGTAATGGCGGAGCTCGTCTCCCACTTGGTTCTGAAGTCCTTGTCCTGGAGGAACCAGGTGTTCAGCCGCCTATTTGGGCGCAAAGATTCAGGGAGGCTGCCCATCCGCATCGCCACTGGGAAGTGGCCTGAGAAACCTCTGGGGAGGATGGTGACATCATGAATTGCATGACAGTCCAGTGCCAGCAGGAAAACATCATAGAGTCGTGCATGCATGTGATGAGAAGCTGATGTGTGGGTGTAGAGTTGAGTTGTCGGATACCAGAGTCTCCAGGCGTCTCTGAGACCTAAAGCGGCAGCCCAATTCGACAGGTGGTTAGATTGAGCGACTCTGGAGGTGGAACGGGCCTTAGCAGTGTCAAGGTCAAGGTCCATAACTGGGTTAAAGTCTCCCCCAACGATGGTCGTCACCAGGGGCAGGGAGGTAACCAGTGTAGCGAGACACTGAAGTGCGGAGGTCAGTAGGGAGGGGGGAGAGCATACAGCTATCAAGTTCAGAGGCCAGTCCCCAAGGCTCCCCTCCAAGATGACGAAGTAGCCCTTAGGATCATGGGTTGCTTTACTCACTACGAGTGGAAGACCACGTCGCACTAGAACAGCCACCCCTCGTGATCCCCGGGTAAAGCCGGAGTGCCAGACTCCGCCATAACCATAGCGCGCCAGGAAAGGGCAATGATTGCCTACCAGGTGTGTCTCTTGGAGCAGCAGTATGTCTATAGTGTGACGCTAGGCATAACGCAGGACCGCTGTGCGCTTGACTTTATCCAGTAAGCTGTTAACATTCCAAGACATTATGTGAAGCGACGCCTTCTCAGTGTAATTGTCAGACATAGGGAAAACAGGCGAAGCACAGGACACCTAGCGCGAGTGGCCGGTGTGGGCGGAGTGATGCATTTGCGCGAGGTAGTGGGTGCGATTCTACAATGCTGGGCCTTGCGTGCTTGTCGCGTAGCTGTAAAAGTATGCTGGTACAATAAACAAATGAAACAACAAGAACAAATCAGAATAGCAGCCCCCCCCGCCCCCAACCCTGCCTCCTCCCCCCTCCCTATACTTCAGGAACTGAAGCATCTGTCGCCCTAACAGTGGATAACCAAGAGAGAACCAAACTAAAATGCTTGGGAATGGGGACTCGTGGAGGAACCCTCCTCATAGTAAGATGTTTGTGACTGTGTCCATCTGGAGATAGAGTTGGTAGTAAGCGGAAGTGCGACACCTGGCCGCGGAGTTTGTTGCATCCGGAAGATGAAGATGGGTTCAAGCAGGTCCTGTGAGAAGCTTCGGGCTGCGAGAGAGATCTGTGTCAGGTAGATCCAATGGTGATGGGTGAGGTGAGACACGGAGTCATGATGGCTGAGTACCTTAAAATAAGCGCAGCCCCGAGGGGACTGATTGTTAGGAATGAGCCCTTCATCTTCCAGCAGGATAAACAGTTTAAAAAAGACTGGTCGCTGATTTCGTGGCATTGTACCAGGGACTGGTTAGTGCTTATTGTCAAAACAGCAGCCCGCCTGTCAGAGACTTTATTGGAAGAAATACATAATCTAGAGGTACGCCTAAAATCATTCCAGACCCCTAGTGAACTAAAGAAAAGATTAGACGAATTAAATAAAAGCATGACTGAATTTGAGATAAGTCTAAAAGATACCAAGTATATAAAGCTCTCTAAGGATCAAAAAGGTTTTTCACATGACAAAGTCTACCCCTACATAAGAGATGACTACAGATTAAGCAATAGAAACCCGGGATATAATGCGGATACTGATGGTTCCGATTCAGGCTCTGATAGTTCGGGTCCCTCCTTTGCTTATAACCAACCAATGAACAGAAGACCTAGAAGAGGAAGAGGCAACCCAAGAGGTTACCGTGGGAATCAATTCCCCACATGGCCACCATATCAAGGCCCACAACCATATGGTCCTCCTTTTGGCCCTCCACCTCAAGCACCCTTCTACTACGGTCCACCTATGTATCCACAACAGGCGTTCCAAACTGAGGCGAAAATCAAGGCAACCCTAACCGTCCTTTTTTAGGTGGGGGCAAACCCAATCAGCGGGCAAAAAACAAAGCAGGACAGCAGCTACAATGGGCCCAACCCCTGGTAACAGAAGCACGTCACACACGCAGCAAGGGGCCACCAGAGCAGACAACGAGCGGCCTGTAGATCTGGTAGTAAATCTATCTAGTACAGAATTGACGTCTATTCAAACACAAATACTTAACAAAGGACTAGGTTTTGTACCCACCCCTTACACAGACAAATTCAAACTCTGCTGTGAACTAAAAGAATTCCTGAGAAAATTGAAGTTACAAGTTTTCTTCCAGGACAAGAGCAACAACGAACAAACTGAATCTGATACCGGCTTAAGAAAAAAATCAACCTTTGTCCCACCATCGGCCAACTTACCAGTTGAAATACTGGCTTTCGAGAAAGCTATCATGAAGGAAGTGAAAGACCTTGACCCTCGCACAGTGAAGGTGTTCCAGAATACTAGTAGTCTAGAACTTCAAGCAATACAGGAACTTTCCAATAACAGCTCCCTAACAATAAAGCCAGCAGATAAGGGGGGGGCAATAGTTCTACAGGACACATCTGACTATAAGCAAGAATGCCTACGACTCCTAGCAGATACTAGGAATTATATCATTATTAAGGAAGACCCCACAGAACGGCTAAGAATATCAATAGCATATCTCATCGAGGAGTCATTGGCCAATGACTGGATGAGTAAAAAAGAAACAGAATTCATAGTCAACAATAAACCGGTTATCCCCTATTTTTATACCATCCCAAAGATTCATAAACGTTTGGAAAAACCACCGGGCAGACCCATAGTGTCTGGAATAGGTTCGATACTTGAACCTCTTTCAAAATACGCTGACGCTTTTCTGAGACCTCTGGTACAGAAGACAGACACCTACTTACGAGACACAAAAGACGTCTTATGTCTTCTTAAAGAGCAAAACTTTGATCCTACATCCAGCATTCTCATCAGTCTGGATGTAGAGAGCCTTTATACAAGTCTCCCACATCAAGAAACTCTTGAAATATTGGAGGAGGTCCTTTTTGATTCACAATGGGATTTCAAAACTCCAAGACATGTCGTCTTGGAGTGTTGCCGCCTTGCTCTCACCGAAAACTTTTTTAGATTTGAAGAGACACTGTACCGCCAACAACACGGAACCAGCATGGGAAGCACCTTTGCGCCGAGCATAGCTGGTTTATACGTACACCATCTAGAGAAAACAAAAATCCTAAATGATGACAATCCCTTTAGACAC
Organism: Lissotriton helveticus; assembly: GCF_964261635.1. Lineage (NCBI taxonomy): Eukaryota > Metazoa > Chordata > Amphibia > Caudata > Salamandridae > Lissotriton > Lissotriton helveticus. The sequence continues at coordinate 48,357,882 of NC_136073.1, forward strand.
CATATCACCTTATGGAAACGTTATATTGATGACGTTCTTGTCAGATAGGAAGGAAATGAGATTGAGGCCACCTTGTTTTTTGAATGGCTGAATCAACAAAATAGATTCCTGACGTTCACCCACAACATGAGTAGATCGCACCTGGTTTTTCTAGACCTTAACATTTGGGCAGACAATGGAAAGTTGGTAACAACAACACACTTCAAGCCCACAGCGAGAAACTGTCTATTAACTTACGAAAGTTTCCATCCGAGACATCTCAAACAGAATCTGCCTTTTGGTCAGTTCTTAAGGCTTAGAAGGAATTGTTCCGAGAAGAAAGACTATCTCATGCAAGCGGAAGACCTAAGCTTAAAACTCAAAGAGAGACATTACCTGACTAAACTGATAAAAAGTGCCAAAAAGAGGGCCGGTAACAACTATAGGGATGCTCTTCTGGAACCAAAAATAAAAAATATGGCTTAGAATACAAGGCCAATCTGCATCACAACTTTCAACAAGGTCTCAGATCAAGTTACAAAAATTGTAAAAAAAAAACATTGGCCTCTTGTCAACAGCGGAAATCTAAGCATACCCATGCCAATGTTTAGCCACCGCCGAGGGATGAACCTGAAGAACCATTTGGTCCATTCTCGTCCAAAACCAACAGTTGTCACCAACAGACTCCAACCGCTACCAATGGGGCACTATCCACGTAACAACTGTAGCGTATGTCATCTCACAGCTACCACAAAGATGATCACCTTCAACAATAACACCACATGGCATCTAAAACAAATGTCTAACTGTAACACAAGCGGAGTGGTGTACATGATAACATGTGTATGTAACCTACACTACATTGGAATGACCACCCGCATGGTCAGCACTCGAATCGTTGAACATAGGAGTAACATTCGGTGCAAACGGGCCACTACACGCATGACAAGTCATTTCATAGAGTTGAACCACACACCTAACGATCTGACATGGGCGTCTTGGAAACTGTCAAGACGAGAGAAAACCAAGAAAGAATACTCCATGAGCGGGAGCAAAGATGGGTGTTCAAATTACGTACAGACACGTGTGGACTCAATGACGACATCCCATGGGGTGCCTTTGTAAACTAAATACCATTATAACCCCCTGTTTCTCTTTCAGGTACCATCCACAGTAAAATCTTCTTTTTTACAAATTTCTGCATGGCCATTGTAAGGCTTTATTATAAAATTTCCATCATAAGTAGGTACCACTATTACTTTCAGGTATATATCTGGCTCTAACCCCCTCAGTGAATAAGTAAGAATTATCTTTATGGGACATTCCTTATTCAGCCCCTTCACTGAAAGTGCCCTTTTGTCTCTCTTCTCTAATCCTCATGAGGAGGTATTTGCCAAGTTGGCATTTCCCTAATGAAACTACCTATTTACCATTACTTATTGGCTCATTAATATTTCTCTGCTTGCCATAGTTACAAATAGGGTACAAATAATTTATTTTTTGCCATTAAAAAACGGGCGATATCGTTGAGAACCAACTGCCTGCCCAGCATCATTCAAACGCAGTGTTTTTGAACAAATGCGATCATTTTCTTGTATTATCCCACATTATTAAAACAGTGTTTACAAATGAAAAACATAATGCAGACCTCTCCGTGCGCGTCAAACTAGCGTTTAGAGAGATACACGCTCCTTTCCTTTCAATATCGTTTATTGTACCAAGGAATCACATCCTTCCAAGATGGCGGACGACCGCTAACGGTCTAGCTGCCACATGACTGCCACCGGAAGCCGGAAACAAACATAATAGAGTAGACGCGGACATTGAATGAGATGCGGTCCCGGGGGAGCTGAATCTAGGTATTTCCGATACGTTTTCCCAATCAAGGAAGTAAGTGACATCTTTTTCTTTGACGGTTCCACTTTGCAAACGGCAACACACACTGAACGAACGATCCTGGAGGAGATACTTACCGATCTCTCTTCCTTTCTTCTCTTGTTTTCTTTTTTAACCCCGTAATGAAAAACCAGCATTGAGTCCATAAGGTGAAAACGAACCCCTTAGAGAGACCATGAGGTGCCATTGAGCACAGCTGCAAGTAAATATCACGACCAACACATTTGTATTTAATCCTGTCTATGCATAATTTATGTGTTCTCTGTGTCTATCGTCCTAGTCATACCAAGTCCTGTCTTGTTTCTGTGTGTGAATTCACAACCACTTATTTATAGAGCTACTGCCTGGCATGAGAGCCTGCACGCGCCAATGTGGTGCAACCACCCACCATAGCCCATGATGCGTGCGTCATGAGAGGATACTATGTAACCCTCCTCATAAGGGAGGTTTGAAAATGCTACTAATGTTGTGCTTTCTTTTCGCAGCATTTGAAATCAAAAGAAATCGTATGTATTCTATTATGAACGCATGCTTTATAGATTTAGTACCTTTTCTTTAATTTTTAATATATCACTGTCTTATTAAGGACTTTGGAGTGGCAAATGCAGGGCTGGTCTCTGCATGGTCCTGACGAAATGCTAGGGGTAGCATGAAACATGTTGACCTTCTCACTGAACCAGTCCCCATTATCGGTTGGTTGGCAGTGATACTCACCCCACTTTTAATATACCTGTCTAGGAGCAAAATAAATTTATTGAGGCCCACTAAACACGGTATTTTTAATATACCCACACCCACTCCACCACCGTGCACTACACAGTCTCTCACTTTGAAGTGCTCCTGCGTAGTTCGTGAGTCGCAGCACGCCCCTTTTCGTAGAGAACTGGGAGGGCCCCAATGATGAAGCATGTCACCGTGGGGCAACCCTGGTGAGTGAGGGGACACTAGAAAGAAATTTGTCTTTCTTGGCAGGTATCACTGATCAACTTGGTCAGTTACCGCGACATGAGCTAGGTCTTGGAACCCAATGCTTTGGATTCTTGGTTGTACACTTTATCCGGAGGGCGACCTAGTCTCTCATTCCTCCTTCTCCCCTAGTCTTATACTTGAGGTGAGACACCCCCAGGGTCTGAGTGGCCTGAGGAACCAGATCGCCGCAAGGAGATCTCCGCAGAGTGCCCCGGGCGTCGGTTGACGAGAGGGACCCAATAGTGAGTCTGAGAGGGCCTGCCTCTGAACTCTTTGCCTGCGTGAGCGGTTGCGCTGTGGCTGGGGAGCAGGGATGTCCCGGCAGGCACCTCCAGCACCGGGTATGGGAGACGGATTCCGGGCGTAGAGCCTTAAGGTGCGCTACCCTGTCTCTCATGTCCATGCCTCTTCAGGGGAGTCAAAGAAGAGGGTTCTATTTAAAACACGGCCCTTAAGCGAGCCAGGAAGAGGAGCTTGTATTGTATGTTGAGAGCACGCAGCTTCTGCTTGACTTCCCCAAACGAGCGGCGTTGGCTCTCGACCTCACGAGTATAGTCGGGGAAGATCATGATCGTCTGGCCTTCATACATGAGTTGTTGCTGCTTACAGGCTTCGATCAGTACAGAGTCTCGATCCTTGAAGTTAAGGATCCGCATTATTATCGGTCTGTGGGGCGCTCCCGGTGGTGGTTTGGGTGCAAGTGAGCGGTGCGTCCGTTCGTTTGCAAACTATGGAGAGAGGGAGCCCTCGGGCATCCATGAGCGCAACCAGCGCTCCACGGAGTCCGCCACCCGGCCTTTCTCCACACCCTACGGAAATCCCACCAAGCGAAGGTTGTTATGGCGGGACCTGCTTTCGGCATCCTCAGCCCGTCGGTGAAGATCCTGGGTGTGGGACCGAAGGCGGTCAACCTGATCTTTAAGTTGCTGGACCTCGTCCTCCGTGGTAGATATACGGGATTCGGTTTCTTTATTCCGGGCCGTGGCATTGCGAAGATCCTGCCGGATAAGTGTCACATCAACCCGGACTTCAGCAATCTTGCCATCCACTGACGATTGTGAGGCATGGATAGCCTGGAGGATAGTGGACAGGTCTGCAGAGGAGGGGGCGTCTTTGTCCGCAGTTCCCTTAGCCACCCCAGAGTCCGTGGTAGTGAATCGGTCCATTTTAGTCTGGGTGGCAGGGGTTTTCCATACTCTGTCTCTACCCATGGCTGTTGCCCTGCAAGGCAGGAGGTCCAAACGGGACTCTGTCGCCCGGGCGGGAGGAAGGAAGAGCGGAGGAGGATGAGGGGAGAGGGCCTTGACGATCCACGCCTCACTGTCCGACCGACGGCCAATGCTCTCTTCCAGTAGATCCTCCCGTGTCCCTGAGACGAGTGCAGGCATGTGGGGTCTCACAGGTGGGCCGGGGTCAACGGCGGAGTCAATGCACAAGGCCAGCATAAAAGAAGGGACAGAGCGCAGCTCTCAAGGTGCGCAGGGAGCGGGGCAGCCAGGAGGTGGGGTGGAAAACGAGAAAACTCCTGACCGATACTCCCCAAGAGGATCCGTCCGCCGTGTCTACAGTGACCCACAAGAAGGAAGCAATCCCCTTGAACAGCACCACTGCTCCAGTCAGCAGCCGAGGCGCCCCTCACACACCACCAGGGCGCCAGGAGGGGGTATATCTGGCCAGAGGGCCGCTTCAGTCAATAACCACAGTCTAAAGCCACTGCCACCAGCCAGAGGAGCGGCATATCTGGGGACGTCAGGACACAATGGAGGAGGGGGTTTGCGGACATATACGGACCCCTGCTGCTCGATCAACGGCCGAGCCCCAACCACCCAAGATCAAGCGGACACTCCAGCTCCTCACCTCATCAGCCCGCTGCTGGGCAATGCAGCAGTCCATCACCAGGCCTTGCACCCAATCCTGGTGTGCAGTCACCTCCCCGGAGGGGGGCCCGCGTCCGGCGCAGGGCCCCTGCAGCGCTGGCCTGGGCTCCTGTATGATGGGGAGAGGAAGGCATCACGCACCTCTTCCGCCGCTGTCCGACTGACAGCAGAGCTCACCGCCAATGCCACAGCACCCGGCCTATGCATGAGCCCAGCCATACCGGGCCGCCAGCCGCAGGCCAGATCTCAGGCCCGGCAAGTTGTGTGGGCGGAGCAGCCGGGGAGCACCGAGGAAAGCAGCTCTCTTCTCTCCGCTGCCCGGTCGATGGCCGATAGCCCGCCGCAGCACCTTGGCAGCTCAGAGTCCACCTCAGGAAGCGCGGCGGGCAGGGCCTTCCCAGGCCATCTCCAGCGCCTTCGGTCTAGCCAGGCACAATCCGTTGCCAGGGGGGGGTAAGCAGTATCGCAAACTCCAGTTGGGATGGCACCAAAAACTCTCCGGGATCCTCCGCTCTCTGGGTCACATTAGGAGGAATCCCCGCGCTCAGGGCCGTAGAGTGGGCCTGGAGATTGCTGCGATGGAGCCGCCATCTTAGGATCGCCGCGAGGCAGGATTCCCAGCAAGGGCTGACTGAGGCGCTTGGATGCCACCCACACTGCTTCCAGGGAAGGCTTGAGGGCTTAGGACAGCCAGGCAGTCGGTGTGCAGGGTAGGTACTCTCCGATGGTGGTGGATGAAGGAGCGGATGACAGAGGGGTCCAGAGCACTTCTAAAGTGTGACCACCATCTTGACTCTCCTGGCCACGCCCCGAACCATTTACCTATTTATACAGCCACCAACTCACTTGCCCTTTTCTTCTCGCATCTTGGTCTGTACCAGTGTTGGCTGGCATGGTTTCAGCCTCGTTTGTTGCCTCCAGTAGGGCCAAAGCCTTATCTCGTTTGGCTTCTACCATCTTATTGTGAGATCTGAGAACGTCCTATTCCAGCTCAGTTCTCAGAAGTCTTGAAGGGCAGCAGAAGTAACCCATGCAGAGGCTTGCCTTGGGGATGGCAAGCAGTCTCTTTGTGACCCTTCTTCCTCTCACCATGGGATCTTCAGCTGCTGACAGTTTACCTGCCTCCACACCACTCACCTCAAAGGATTCCTCAAGTGTATTCAGAAGTACAGGTGCATCACCTACCCTATGCGCGGTAATCACTCAAAGATCATCTCTGCCCTTGGCACCATTAGCTAAGGATGCCTTTGTGAGAGGCTGGCTTAGTATATAGTGCTCACTTATGTAAGTGTAGCACCCTGCCCTAATAAAAACAACCCTTTTGGTGATTTTAGTGGTCTTAGACAATTTTAGAAAGCTCTCTAAGTGATAGCTGTGGAGAGCAGCCTTCAGGCTTAGGCCAGAAGAAGCAGCTTGTTTTACCAGTACTTCATCTTATGGTATAGGTTAAGTGAAGAAGAATCACACAGTGTAGTTATAAAAATATCTATTTTATTACAAACACTCACTAACACATTTGTACTATCTCCTACCCGGAGCTAGAAACACGATGCACATTATACTTAGGAAATAGAGCACGTAAGTAGCACAAATATGTAGTGGTCTCCAGGGGGAGACCAAACCATATACTAAAATAGTGGAATGCGAACCATGACTTAAATCAAGAATGAACCCAGAAGACGTGGAGAGCCGGGGTTCCAAGGAACCACCCGAGGTGAGTATCTAGGAACCCTACGGAGGTCATGTGCAGAGTGGGAACACAACTGCGTGCTCAATGTTAGTCAATAGGTAAGTCGCGGTTGCAATTCTAAAGAATGACCCTTCCCAGTGGACCTTGAAGAACCCAGTGGAACATGGAAGGTGGGAGAGTCGACCCACATGTGGGAACCCTGGAACCAGGATACCTACACCAGGGAAGCCGGATGCATGGGTGTCAAGTGACGTCGGAACCCCCCATAGACCACAATGGAGGACTTCAGGAAAGATGCAGCTGGAGAAGAAGACGATGGAGCCTGATGGAACCCAAAGGTAGATTCAAGATGAGAGCTACCTGCAAACAGAGAGGACAGTGTTTATGCTACTCAGGAGTGACCAGGAGGCACGGAAGACGAATGCCTATCAATGCTAGAGATGTAGGAGAGGTTGACAATGCCCTTGAAGTTGGAGCTGTGTGGACCAGGCGTCGTGGTAGAGGCCAGGAGCCGTTCACTAGCTGTCCTACGTTGGATGTCAAGAGCCCAGGTGTCAGTGTCCGGCAGGGGCACCAACAAGCCTTGGCAGCAACAAACAATGTGGTTGATGAAAAAGTTGCAGTGTCAGAACCAGCAAGGTTCAAGGGGCTCCCCACAAGCAGGTAAGTCAGAGCAGGCCCCGAGCAAGCAGGGGAGCCCACTGAAGCCAAAGAAGACCATCAAGAGGACCCACGGATGAGGGCACAGGAATCTCAAGAATACCTCGAGCAGCACACCAATGAAGAAGGCCCATGGTGCAGAGGAAGCGGTGAGGGTGCAGATCTTGGCTGCAGGAGTTTCTTGAGGTTGGAGCTTCTTGGAGCCGGAAGATCTGTGGAGGAGAGACAAAAAGCCTTGGCAACAGCAAGTTGACGCAGTGCACAGGGGTTCTGTTCCAGCGGTTCCAACGAGGGATAGTGGCCTCAAACTTGGTATGGAGACAGTGTAGGATTCGAGGGAGTTACAGAACCACCACCTGTGTCGCTGAGCCTTTCAGAGTCCGTGGGACCTAGGGTGGGCAGACCGGTCAGCTGCGTTGCAGTGCCTGTAGATGCAGGGGGTAGACCCCTTCACTCCAAGGGAGGTCCCTTCTGGTGTTTTGCATGTTCACGGACCTGGTGAAGAACCTGTATAGAGCTCGGGCACAGTTGTTTGCGAAGACCAGCAGGACGATGAGACATGGAGCAGCAGGAATCTTCCCTGGTGCAGTCTCGGTCCCCAAAGCGAAGTCCAGAGTGTCCAGATGGTCAATGTTGAAGTGGTATGTGATCTGAAACTTGCCCCACAACGAATCCAGGGACCCACCCACAGGTAAGCCCTTAAGTTCCCTTAGGAAAGGGTTGGGACGATTCAGTGGTCGCTCCCAGAGGAGGGGCTGGACAGTGTGGAGGATATTCCCCTGTCCTTTGTCCAGTTTCACGCCAGAGTGGGAGCCAATGGCTCCCTGAACTGGTTTGAACTGGAGTATGCACGGAGGGCACCTAGTGTGCCCTACAAGCAGTCTCAGTGGTGCTGGAAAGCACCCCCACCCTCTCCCAATACAATAAGCCCTGTCTGTGAGGTGGTCACACCTCCCAGAGACCTGTTACCTATTGTTTTGCCTTCCCCTGCTCGAGCTTGGCTCAGCAGCAGGAGGTCAGAATCGTGTCTCTGGACGGCAGCAGCCCTAGCTTGCTGTCCGGTTCTGGAAGACTGGTACCTGGAGCACTGAGGGCCTCCCGGAGGAGCTTTACAGTGCATGGAATCATGCCTCCACACCGTTACGATGTGGAGGTATGATTCCATCAAACTGTGGGGGAGGTATGATTCCATCATGTTGTATACTAAACATGACAGGGTTCGGTACAGCCAGTTTAGAGATGGTCATCGCGTAATGAAGCATGGCCACTCTATATGTCATAATGGCTCATGCCCTTACAACCCAGGAGAATGGACTCCGAAGGTTGTAATGGGTGCTCGCTCATGCAGGGGCACATTCATACTTAGGACCCAGCACTTTGCCTTCAGGATTGAAAGGCCTGCTTTAGGGGTGACTAATAGGTGTTAAGTGTGTGACCCCGCACATAGGGAAACCTATATCTGTTGTAAGTGGTGCTAGCACCAGCTTACACAGGCTGCAATTGCAGGCCTGGAATCACAATTTGAGTGGTCTTTCATGGGTAGCATAATACAAGCTTCAGCACATGGGAGATCCATGGTGTACATATGCCCTGGGTACCTTAGAATCATATACTAGGGACTTATCAGGTTACACCAGTAGCCAATCTGCAGTGATTCTAAGGACTCAACATGTCCAATTTAGAGAGGAAGCACAGAGACTGGGATCCTGATTAGCAGGATCCCAGTCAGACTAGTCAGAAAAACATAATGCAGCCAGCAAAAAGTGGGGTTGATCATGAAAGCAGATCCTACTTTCCTACAGCCACCACCTTGACGAGGAAGAGAGATCAAGTGGCATATGTTTGTACCATTTCCTGATTTGGCATTGGTGCAGGCCTTCCATCTATCTGTGGGACTAAAGCAAGGTGAAACTACTCTAGTAGAAAACATTTACTTAACTTTGCAATTTTCCAGGAGAGTTTTACTTCCCATTCTGAGCTCCGCTTGTCGAAATGGGCAAGAAAATGCAGACTCAGTTTTACTGCATGTTTTCCTCAATCATTCTGCAAAACTGGGTGGGAAGCTCATTTACCCATGAAAATTCTTTCTGATAAAACCTGGATTGATTGTTTGGGAACAACTGCTGATTTGGATTGAAGCTATCACCTAACTCAGAATGTCAAAATGGTGTATGTCCAGAGACCCAGGCAAGGTGTTGAAATTGTAATTGTATTTATACAACGCTTACTACCTGACGAAGCGTTGAAGCGCTTTTCAGCGAGTAGCACCCTACTCTGGAACCTGAAAAGGATCAGTGGTGGATTAGTATAGTGAAATTTAAGTTAATTTGCACGGTGGACATGCGAATCTGTTAGTTGGATTGAAAAGGATAATGGGGGTTTAAAAGAGGGAAGAGTCTAGAAAGTGTTTTTTGGGAGATTATAGAAGTAAGAGGAGGATTGGGATGAGTATAAGGAGAGATGGAAGAGAGAAGAATCTCTAGAAATGGATTAGGGAGATCATAGCAGTAAAATGAATTTTTGGGTGAGTCACAGGAGGGATAGGTGAGGAAAGAATTTAGAAGGGTTGTTTAGGAGATCATAGTATTAAAATTAGGTTTGGGGTGATCCATGGAGGGATAGAGGTGGGAAGAGTATAGAAAGGGTTGTTTTGGAGATCATAGTAGTCGACGAAGGTTTGGGATGAATCAGAGAGTGGAGGTAGAGGATATATTGAGAGAGCTATGGGTGAAATACATGGTATTGCGTTGGAGAGAATCAAAGTTTTATATTTTTACAGTAGGAGTAAAGTAATAAATATATAGATACCTAAGTACATATTATTATACATATTAATATCAAGAAATACACCCACCTTCTTCTGTTTCTTTGAGTCCCCCACAGACCTGAAGGAAGGTGGGAGAATGCAGATAACTTCTTCCTGAAACACCTTTCCCATTCCTGTCAGCCGCCACTGTCTTGATCACCCTAACAGGAAAAAACATGCAGCACTCACCATTGGCTTTTCACAGAGCTGATGTCTGTGTGACTCAGCTCTCCTGTCTGTAGAGTGTGGATTTGGTCAGGGAGTGGGAGGGAAATTGTAGAGGTTGGTACGGGAGAATGGCAGGACAACCAGAAGAGTTTTTAGGTCTCGGCCTGCGTAGGCTGCGCTTGCGCAGTCTCGCCGGCGAGATCTTATGTTTTTCAGTGTGGGGCTTGAACCCGCTCCTCTCCTCCATTGGCTGGCTTCCTAAACGGAGGCTAGCCATTGGAGGAGAGGGGTGTCTGTCCATTTAAGCCCCGTGTTTTTGGGATTGAGGGGCGTGTTTTTTTAGGTTCTTTCCCTCTTCCCATTGGCTGGAATTTTACATTCCAGCCAATGGGAAGAGGAGAGAATGAAACACAGGCCCCCCAGTCCGAAAATGTCGGGGCTTTTTGGAGAGCCATTTCAGCTGGACCGCCTCTGGAAGAAGTAGAGAAGCTTCCGAGTCCTCCGCCCCTAGCCGATGAGTGCTCGCTTTTTTTGCCTCTGTTCCCTGATTGTGCCCGTTTTCTTGCCTCTTCTTGCCTCTGTTCCCTCGTTGTGATTGTTTTTCTGCCCTCTGTTACCTCGTTGTGATTGCTTTTCTGGCGTCTGTTCCATCGTTGTGATGGCTTTTCTGGCGTCTGTTCCCTCCTTGTGCTTGCTTTTCAGGCATCAGTTCCCTCGTTGTGATTGCTTTACTACCCCCTGTTCCCTCGTTGTGCTTGCTTTTCTGCCCCCCGTTCCTCGTTGTGCTTGCTTTTCTGCCCCCTGTTCCCTCGTTGTGCTTGCTTTTCAGCCCCCCTTGTTCCCTCGTTGTGCTTGCTTTTCTGCCCCCTGTTCTCTCGTTGTGCTTGCTTTTCTGCCCCCTGTTCCCTTGTTGTGCTTGCTTTTCTGCCCCGTTCCCTCGTTGTGCTTGCATTTCTGCCCCCTGTTCCCTCGTTGTGCTTGCTTTTCTGCCCCCCCTGTTCCCTCGTTGTGCTTGCTTTTCTGACCCTTCTCTGTTCCCTCGTTGTGCTTGTTTTTCTGCCCCCGTTCCCTTGTTGTGCTTGCTTTTCTGCCCCCCCGTTCCCTCATTGTGCTTGCTTTTCTGCCCCCTGTTCCCTCGTTGTGCTTGCTTTTCTGCCCCCCGTTCCCTCGTTGTGCTTGCTTTTCTGCCCCCCCTGTTCCCTTGCTGTGCTTGCTTTTCTGCCCCCCGTTCCCTCGTTGTGCTTGCTTTTCTGCCCCCCTGTTCCCTCGTTGTGCTTGCTTTTCTGCCCCCTGTTCCCTCGTTGTGCTTGCTTTTCTGCCACCCCCTGTTCCCTCGTTGTGCTTGCTTTTCTGCCCCCCCTGTTCCCTCGTTGTGCTTACTTTTCTGCCCCCACCCCCTGTTCCCTCGTTGTGCTTGCTTTTCTGCCCGCCCGTTCCCTCGTTGTGCTTGCTTTTCTGCCCCCCCTGTTCCCTTGTTGTGATCGTTTTTTCTGGCCTCTGTTCCTTGTGTGTGGCTCTCTGTGTGTGTGTGTCTCTGTGTGTGTGTGGGGGGCTCTCTGTGTGGGGGGGGGGGCTCTGTGTGTGTGTGGGGGGCTCTGTGTGTGTGTGTGTGTCTCTGTGTGTGTTGGGGGCTCTGTGTGTGTGTGCGGGGGGTCTCTGTGTGTGTGTGTGTGCGGGGGGGGGTCTCTGTGTGTGTGGGGGGTCTGTGTGTGTGTGTGGGGGCCTCTGTGTGTAGCTCTCTCTGTGTGTGTGGCTCTGTGTGTGTGTGTGTGTGACTGTGTGTGTGGGGGGCTGTGTGTGTGTGTGACTCTGTGGCTCTGTGTGTGTGTGGGGCTCTGTGTGTGTGGGGCTCTGTGTGTGTGGGGGGGCTCTGTGTGTGGGGGGACTGTGTGTGTGTGTGTGGCTCTGTATGTGTGTGTGGCTCTGTGTGTGTGTGTGGGGGGCTCTGTGTGTGGGGCTCTGTGTGTGTGGGGCTCTGTGTGTGGGGCTCTGTGTGTGTGGGGGGCTCTCTGTGTGTGTGGGGCTATGTGTGTGTGGGGGGGCTCTGTGTGTGTGGGGGCTCTGTGTGTGTGGGGGGCTCTGTGTGTGTGGGGGGCTCTGTTTGTGTGGGGGGCTCTGTATGTGTGGGGCTCTGTGTGTGGGGGGGGCTTTGTGTGTGGGGGGCTGTGTGTGTGCGTGGCTCTGTGTGTGTGGGGGGGGGCTCTGTGTGTGTGTGGCTCTGTGTGTGTGTGTGTGTGGCTCTGTGTGTGTGTGTGTGTGGCTCTGTGTGTGTGTGTGGTTCTCTGTGTGTGTGTGTGTGTGGCTCTGTGTGTGTGTGTGTGGCTGTGTGTGTGTGTGTGGGGGGACTGTGTGTGTGGGGCTCTGTGTGTGTGGGGCTCTGTGTGTGGGGCTCTGTGTGTGTGGGGCTCTGTGTGTGTGGGGCTCTGTGTGTGTGGCTCTGTGTGTGGGGCTCTGTGTGTTTCTGTGTGTGTCTCTGTGTGTGTGTGGGTGCAAATGCAATAGGTCTCGCATTTGCGAGAGATTAAGCTATTGACATTGTAAATGACAAAATGCCATTTATTTATCTGTTTTCAAAACCAACACATAAATAAAAATGTTGTCATTTACAATGCCAATAGCTCTAACTTTGGCAAAGGCGAGACCGTTGCATTGTAAATGCTTGTTTTTATTGGGGTGTGTGTGAAGATTTTGCAGAGGGTAGATGCAGATGGAGGCAGGAAGACATGTAGAAGGTTGTTCTTTCTTTGGAGGAAGGGTTATGAGAGAGAAAGCCCAGAGGGTGGGGTGATAAGAGGCAAGATGGGAGACAAGATGGCAGATAGGGATTTTTTGTATCAGGAGGGAAGGTACTGCAGAGGATGAATGGGGAGAGTGACAGGCCATCAGCTAGGGGTTTATTTATGTATGGATTAAGGAAAAGGGAAAAGATGCTCGGAGGGTGGCACAGGAGGGTGACTGGATGCCAGATAAAAAAAATTGTCTGAGGGAAAGGGGAGAGGATCCTACTGCCAAGAGTAGTTGGGATATGTATGGCTCTCTCATTAGTCCTACACACCTTCACTGCTCTTATGGTCATGGGACATAGGTATGGGGGCATACAAAATCTAACATTTTATATGGAGTGACTGCATAAAGGGATTTTTTTTCAACACTGTGTTACTCGAGCTTTGTTCTTACTGTCTATTTGATATCACTCAGAATCCCTCAGTGAAAATTATCCCTGTTATTCACAGTTACCATGATTTAGAGTTTGACTAACAGGAGACTCTGTTGAAAATGTAGATTGACTCTTGGTCCAGCTGTCTCATTTAGAGAAGGGCAGACCGTAAGATTTCCATCAATGGAGCCCCCTTGGCTCTGTGGAAGGAAAGCTTCCTCCGACAACCTGCGGAGTAGGAGTTATCCGAGGAAGGGCATTACATGCTCCTTTTTTTCTGTTCCTCCTCATCAAAATAAACCTGACAATGAGGGACAGAAAAAAACAATGACCATCAGACCCACTGAGGAAAACTGTCAATGTGCGGGGTGGTTATTAGTTTTTTTGTTTTCCCAAAAAAACTTCACTTTGAACACATAAAATTGATAAATGTTTGGTGGGCGGCCATCAAAACTAAGGGTTGGGAGTCCACCAAATCTTTTGTACCATGCAGGGAACCGCCATGAACTTGGTTCCCTTCAAGGTACTGAGATGCCTGTTGGGCCAGTGTCATCTCTAAATTTGATGGACGTTGTTATCCATCAGGAGGGTGGAGGTAATGTCCTCTGATCACCCTGATGGGCGGAGTAGTGTCTGTCAATCTTAAGATCAGGCCCTGAGTACTTCATACCCTTTTAGAAGTGCTGAAGGAAAAAAAAACAAATAAAAAAATTATCGCCTTAAGTCATCATTGGAAGGATACAAGTAATCCAATCAGAAATGAGGGGTGTGACAAACACAGGAATGAATTAGGCGTAGTCCGATAGACAAGAAAGCCATGCAATTATACGTAAGGGGCTAACCCAAAGCCCACTTCGTGGATTGTATAGTAGACGATAGGCCTTCGTCAAATATAACCACTGTGGGTTTGTTATCCAAACTCAAACCAATCCCTGAACCGAACCGTAACCCTTACACAAACTCTTACTCCAACCTTAACACTAACCCTAACCATAGCACTGTCCCCTACTGTAGCCATAACCCTACTCCAATCTCTGAGGCTAACGTAACCCAAACCAAACCCCTTTCTGCACCCATCTTATCACAAACCTAACCTTACCTCTACCTTAACCCTAACCAGTGCAGCTTACCCTATGGCATCCCTCACATCGTACTTTACTCAAACCTAACCCTTACTGCTACCACAATCCCAACCATTACCTCTTAACTTATATCACCCTTCTCGCAATGCCTTACTCTAACCCTGATCCCTAAATGTAGTCTAAACCAAGCACTGAACTCTCCCTAAGCCATGCATTTTTTTCAGTTTTTTTAATTATTGTTTTTACTTTTTTTTGGTATACTCTTCGTTTTTGCACCTACATAACATCGAATTATAGATGTTATATTGTAAACTATGGGTATTTCAGCACAGGGTCTAAGTGACATCAAATAGTGAACGTGTAAAGCTTGCATTGTGTATGAAGTTGCTCAGAACCCTGAGGTGAAAGTCGTCCACAGTGGTCACTTTTTACACATCAGGAACTTTGTTCTGTGGCCCCTCTAATCATTGGCCTCTTCTTTGAGCTGCTGTGCAGGGGCAGAGGAGTATTAAGGTTGCCTTACATAACATGACCTCTGCTCCTTGCCCTAAATGTTTTTAAAAAAAATACCTGGTCTCCTGCTACCTACCCCCACCACCCTCTGTGCCTTCCCTCACTCTCCCCACCCGAAGCTCTGCTCTCTCATTGGAGCAGAGTGCCAGCGCCGCACTGACAGGCTCTCCGAGAGACCTATGAGGGTAGTGGACCAGTCGACTTTAGAGCTGGTGGCGCCCGGTGCGACAATCATTTTTGGCACCCCCACGCCTCATGACCGCCTCCTCGGATTCTCTCCCTCCCACCGGACAGAAGTGCCCCTCATGTCTCCAATCACAAATTATTGCTAAACACAGTGTCCCCCACCCTGAGGTCAGCGTCCCCTCCACAGGTCAGTGCCCAGTGCGGCCGCACCAGTCGCACTGCCCTAAAGCTGGCCCTGGTAGCCTGGAATTGCTTTATGGCATGGTAAAAGTTTCCCACTCTTGCTCCGTCCTGGCAGTGTTTAACCAACTCTTACCCGCGAGTGGATTCTGTACAAAAACGTAAAGATACATTCAGTTAAGCTAAGTTAAGGTAAGACACAGTCACTACCACACTTTTGGGCTGACTAATGTCTTCCAGTGGTAAATGGTTGGTTCTCACCGGAAGTTTCAAAGAACGTGCTGCTTTTGGGTAGATATTTGGCAGCGTTTGTTAACACATCTCAAGTAAACAAGTGAACATAACACAATAACATACACAAAGCAATAGGACTATGCAATTAAAACATAAAACGGCACTTCACAACAAAGCAATCAAAACAGAACAAACCAACCCCCGCACAACGCTGTAAAAGCACACTTCAATAAAGCAGCACAAAAACACAGCAAACAACGGAGTACGTGACCGCATAACAAAGTGCCACAAAACAAACGTCACACATTACCACCTCCATAATCCTGCTTACATAATAAGGTTGTAAAAAGAGCAAGCACTGCCGTATCTATAGCTAACTGCATGAAATAACGCCAGTCAAAGATGTTTTGTGATCAGGTCCTCGGAATCTGGGGGCATATTATCAACAACTAGAGATATTTATCGCTAAAGAAGCTTGGCGAAATTTTTTTTATCGCCTAGCATCGCCGGATTTTATCGCAGAGATAACGTGCTATTAGCAACGTTTATCTCCAATGCAATAAAATAACCGGCGATAGCGGCGAAATGCGTGAATATCGCTGGAAAACTAGCGATATTCACGCATCACCGCCAATAGGCGATATTCGCGCTTAGTGCAAATTTTTTATCGCTACTCCTGCCTTGCTAGTAGGTGATAGCGACGTTAATGACTGCTTTCCGTCGCTAACTGATTGGGTACGCCCACTTTGCATGTCATTAGCGATAAATATCGCTGATATGCAAAGCGGGCCCCAAACCGCTTGCTATTACCTAAAAGCTGTCGGTAACTGATGTTAGCAACAGCTTGCTAATAAGGTGATGGAATTATCGCCGCTTTGTGGCCGAAAACGGCCGCAAAAGCGTTGATAATGTCATTTCGCCTGCCTTGATAATATGCCCCCTGGTATTCAGGGATGGTGGCGGTCAGATAAGAGTTATTTGTTGTTTGCCGCCCTGCTGACTCGCAACGAATTTGTATTTTATTGACATATTCTATACGCCTCTGTAAATTAAATGAATTGTACAAAAATTGGGGTAATGATCATGTTACTTATCCCAATTTAAAGTTTTATGTCCATGTTGTAATGTTGCTTTTATGGTTTTTAACACATGCAAAACCGAATAAAGTATTTTGAAAGTGAAAGAAAGACTCGCAACGATAGCTAGTGCTACACCCCCATCTAGAGGTCAAACGAGGTATACAACGGTCGCTGTTGTATGTGAGTGGCCTTCAGGGTCGGAGGGCGATTTGTGAAGCTGTTATGGTATTATTGTAATTATGGCTGTTCCTTTCCCTTGTGCTCTAGTGATGCCCGTATGTTATTTGTTTGAAGTTAGATAATGGACATTTTTAAAACCCATACGTTTAAAAATAACATTTATAATTCAGTATGATCGGAGTTTCGTACGTTATAAAAACCTAGACGTTTGAATGTTAACGTTCACATTCTTAGTTTACATATTTTAACATTTAAGGAATTGCAGTTCTTCCTACCTCCTTTGACGTAGAAATAACAAGTTATTAAATACATACAAAATAAAAAAGAAGAAAAATTATCCTGGCACTCTTTAAAGGCCCTATCCTGTCTTCAGCGTTTTAAACCGGGATGTTGAAGCCTGAAAGAAAGGTGGGTTATGCGTCAACCTTTGGCTCTCGGTTATTTCACATCTGTGGGACCATCTTTAGACTGTGTTTTTGAATAAAGGTACAGAACCGCCAACGAGTTGGTATTTGGCTGGGACTTAGGTATGATGCTAGAAAGTCACGTAGTTTAGGAAACCGAGACGTTCAGGACTCAATAGTAGTTGTGGTCCCAGGAGAAGCTTAATGATGTTCACTACTGTGAGATGCACAGGGCAATTCTTGCTGGAAATTCAGCATATAGACAGAATCTTGGCGGAAATTCACCAAACGGAAACGGGGCAAATCTGTCCTGAAATAAAAGCTGTTACCGTCTTTTCTCCCTCACACCGCTGACCCAACTTTCTTTTAGAAATTGTTAACAGATACTAAGGGCCAGATGTAGGTAAAGTACATTTACTGATTCTAAAATACCGAATTTTACCGATTCGGTATTTTAGAATCGGTAAATGCTATGTAGCAAAAAAATCGGTAAACATTACCGAATCGGTAAGATTCGGTATTTACCGAATCGGTATTTACCGTTTCGGTAATTGCCATTCATTCCTATGGGCCTGGAGGCCCATAGGAATGAATGGCAATTACCGAAACGGTAAATACCGATTCGGTAAAACGGGGGACACATTCAAGGGTGCCAGGGTGTCACTTTGACACCCTGTTGCACGCCTGAATTGTGCTTTTGTGCAGATGTGGCACACATACATGCCCTAAGGGCATGTATGTCTGCCACATGGCACAGTTGAAAATGCACAGATTTGCATTTTCAAAGGTATTCATTATTTACCACCAACTTGTAGTTGGTGGTAAATAACGAATTCTAAAATGGGAAAAGCACTCATTTGAGTGCTCCCTACATTTCAAATTCGGTAATTTACCGATTCGGTATTTTAAGGAATCGGTAATTTACCAATTCCTTAAAATACTGGTCGGTAACGGCCGAAATTCAGTAAGTTCGGCCGTTACCGACCGGTATTGGGCAACCTACATCTGGCCCTAAGAGTCTTGTATTTTCTAAACGCAGTCTCTAGTTGTAGGTCAGACAGAGGGTATAAACTACATCGATATATCTTATATATGTCTGGAAATACATTATAACTAATATTGTTAATGTAGGATGAGACGTATTTTCTGAACCCCTCTGATTGTTTGTTTAATTAATTATCTGGTTTCTTTAATACACATTTGAAAATGCACACACCTGCATTGTAGATTGATAAAATTCCTTCTTTTCAAATTACTCTACACAGATTAAATAACCTTCATTTGATTTGTGATATAATTCCTAGACATCACTAATAAATAATATATCAGTCTGAAATATTATTTTTAAGTGTATATCTTGTTGCCGTACTTACCTACCTGATTATAGTTACCCAAGTCCACAAGGGAATATTGGGTTTCCCTTTTGGGTTTAATTAGGTCTGTATGATGAGCACAGACTATGCAAACCATTTCAATTTAATTTAATTGCATGCTAATGGACCTTACGTGCTTATCTGCAAAATCTGGCAATGATCTGGATATCCTGTTCCCCTGTTTGCAGGGAAGTACTTTCCAAATAAAGAACAGAGAAAGATTTTCTCTTATCTCCCACTAAACCTAGCTGAATATTTGTGTTTAGGCTTTAGAAGAGCAGAGGGGCAGACTCTTCATGTTTATGTCGAGGAATATAGCTGTTTGAAAACCTAGACATGTGTAGCTCCTGTATAATACCTACATCACAGTCCTTTCCTCATCTGTGTCAAAATATACATTATTTCACTGCTACCAAGTACATCAGATCCTTTTTATTAACTCCCTTTTCATCTGAAAATTGTGTTACCATTAGGAGACCCATTACATAGAGTCAATTTAGTATTTGTGTGTCATCTGCATAGTTATAGCATGTGAGGTGAAATTAATTGATAAGTGCTGGTAATGAGTTCATGCAGATGTTGAAAAGCATGGGTGAGATGATAGAGCCTTGAGGGACTCCTGCTTTTGTGAAGTACGGTTTGGATGAGAAATGGGGGGCATGGATGGTATTTGTTCTGTTTTGAATGTAGGATGTGATCCAATCGAGAGCAGTCCCTTCTATGCCGGCTTCATAGAGTCTTTGTATTAGACTGTCAAAGTCAACCATATCAAAGGCAGCTGAGAGGTCCAAGAGAAGTAGTGCAGGAACCCTGTTGCGGTTCACTGTGTTCTTAAGGTCATCTCAGATGGCAACGAGGGCAGATAATGTGCCTCTTCCTGGACGGAATCCTGTTTGGAAGTCTGAGAGTATGGAGTAATCTTCAATGAATTGTGACATCTGGGCGAATGCTGAACTTTCTAGCAGTTTTCCCAGGAAAGGCCCATTTGCAATCAGTCTGTAGTTGTCCGGGTTAAGTGGGATCAGATTTGTTTTCTTTAGTAATGGGTGAATGTATGACAATTTTAGATCTTCTGGAAATATTCCGGTAGTCAAGGAATTGTTGATGATTCTTCTTACTGGTGTGGCAGCAGTGGTAGTAAAAAGACTTTTCTTGTAGGTTTGTGGTGGACATGGGTCAGAAGGGCTGCCCGGCAGGCCTACTTGCTCTGACTACTTCCATAAATTCATTGTGTGATATTTGTTAGAAGGAATGGAGAGGCTGGGTTAGCCTACTCTTGGAGGGTTGTTTTGGAAAAGGGTTGGCACTGGTGGTTTTTCTTTGTTTTAAACAGGGGATCCAACGTATCTGCTTTGGTCTTTAGCTTTATCTTGAATTTAGAGCAGGGCTGTCAGGCAGACACACTACACACAAGAAGTGTGACAGAAATATGAATGATTGTGACCTCTTTAGAGGTGGGGTATGGAGTTCAGGGCTCATTTATCTTACGAGTTCAAGTTTAGATCCTTCAGTGCGCGACATGGGCTTCTGAAGAAAGGCTGTTTACAGCATTTCAGGCAAGCTGATATTATTTACTGCTATTTTACATCACCACTGGAGTCCCAACTTTCAATGGGGTAAGATTGAAAGCATGTGCCTTTATGGAACACCCATAGCTGGAGAATTGTGCTATTTATGCCAGAACTGAAGGATTTCAGGGTACCTAACCAGCAACTGCAGGGACTGTGTTGCTGTGTAATGTAACACAAACAACTAAGGTACACCATAAGTTAAAGTTAGGTATTTAAAAAGTTTTACCGGAAAGACCACAAGTTACTATTAAGGCAACTATTAATTTACTAGGCATTTAAAGCTGTGCTTTAAAGATTTACCTGATGTAACCTTTTGGTACCTGGAGAGGACAGCTGTAAAGTCAAATTTCCACATTGTATTTAATCTTCGACTTTGGAATGCAAAACGAAGTGGAAGTAAGCACTAACATCTCATAGTAAGAGGAAAACAATGTTAAAACCAGAGCAAATAACTGCAACAGAATACGCCTTGAGGTGCTTTTTAGTCGAGTTCAAAGAAAAAGGTGCAATAAATAGGAATAAAATGCTGGAGGGCAAGCACAGCAAACGTTACCAGGTATGTTGCTTCCATCTGCACAATTCTTTGATTCCCCCGTTCTTTGTTCTGTGGTTTCAGGCATGGCTTTTATTAATTACCACCATTTTCAATGTGGGTTCCTATTGCATGAGAAATCCAGACAGACAATCTTCTTGTCTGTATCTGATTTCCACTTTGATATTTATCTTATAAATGCCATCAGTGCATTTTAAAAGGTGCTTCTGGTAAATTAGGAAATGTCTAGGGAAGTCTGGCACGGCGAAAGCTAAAGTCAGAAGGGCCTGGGGTCCTTTACATGCTCCCTGCCTGGCAGAAAGGTCAAAGGCCCAGAAACACCCATAAGCATCAAACTGTTCAAAGGTCATGAGGTGGACTTTCAACCAGACATGGCGGTCGGAAAATCACTGACCGCCATGGTAGCGGGAAAACTCCGCCCGCTAGACCCACGGCATAACCACAAGTCCAATTAGTATGCTCCGAAGTCTAAATCCGACCGCGGCAGTCATATCGCGGCATTTAATATTGCGTAGGCTGCTGCTGCCAGCAGCACCGCCACGATGTCCAAAAAAGCATGTCCTGCATATCCCTGTACTGTGTGGCAGGCACTGCACAGTGCCTGCCACCTGGTACAGGGACACCCAGTGCACCCACCCCCCCCAAACGCATTGGTCGCCACAATGGGTCCCCAGAGACATTCTCTGCATGCCTTTCCATGGCGGTTCCTCCGCTGCGGAAAGGCTGGCTACTGCCGGCATCATAATCATGCCGGCGGAGCCTGGCCCATTTTAGCGGTCCAGCTCCGCCCGCCAGGCAAGCGTGCAGACTGCTACCGGTGGATAAGTAGCGGGCGGAAAATCTCACCGCCGCTGTCCTCACCGCCATGCTAATGAGACCGGCGGTTTTCTGGGTTGCGATCGTAGGCGGATGAGGCGGCGGTCATCCGACCGCCATCCTAATAGACCTCTTGGTTTTTTTCCAAGGGCACAACTAAGTTGGAGTGTGTGCAACTGTTTCATTTATTTACAGGAAACGCAAGGAAAATTCTTGCAGCAAAAAGTATTTTGCGGTTTCACACCTTATTTTTCTAAACAAGTGCAAGACTCACTTGAAAGTATTGCGAGATGCCCACAGGGTACTGGTTCGAGCAAAAGGCATCAGTCAGGCAGACATTTTTGCAGGTACCAGTCTGCCCCTCTGGCATCTCAAGAGACTTTTTATTAGGCAAAGTACCCTCTTGTTTAAAACGATGTTATGTGAAATTGTGTCATGAGAAAGTTGGAGAAGTTTTACAAATTTTGCTTAAGACAAAATGTAGAAATTTCACAGGCGTCCTTAGAATCTCAACCGGACTTTGCACTAATCATACTGGTAAGTAATGGTCTATAAATATAATGTGAGCAGTAAAACTACAAGTTCCAGCGTGCTTAGAGCTGGCATTAAATCGGATGGACTCTTTTCTAGTGAACTGAGAACAAGAGGTTTGGACCTCCCACCCCTTTTTGCATCATGCAGTAAGGCACAGCTTTCCAAACTGTGTGGCGCGACACATTACTGTGTCGTGCCCCAGCCGTAGGTGTGTCGCCAGATGAGATGACTTCTGCCGGCAATCGGCAGAGTCGAGCTGCAGGGGCTCTTAGAAGGAGTGAAACAACAACAAAGCCCTATTAACATGCACAAGGTCTTTAACGACCTGTGAAGTGCTCCGGTGTGGCTGTGAGCGGGCCCGGGATGCCACACACGACGGGGGGGGGGGACGATTGAGTGGGGGCTGAAGCTCTGTGATGCCAATGAGGGGGGGGGAGGGCATTGCATCTTCTGCATTATTTGTCGATCCTGCATATCTTCGTATAAAAAAGCCAGTAACATTTAGGCCCTAGATGTTACTGGCTTTTTTATACGAAGATATGCTTACGTTATGTATCGTGCATTTTCTTCTGTCTTTTGGTTCCTTGTTGTTTTTGTTTTACACCATCACTGCTCAGGTCAATATTTGTGGTATTCTCTTTGCCGAGCAGAAGATGAGCTTAGGCCAAGTGCCCTATGACAGAAATGACCGAAAACGAGGAACTAATTCTATTTTTAAGAGTACTCGTTTTATTGAAGAAAAACATTTCTAGTCACGTGTTTTCCCCACTTTCTTTAACAGATTGTAGACATTAATTTCTATAAAAATGATTGGAGTTGCTGCATTTTTGGGTCCCTTTATTTCCTCAGTTTTGTTCTACCTATAAATAGTAGTTGTGTTACTGCATATGGGACTTTGGCATCTTCTGTATGTGTGTTCTGTGCATCTAAATACATCACGCTTCATCTCCTTCCTCCGTATCACTGTCACTTCACTCTCTTCTTGTGCAAGTACTTACTTTTGTCGCCTCCACTTTACCATCACCTCTCCCACGTACACAAACACACAATACTTTTTCTATTCATTGAGCGCTGTCAATGTTTTGAGAGCTGTGTACAGAGCCAGACTGGGAGCTGAAGGCAGCCCTGGCAATTTTCTCGGACCGGTCCTGGGGGAGTGGGGGTGGCGGGGTGTTGGGGTTGGCTGGCTGCCTGGCCTCTGGGGAAGCACTGCCTGCCCTGGCAGGCTGGAAACGCTTGTATGCTGCTTTTGTAACCTAGGGGGCAATATTGCAGCACAGCTCCAAACCTGGCCCCCAGTAACAAACCGGCCCCGGTGTGTGTGTGTGTGGGGGGTGTGGGGGGGGTTGTGTGTGGGGGGGGGCATGTGTGGGGGGTTGTGTGTGTGTGGTGGTGTGTCTGTGGGGTGGTGTGTGTTGGGTTGTGTGTGGGGTGTGGGGCCCGAACCCACCATAGGTAATTCGAGCTCGCTCGCTGTGCTTCCTCACGTTACCGTGTCCCTGAATTTTTTTTCACAAAAAGGTGTGTCACCAACATATAAAGTTTGGAAAGCTATGCAGTAAGGATTTAACTTTAGGGATTCCTCAAGGTTCTGCCCTTAATCCCACTTTGTTTAATATCTATCTTACCCCTCTTACCTTCGTGACCAAATAATTTAGAGCCAAGATTACATCGTATGCAGATGACACTCGGATACTCTTTTTCGTTCATAAAGGAAAGCATTAACCCTGACTTCGGCAGTGTTCTCTTGGATGCATCAGAATCAGCTGATGTGTAATGCCTACAGGACGGAAATACTCATCTTTGGTACACCGGCACATACTAATTGGTCGGCATGTTTGCCAGAGGATGCTCCTTTTCTGGCTTCTCAAACCGAGGTGGTTAAGAACTTAGGAGTTAAATGTGATAACCGATTATCATTCCAGCTGCAAGTTAGATCTGTGGTTGGAACCTGTTTCAAGCTTCTCCGCGCACTGATAAAGTTTCTGTTCTTCTTGTCTGTTCCATCCAATAAAACTGTGATACATCTTGGTTGGACTATGCCAATGCTCTTTACCTTGGATTGCCAGACTGCATCATCACCAGATTACAGGTGGTTCAAAATGCAGTTGTACAATTACAACTTAATCTTCCGCCAGGAACTCAGGTCTCCAACCGCATTCATACCATTGCATTGGCTCCCCCTAAGGAAACCTATTTTATTTAAGACTCTGGTGCTGATTTACAGAGCTTGAAAATTGCGTTCTTGTAGTAGCCTCAGCAGGTTTATACAATAGGAGAAAGTAGCCCTGTGACACTTATTCTATTGCCCTGATTGTGACTGCCCCACATCCCATAACATCCGAAACGTGGTGGTTTGGTATTTATCGGATGCAATAATTATGACCAGTTGTGAGTTTACCCCTTTAAAATGGGGCATAACGTCTGGATTTTGGTGCTTTCAGCACCAAATCCAAGTTTCCTGGTATATGTAGTGCAGTGTTTGGACAAAATATCAGAAACACAAATATTGTGGGACCGAACATAATTTCAAAAATATTGAGGACAAGAAGATCGTCAAGGTCGTTTTCTATGGGTAAATAAAGTTTTACTATATATAACTCCACATATATGTGCCTTTGCGATATATAGATCTTCAAGGTATGTAGACATGAAGTTAAGAATAGTAAATCTATACTTACCTATTTGCACTTACCTTCTCGATATTCTTGTCCTCTTTATTTTTGACGCAACATTCTGTCCACGCGATATTTGTGTTTCCGAAATTCTGTCACTGATCCTGCAGTTCATTGCCCCCAGACCCAGGAATATAACAGCAGGTTGGTTAGCTTGCCGGTTTGTGCCTGGGATGTGGGTTTCATTATACCCAGTAATTGGCTGGTGCAATAAAATTCACACCATTTTTAATTCAGATTCTCGCTCAAACGGATTTGTACAGGGGCTGGAATTATCTGGCCTGCTTGTAGTCAGGTTCTATGTAAGGCACCAAGGGGCAGATGTATCAACATCCGTGTTTGCGATTCTCAAATAGCGATTTTTTGAGAATCGCTATTTGAGAATTGCAAAATGGGATGTATTTAAAAGTTCGCAATTCTTTTGCGAATTCTTAATATTCCTTATTTGCGATTAGCAAATTGCGAAATCGCAATTAAGGAATACCTTCCCATTCCTTTCTATGGGCCAGGAGGCCAAAAGGAATGATTGGGAAGTCATTCTCAATTTGCGATTCGCAAATTGAGAATCGCAAATTGAGAATAATTTCAAGGGTGCAAGGGTGTCTTAAGGACACCCTGATGCACCCCTGAAATGAACATGTGTGCGCATTTGGCACACATACATGCCCTAAGGGCATGTATGTGCGCCACATGGCACCTTTACAAATGCCAAAAAGTGCATTTGTGAAAGAAATCGCAAATTACCACCAACTTGAAGTTGGTGGTAATTTGCGATTTCTTACTGAGAAATCGCACAACTTGGGTGCCTCATACATAGCATTTAAGGAATCGCCATTTGCAATTCCTTAAATGCTTACGCAAAATTAAGGAATCACAAATTTTGCGATTCCTTAATTTTGCAATGCGATTTACTTTTACATCGCGTTTTGAGAATTTTTAGTCGCAAACGCTGCTTATTTTTGCGAATCGCAGCGTTTGCGACTAAAATAACGGATGATACATATGCCCCATATCCCAATTTGGATAAATACTACTATTTACATAGGAAGCAGGATTTTAACCTGGTTGCAAACTGCCTACTGCAGACTTTTTTACATCCCTATTTTCACCGGGTGTAAACCGACACAAATTGTGTGGCCAGACAGCACACATCTTTCTTTAGTTTGTCATCCCTAGAATAGGAAATAACAAGGACTAACAGTGTGTTATTCCTGACTATGAGGTGCATGAATTGGAATATGGTGTAGACTGCGCACCCGGTAAATACCAGATCTTGCGCTTTTGATATTTACCGGGTGCCCAGTTTGTTCCCAGGAAATGCCCATTTTTAGCCCCTCAGAAGGAAGGCCTCACAGGCAGGTTCGGAGTCAGGGAAGTGTTTAGTGCCTGCACGTGTTTTCTGCTCAGTGTTACCATCATCTTCACGGTTATAGTGAGTGGTAGATGCAATTGTGCCTATTGTTCCCCCTTTTCAAATATCAAATGAAAAATTGGGCTAAAAACAGACACCCATCCAGGGCAGATTTTAGTTGCAGGTTTGAGCTTTGGGTCTAGACTGTCCCTTAGTATTATAATGCTCATGTGCCAATTGTATTTTTTTTGTCTGAGATTTATGTGCCTTTTTAGATTGAGCCTGGGCAGCGCATGCGCTGCTCTGCAAGCCATGCTGTATTGGAGTAAGTACTTGAAGACCCGCCTACTCTTCACCCATATTTGTCATTGGCTTGTGTCATTGTCCTTTGTAAATGCTGGCTTCTGATTCGTTAATAGGCTTGTTAGTCCCTCCTTAGTACCGCCTTGTCTTCAATTTGTAACCTCCTGTGAGGACTGGCCCTTTTACTTCTGTTTTTACACGGTATGTCTTTTTAAGCCTGTAAGCACTATTTTCTTTAATGGTTTCTACGACTGCAGGCACTACATGCTTTCCTGCAACATTCAGTACACCCTGCGCGCTTTCACTGGGTGCTTTTTCAAAAACAAAAGCATTTGTTTGTCAACTTAACAAATGCTTTTTTTTACCACACTTTTACTTGAATAGCAGCCCGGACCTTTCTTTAGACACAGTTTGGCTGCTATTAATGTGAAACTGCAGCATGGGGCACTTGTAAACATCAAGCATTTGCAATCCTATAGGTCTTGGATTTTAGAAATTTTGACCTGTTGGTATTGTAAGTGACAATGCCTTTTATTATTGCAGGT
Source organism: Lissotriton helveticus (assembly GCF_964261635.1). Lineage (NCBI taxonomy): Eukaryota > Metazoa > Chordata > Amphibia > Caudata > Salamandridae > Lissotriton > Lissotriton helveticus. The sequence continues at coordinate 48,384,663 of NC_136073.1, forward strand.
TTTTTAACACAAATAAAAGGCATTGTCATCTACATGGATGGCTTCAGTGTAGTCTTTGTTCTACCTTCTTGTCCACATTGTATTGCCTCCATGTTATAACCTTAGCTCTAGCGGCTATTAGACATTTTTCCCTGCAGGCTGCCATGTACCTTTATAACTTTCTATGTATGAGTGTATAATTATTGCAGTGACTGAGATTGTGAGTGAGAGTATTTTTTGTGGATGACTGTGGGAGTGTGTGGGACTTGGATAGATGTATGTTGCTCTATGCCAATCATGACATGTAATATATTAGACTCAAAATCACTTGTTTCTTTATATGTTTTTCTAAGCACCTATATGGGCTCCTCTATATAAACTTTAGCCTAACAAATGACGAATAAATCATATATTTTTCCATAGAAAAGGTGTACGGACTCTTTGTGATGAAGTGTCAGCTCTGATATATAACCTTTGTCACCTCTTGTTTGAATGTAAGGATCCCCCTGAGGGACCTTGAAATCAACCCTGGCAGGGTTTTTCCTTTTTCTATTCAATTGTCATTTACAAGGCCAATAGCTCAAAATCTCGCAATTGCAAGACCTATTGCATTGAAAATGCTTGTTATGTTTTACTAAAGTGTAAAATGTTAAGTTTTCATGTTTCTTTAAAGCACTCTTAATTCAATTTAATTGAATATAGAGGTTTATGCGTTTATTTGAAAACAATGTCATTAGTTTTAAATAAACATTTTGAGAAGAAGGGTACCTTGAAATCACACTTTCTGATTTAGGGAAACTTTGTTTTCTCTCTTCACAGGTGGGACAGAACCACAACCAAAGCCGTCGTCCCAAACGCGGGAGCAACAGCCTGGTGTGTCCAATGTGAAAGACCCAAAGCAGCAAAAGAAGAGCAAAAAACCATGAGAACAGAGACGAGACTACAAATCCTAGGTTATTACCATCTGAAAATAATAAAAGAATATAAAAGGAAGTGCTGGCTTCGTGATTTCACACTCTGCTGCCAGCTCTAAGTGCTACCACACAAAAGAATATGGTTCTGTCCGACTCTCTCAAAACATTTACAATTGTAAAGATATGATGCATATGAAGCACAAGGATTAAAAAAAAACTATTTATAAAAATGTTTTACTAACCAAAATATTGTATACCAATACACTGATGAGGGTACTTCGTGATAAGTGCAAAAGGTGCTCATATAAAGTGTCAATCAATGTGTAATTCACAATAAGATGAATTGAGAAATTATTTTAACAGCCTGGTCAACAGTCCAAATTCATTAGAGTCCAGTATTGGTGGGATTGAGTATTGTGTTCACCAAATCAATGATCCAAAAAATTGTCATAAGGATCCAGGCAGGAAATTCCGTTGACGTTGCGACCCGCCACACAGAAGTGTCGGTAATGCATCAAAATGGGGTCTTCATCAGGACAGTCAAAAACTATACCCAAGTCATCTGTAAAACAATACTGTGAGAGCCAAGGAATGCCAAATCATCATTTTGGGGAACAAAATATCACATGGGAATTTGGTTTTAATTAAGAGCCCAGTGGACACGTCTCAGCGGCTCCTAGGAGATACGTAATAGCTCTATCACATTTCTATAACTATTGCATCCAAACGAGAGCTGACTTCGGATGCAATATTTATTGAAAGGACTGTGTAGTCAGGAGTACCAAGTAGGAGTTGAGGAGCATGAAGGAGTTAGAGGGTCATTGTTGCTGAAGTGTGTGTACAGTCATGATGTTTGATGGACAGTCCCAATGCTCCCCTGTTTTTGGTTCTAACAGTTGGTATGATAGATTCTGTGCTCTAATGGGAACACGACATACAATATCCGAAGGCATGTCATTAATATAACATGTATTTTTTGATTGCATACTAACTCTTGGTGCTGAAATAACATGACCCGGTCTCTGTAAGGAAGATGGCATCAGGGTTTCCTGTGGCGGTGTGATCTGCTGTGACTACTGCGTTAAGGTCATTGAGCGAGTATTGATTAAAGAGGAGAAATTGAGGATGTGCGAGTTAAATGTGTTTGTGTGGGCTGCAGGGTTGTAGCATTTGCATGTGTGTGTGAGATGTCCCCTAGAGATATTAAGAGAATGCACGTGATGGTTTTGATTTGCGCACTTGGGTACCATACAAGAGAGTCAGGAATTCTGGCTTGCACCGTCACTGGTCACCTAACAGGCCAAAGCAGGTGAGCAACTTGTCTTTGTCAGCCCTTTGTTCCATGCATCTCTGCCAGGATACCTTGAGGCATTTGAGATTTAAGCTTCTGGTTTGGTGGCAACATATTCCTTACTTGACTAAGGGATCTGCACAGAAAACATCTCAAGGAAGTGAGCATTCCAAGAGTCACAAGGACCTTCTATCCCAGGGACCAGAACCAACCAAAAGGGCATCTTGTGACCACAGGATGATGAACCTCAACTACAAGATCAACCTTCAATGCTGAAGCTTCCAAACTTTCCCCTTCCCTAGCACATTACTCACTGGAACAACTACCCACACAAGTTAACAGGTCGTTAAGTGGGACAACCTCCCTCTGTTTTGTACCCTTGTTTCTAAACGAAAGACTTAAAGATATATGCTTCATTTGCACACAATACACTATCAAATAATATGTAGTTGGTAACAAGAAATTTTTTTGCGATTCGTACCACTAAGGGATGTGCCATTTTACTATTGAGGTACAGTCAAAGGATTGTTGATATATACCGGAGAGAGGTTACGAAAAGAGAAGTGTGTCCTCTCATGCAAAAGTCTTTTATGATTTTTATGGATTGATTTGTTGTTTTTTATAATATATGTACGATCATTGTGTAAATAAAGGAGGAGATATTTTCTTTTACTAAAAACAAGGCCTAGTTTGTACGCGTTGTTTGAATAAATGTGTATGATACACGGGAATGGGCAGTTCATCTATACAGGATAACATAAAGAACATCTACTTGTTACTGGGGAATGTGGTTGTTGCCATTGTCATAATTACTAGTCTTCATCTTCTATCAAGATTCATAAGCTTGCCAAGGAGTCCCCACACTTGTAGTTATTTCTTATTTGGGACACTCTTAACGAGACACTTGACTCCTTTCACATATACTCTTCTGTGCAGGGTGGCAGTGTTGCTACTGGGAGGAGTCTTTCTTTCTGTGGGCAGACTAGAAGGGGACTAACTAGACCATTCAAATGTTTAGTCTTTGACATTATCCCAGCTCCTATCATCAACCAACCACCCCTTACCATGTTCTGTTACAGATAACCACATTGACTGGCCCCTCTGCCACTATTGGGACTTTTTTTTACCTGGTTTGAGTTCACCCTCAATTGCATCTTTGGTGATGTCATCCAGGTCCATAACTACTTTGACTCTTTAGGCAATGCTATGTCTTTTGACCTGTTCCATGACATTCCCTCATCCATGTTTAAGTCTCAATACTTCATCCTGCTTCAAAAACATATATATATACTCTTCTCTTAAAAAATGCAGGAAAACTCACACACTGAAGCACATTGATGACTAAATGTTGGCACTTAAGCAACACGCATTGACTTTTAAAATCTCATCACCTCCCAATGCACATACAACTCTCTGTGCCCTCCATCACCATGACTCAGTCACCTCTCTTGAACTCTAACTTTGCCACATTTGTCTCTAAAATGTCCACTATGCGCTCCTTGATATTCCTCACTGACCTCCCATCAGTCCTACCCCCACTGCTCCCCCCTGTTGTAAAATGAACCTCAGCTTCTTTACTCCAGCCATTCTAAGTGAGCTCCTTGCCAAACTCAAGACCGCTGCCCCACCTTGAACAATATCTGACCTTCCAACCCACCTAGCGTCACTTGGCTCTTTCCTCCCCAGTCCTCTCTTGTCCAGCTTGCCTTTTCAACCACTCTAATAATTGAAACGTATCCAAAGAGTTGCAAAAATGCTTCTGTTGTGCCTTTAACAAAAATAACTATTGACATCTCCTGCCTCTTAGCCACACTTCTTAAAACTTAAAAGCGTTTGGTATTCAGTGATTTCCCAAAACTAAAAGCAGCCCTGGCGACAATATCCCTTCCAGACTAACATTGCACCAAGCAAGCAAGTGCAAAAATTTGTAGGAGGATTTGCCAGGTACTCGCCACCCCCAAGAAAATCTTTGCCAGATTGAGGCCAATCAGTGCATTTTACAGTACAGTTTTTATGGGGTTTTGGCTCAAAGACCATGAGTTTTGCAGGCAGTTGTGAAGAGGAACTAATGCACTTTTGCACAATTGCATCACCTTAGTCTTCCACTCTACTGAGGACTTCTATTTCTTAATAGCAGTGAATGCTGTGTGTTACAATAAGAACATTTCATGCCTTAAACAGAACACTGGGTGTAATGTAGGCAGATGTATTATTTATTCAGACGGCCTCTCTAATACACTGTTATCAATGAAACAAACTGGACTCATGATGTACTGCTATACTGAACTGCGCCATGCACTGCTGTTTCACTAGTGGGATATCCGTTGAGTTCTCTGGAATGCTTCACCCTTTTGTCTTGCACATGTCCTGAAATCCCAGAATTGAGATAATTGTAGCAGCCCTGCCAAGTGCCACGCATCAGGGGTTACACAAACGCCTTTTAGTGCTAATATCCCCAACACTGCACTAAATTGCATTAGTCCCACAAACTAGCTCCTAGCAACGCAAAGAGATGCTCCAGGCTCTAAGTGTTAATAAAGCGTCCAGTGCCACGCTTGCTGTGTGCAGCTAGTGCTCCCTCAGGAAATGTGAACAATAAGCGTCCAGGTTCACATCAAGGAGAGGTGTTAGACTAGTTTCTCTTCCAGGGGATCATCATCAATAGTCATAAGCACTGAATATTCCTGCCCACGTGCGGGGACCCCTGAAATAATGTAAAAATATATATGTAAATCACATATAAATAGCTCCACATATATGTATGCACATATATCATTTTTTCTCACACCAATGCAGCCCCAAAACTGAGGCTAAACAATGCTGGGCATGGAAGCAAAGGGAAAAAACAATTTGGAGCAGCTGCCGCCTGCGGGTTTCCACCAGAGAAGGCCTCAGATCTACACCGGGCTGGTCCCAGTACCTATGTACATGTTTTCAACGAGTTATGCGCCTGTTCCACGTGGTCCAGAGGCTGCAGCTTAATTTGTTTGTTATAAAGTAACAACAGTTATAAACCAGCCAGGCCCATGCCATCAGCCATCCGGATAAGTTACTTACCTGTAATCCTAGTTCTCTTCCAGGGGTATCCTCATCAAAGTCATAAGCACTGAATATTCCCGCCCACGTGCAGGGACCCCGGAAATAATATAAAGTTATATATGTAAATCACATATAAATAGCTCCACATATATGTATGCACATATATCATTTTTTCTCACACCAATGCAGCCCCAAAACTGAGGCTAAACAATGTAAATACTCACACATGCACTGAATTAGCAATTAAATAAAAACCACATTAGGTCAACTAGCCCTTGAACTCTGTGTTTTAATGAGCAAAACACTCATAAATTCAGAAAATTGCTAATAAATAGACATTGTAAGCCCATAGGCTGCATTGTAAAGCAATAACATAGAAAAGGAAACCATTTTCAACAAATAAAACTGGCACCGTGCCTTTAAGGCAGCCATGACCCCTGGCTTCCCATCATGCCTCAGGGGTGACAGTTAGGTCAGTTGTTCTTACCAGCTCCTTCAGTCAGGACCCTGGTTTAACAGCTCCTACCTTTTTTGACTTTTGGTCAAAAATACTTTGTGATTTTCCTCAATTTTCGCTTTCACTTGAAGTCTTTTAGGCTTAGAGTGTTAGTGCTGCCTTCTTTGACTTTCAAAAAAGGAATCTTTTTGTCAAAATGCCTTCTCTTTTTGACACCTGCCCTTCCTGTGGGAAGAAGAAGGCCAGGACTGATACACACCCTGTGTGTATCCTCTGTCTCCCTGAGACAGACTCTGCAGACACCTGTGAACACTGCAAGACTCTATCTAGGAGAACCCTCAAGGACAGAGAGAGGATGAGCATCTATGGCCTCTCTGAAAGAGGTAGGTCTCCTAAGAGACAGAAAAAACAAAGGACGCGATCGACGTTGAGAGAAGTCCTGACTTGTTCTCCTTCGGCGTCGGGATTGGCGTCAAAGCTTCCAATGAAGACGATGTTGAAAACGAGTCATCTTCCTTCGACGGCGAAGACTTCAGCGTCGAGATCCAAGGTACCTCCGCTGGCATCAACTGGGCGACGTTCAGCGTCGAGGGAGAGGTCTCCGTTGAAGCACAGGAGCTCAACGTCAAGACAGCCGTCCTCGACGCCGCATCACCGGCTTTCGACGGCGAAGATTCCTCCGTCGGTGCCTAGTCAACAGCGTTCGACATTGAGGCACACTCCGTCGTCACCTAGTCAACGGCTTTAGACGTCGAGGCACACTCCGTCGACGCCTCATCACCGGCGCTCAACGTCGAGGCACTCTCCGTCGGCGCCTCACCGCTGACGTTCGACGTCAAGCATCCTCCGTCAACGTCGAAGCATCGACTCTCGACATCGAGTCATATGTCGTCGACTTCTCAACACCGAAGTCCGACGTCGAAACAAGTCTCTCCATCAGAATCCCAGAGGCGTTCGACGTCGAGCCATAGATCTTCACAAGGGGAGGTTCACCTATCCTCGGCGCAGCTTCCATCATCGGTGTCGAGGCCGGTACTGCCCAGGTCCACGTCGACCCAGAAAACTACAACGTCGAGTTTGCCAACTCCGTCGACCGGTCACAGGCCTCCGTCGCAACAGAGATCTCCACAGTCAGCGTCGGCTGCAGAAGGAGAAATGGCCTCAGGGAGACAGTCTAGGTCTAGTGAACATTCTCCTGGGTGCAGGAGTCTTTCTGCTAAAAGGAAGAGAGGTCCAGCGGATCAGGCATCACGGAGTCGCTCCAGATCCCGCTCTAGAGGCCCTTCTAGAGAGAACACGCCTCCAGTGAGCCTTTCATCATCTTCTTCAGGCTCTCGCTCTTCTCACCGTAATAGGTCTCCAGATGTGGTGATCTATTCCTCTGACAGTGAAAGATCAAGGCATTCTCCTGCTCGTTCGCTGCATGAACAGAGGAGATCACCTCCTCCAACACGTTCGCCTGACACTCAGGAGTCGCCTTCCGTCAGGTTGTCACCAAGATGGTACAGGCCTCTTCAGCACTGAGCGCCAGACAAGGAAACAGCGGCCAGGCTGGCAGCAGATCGAGACAGGCCAGGGTCCAGGCCCAGGGAACGATCGCACACCCCGGTACGCTCCAGCAGATGGAGGTCCAGGTCTAGGAGCAGAAGAAGGGAACGCAGATCTCCGACTTCTTCCTCTTCCCCTACTCGATCTCATAGGGATTATTCTCCGACCTTGACGGACAGTCCTCCATCGAAAATATCTCCAGTGGATGACATCCTTACCTTTCAAGACATCTTGGGCAGAGGGGTTCTTAAGCTGGGAGTTCCCATGACAACTCGCCAGACCAAAACCTCAGTCATTTTCGAGACTTTGCATCATAGGTCTGCGCCCAAACCTCTGCTACCCTTGGTTCGGGGGATTATAGAACCGGTTATGGAGGTGTTCCTCACGCCAGCGACAATAAAGGCCGCCCCAGCGAGGATTCTCAAGAAGTATCGCTCACCAGAGGAGGATCCACTCTTCCTCAGAGCCGATCCGCCACCAGATTCGGTCATCATCGCAGCAGCAAGAAAATCCCATGCTGTAGCTTCTTCCTCCACAGTACTTCCTGATAAGGAAAGCAAGTCGCAGGATTCATGGGGAAGAAGAGTCTGCAACACCTCAGCCTCACTTCTAAAGGTATCCAATGCGGAAGCGCTTTTGGGCCGATATGATAGGTACCTGCGGGATTCTCTGCAGCAGTTCATCGAACAGCTCCAGCAAGAGGATCGAAAGGACTTTGAGGAGATTCTTTTGGAGGGCAGCCAGGTCTCCAACCAGATCATCAGCGCTGCAGCGGACGGAGCGACCCTTTCAGCGCATGACTATACTCACGGGGTATGTGCAAGGAGGTCTTCCTGGTTACGTCTTACTGCCTTAAAACCAGAAGCTCAGTCCCGGATCTTGAACTTGCCTTTTTCAGGAACATCGTTAATTGGGGCAAGTACTGATGAAGAGATGCAGCGGATGAAGTGTGGCTCACTGGTTAGAGGAGGCAGTCCTAGAAGCAGAGGTCAGCCCGGGACCAGGGTTCAATTCCCGGCTCGGCGGGGTCTTGAGTCCTAAAATGTCCATGGACTCGACAATTCTCGCTCTGGTGCCTACTCGATTCACGGGTTCACACTCTGCGACTCTGGGCAATAGCTTGCTTAATCTCCACAACGGCCCCTCGCAGCGGGATGCCTGGCTTTCACCTTGCGGATACCCTGCCGGGGTTATCTCACAGGGGAATACCAGTACGGGTTCCCTAAGCAAGCGCTTAGAAACCGCTTGGTGATTTGCGCTATATAAATTCCTGTACATTTACATTTACATTTACATGAAGGCAGAATTAGACACTCTTAAAGCCGTGGGGCTTGAAAAGAAGAATGAGTTTCGAAAAAGGTTTCGCCCCTACAATAAGGGCTCTTCCAAGCAGAGGGTTCAAACCCCTCAGTGGCAGAAGGGTCAGGACCAGCAGGGTCAGCAGAAGTCTCAATATAGAGGCAGGCGTAATTCCCGAGGCGGTGGAAATCAGCGCCAGAGCAACAATTCCAGCAAAGCCCAATCCAAGCTATGAGTTCTTCCTTCCCCCAGCGCCGTTAACCACTCCAGTGGGGGGGAAGCATCGTACATCAGATGGAAGAGTGGCATACCATTACAAAAGATCGCTGGGTGTTAGCTACCCTTCAGAATGGATACTGTCTTCGTTTCAAAAATCTGCCTCCACCCTTTCCTCCAATGCCAACATCAAGTCATCAGCTGAACCTTCTGAAAAAAGAGGTAGCTATCCTCCTCGAAAAGTCAGCCATCGAGAGGGTGCCAATCTCTCAAAGGGGGAAAGGAGTGTATTCACGATATTTTCTAGTCAGAAAAAGGGCCAAAAGGCAGAATACAGACCCATTCTGGACTTGAGAACACTCAATCTGTATGTCAAGAAAGAAAGGTTTCGCATGTTGGCGCTTCATTAAATATATCCACATCTCAGGAAAGGAGATTGGATGTGTTCGCTGGACCTACAAGATGCATATTTTCATGTACCGATAGCTCACAACCACAGAAGATTCCTTTGGTTCCGGGTGGGGACCTCCCACTAATAGTTCAAAGTCCTCCCGTGCGCGTTGAAGTCAGCCCCCGAGTGTTCACGAAGTGTGTCGCAGTGGTAGCGGCCGCTCTACGCCGCAGGGGTGTCTTCGTGTATCCATACCTGGACGACTGGCTGTTGAAAAATCCTTCCCCAGACAGTGTAAGAAATCAATTTCTGAGCTGCATCGACCTCTGCCACCGGTTGGGACTACATGTGAACTTCAACAAGTCAATCTCACAGCCTATGCAGAATATATATTTCCTAGGGGCGCTGCTAGACTCCTAGGTAGGAGAAATGTTTCCTTCGGAGGAGAGACAGTGTTCCATAGCTCAGAAGTGTCAACTGGTGCTTCGCAACAAGGACCTAAAGGTGCGAAGGATTGCATCCCTGCTAGGGTCGATGGCATCCTGCATTTTCCTGGTCCCGAATGCCAGGCTACGAATGCGTCCTCTTCAGCAGGATCTAGAGGACAAGTGGGACCAACAGTCAGCTCGCTGGGACGACACAATTTCACTGTCAGACGCAGCGCGAGCATCCATTCCTTGGGTCATCTCCAGATGCAAGGTCTGAGGTCTCCCAAAGAGCGTACTTACCACATCAACATGTTGGAGTTGAGGGCAGTCCACCTAGCCCTCAAAGCGTTCCTGCCCTCGATTCAGGAGTCGTCAGTGTTAGTACAAACGGACAATACCACCACAATGTACTACTTGAACAAGCAGGAAAGAACACGCTCACGGACTCTTTCGCTGGAGGCCCAACACATTTGGCATTGGCTCCTGGCTCGCAATTTGTCAGTCACAGCAGTCCACCTCCCAGGAGAACAGAATGTGAGGGCGGACGCTCTAAGCCAGCATTTCAAAGACCGAGAGGACTGGGTTCTCAACGACAAGGTAGTCGAAGGCATCTTCAAGTCTTGGGGTCGTCCCACCATAGATCTCTTCGCGGACGACGAAAACACCAAATGCCGAGACTTCGCCTCAAGATTCTTCTGACCAGGATCGAAAGGGAATGCCCTTTTGATAGACTGGTCAGGGGAATTTGTGTACGCCTTTCCACCCCTTCCACTGATACCGAAGTTGGTGAGCAAACTGACGAACTCGTGCACAACGATGATCCTCATTGCACCCGATTGGCCGAGACAATGGTGGTACACGGACCTTCTCCATCTGTCCGATACTCTGCACAGGAAGCTGCCATGCAGGCCGGACCTGCTATCCAAGATGAACAGGAGGATTCATCATCCCAACCTTCCTTCACTGAAGTAGGCAGCATGGCTCCTGAGGTCATACAATACGGCCACCTAGGACTAACGCAAGACTGCATGTCCATCTTAAAAGAGGCAAGACGTCCTTCCACAAGGCATTCTTATGCATGCAAGTGGAAGCGCTTCTATATGTGGTGTATGCAGAACAATTGTCATCCTATCAAGGGTCAGGAAGAAGTCATTCTTCCTTATTTATTGTATCTGGCTAAAGCAGGGTTGAAGTTTAATTCTATTAAGGTGCATTTGGCTGCTATAACAGCTTATAGGCCGGCGGTACTCATAGTACGGCCCACGGGCCAATTGCGGCCCGCCAGACCTTCCCTTGCGGCCCCCATGGAAAACAACACCAGTCAGGGTCAGGACTCAGCGCCATTACTCCTGTTGTGATTCTTCGGGGCCGCATTTGCCGAGAAAGGGGTCAAAGGGGCATGCGCAGACAAGTAGTGTCTCGCATGCTCACCTGCGGCCCCCGCCCTCATCTGCCACTGGAGGTCATAGGCTTGGGTCACGGCAGGTGAAGATTGCAGAAGAAGGCACGCAAGTTGCTGCCTTTCTTTATCTGCCCTTTTTTATTGCGAGTGATTTTGCATATTAAGTGATTGCAACAGTAGATGGCGCTGTTGTGACCAATTGTGAGTTAATCATCAGCTCAAATTTATTTTTCATTCGAGTTTGTTCTCCCGGAGTTAACAGGCAGGGCTTTTAGTGGGCCAAGTGCTTCAAAGCTGGTAGCTATGGGGGCTCCATTTTTGCCTTCAGGGTGGCAAAAAAATATATATTAACTCGGCAGCAGCACTACTGCCCAGAAAGTCTTTGTCAGTTCAAATCGACATGTTTTCTTTCATTTTTTCAGTCTCATCATTTTAGACTTGAAGCATTTTCAATACTATATACAACAAAGCCATCGTTTTTGCTTATTTATCTTACACAACTAAAAACCTCTTAGGTCTCCATTTTCACCCTTAAATAAATCTCAACTCAACAGCAGCTCAAAGCCTTTGATGTAATTCCAAATAGGCTCGTTTAGGTTCTTTCACAGTTTCATAATTTCACAACGGAAGCATTTTCAATGTTGCTTATTTATCTTATGCAACTAACTATCATGGTCTCCATTTTCGCCATTTTCAATGTTATATATTATATACAACAAAGCCATAGTTGTTGCTTATTTATCTTATGCAACTAACTACCGGGGTCTCCATTTTCGCCCTCCGGGTGAACAAAAAAATCTCATCTCAATAGCAGCATAATTGCTCAAAGATTTTGATGTAATTTCAAATAGACTGGTTTTACTTCTTTCACAGTCTCATCTTTTCAGAACTGATACATTTTCAATATTATAATTTATATACAACAAAGCCATAGTTGTTGCTTATTTATCTCATGCAACTAAAAACTATTGGCAAAGCCAATAGTCCTGAATTGTTGCAGGTATTATGTTACTGGTTGTATCTCATATATCTGAATCCAATGACAAACAGCAACATACCAGTAGGGTGGCACACTATGATAAACAAAGATTTGTGTTTACATGTTTTTAAGCCAACCCCTTAATTTTAGCTGCCTTGGCCCTTTGAGAGAACCCCCAGGTTTTTCATCCTACTAAAAGCCCTGTAACCAGGCAATCCATGTCAGCTATGTGTATATATTATTGTAGTTCGATCTAGAAATCTATTTTTTGGTTCTGTTGCGTGTCTGTTAATAGTAGAGAAATACTGCTATTTAAAGAGAGAGAGACACTGACTGACTATGAGAGAGACTGACACAGAGAGTCTGACTGAGAGGGAGGAGACGGAGACTGACTGAGGGAGTAAGACTGACTGACAGAGAGAGAGACTGACAGAGAGAGACATAGAGAGAGAGACAGAGAGAGACTGACAGAACGACTGACTGACAGAGCGACTGACTGACAGAGCGACTGACTGACTAGCGACTGACTGACAGAGAGAGAGAGAGATTGACAGAGAGAGCGAGAGAGACTGACTGAGAGAGAGAGAGGCTGGCTGAGTGAGAGAGAGAGACACTGACAGAGAGAGAGGCACTGACAGAGAGAGAGACACTGACTGAGAAAGAGAGACTGATGGAATTGGGGTCAAAGTGTGTATGAAGCTATGCAATGCCTCTTTAGATTGCTATTGTCTGCTAATAAGAATATATTGTCAAAATGTGCTCTTTGTAGTTACATCTGCTTTTGAAAAATAGCATTTTACTCTAGCTCCGCCCCCCACTGACCCTGACCCCGCCCCTACTGGAGCAGCCCTCGGCCATAAGCCACACTGTAATTTTGGCCCCCGACAGAAAGTTTGTGAGTACCCATGTTATAGGCGTTCACCTTCCCAACCTTCTTTTTAGGTCTCGCCTGTCGATGCGCATGCGCATCGAGCAAGCGAGACTATAGGGGCTCATCGACTCTTTATCTAACTTGCAAGGAATCGTGGCGATTCCTTGCAGTGCCCGTGACTTTTAAGCTCAATGCGCATGTGCATTGAGCTTAAAAGCGCATGCACAGCCGCCCGCATTCCTCCGACACCTTTGAAGTGAAGCTTAGCTTCACTTCAAAGGCCCGGCTTCTTCACACCCACATGCCGCTCTGCCCCGCTCCGCCCCCTCCCCTGAGTCAGCACTGCAGAGAAAGCCGCCTCACGCTTTGAAGCCTGTGCATCGGCCATTATCTTTCGCCTTCCTTCTCTCTCACTTAAAATGGCTTTCCAGTCACCACGGGTGGCGGCAACACGAAGCGCAAGTCTTTTGTTGCTTCGAACGAGATATGCAAGTAGCCAGCCTGAACGCCTCACCCCGGATTCCTCTGTTTGTACACGCTTGATATATTTTATTCCTGCAGTATTTGTTAGGCTTCGGTGGGAGAAATGACACTCGTTTCGCGTACACAAATGTTTTTTTGAATCTGAGCATATTTATACAGAAGCCCTTGTGTTGTATGGAAATGAGATTAAACGTGTATTACCACCTCCGAACCTTATTGTTTTTATTCTTTTCTATTTGCCTCGTACAACGCATTTTGCACCTTCAATACAAGAACTATCGCATATGGCTTGAATCTGAGCATATTTATACAGAAGCCCTTGTGTTGTATGGAAATGAGATTAAACGTGTATTACCACCTCCGAACCTTATTGTTTTTATTCTTTTCTATTTGCCTCGTACAACGCATTTTGCACCTTCAATACAAGAACTATCGCATATGGCTTGAATCTGAGCATATTTATACAGAAGCCCTTGTGTTGTATGGAAATGAGATTAAACGTGTATTACCACCTCCGAACCTTATTGTTTTTATTCTTTTCTATTTGCCTCGTACAACGCATTTTGCACCTTCAATACAAGAACTATCGCATATGGCTACACGTCTAGGCAGGAGGAGTACATGATTTCGAGAATGCCCTATTAAACTGCATTATTTTGGCGTATACCATAAAATCGGTGCAACTCCCACGGTCTGACTACCAGTTACAGTCCCCAGGGGGTTATTTCTCCATAAGACCCTAGTACTGTTCGTGGTCTTTGCAGTTGTGTCGCACGTGCATTCGGCTTCTGTGTACGACTCCGGCCTCAGTCTCTACCTGGGGGAGGGGGTGGGCTGGGCAGCTCGGTTCTCCTGCCTGTGAGCGTCGCACGCACTATGCTTGTCGCAGCTCTACACAATGCTTGTCGCAGCTCTACACATTTCACGCACCGGGCGCCACGTGTTTGAGTATATCTCACGCACCCTGAATCTCGTACAGGCATGGTACCGGTGTTCACCTCACACACTTTGTTTTTGAGAGTCACACACAACACGCTTATGTTTCCGAGTATCTCACACTATTCCTGCGTCTGTGAGCATCTTCCATGTTATTTTTTTCATTTATTTTATTTAATGCGATTTTATATAGCGCGAATATTATCCAAGGTGTCAGAGCGCTTTACAGGGGCATCACAGGCACACACCAGGCGTCTCGAGAGCGTCAGACTCGCCCATACTCGGCGTCTATCTCACACCCGTGTGTGTGAGCCTCTCGCGCTCTGAGCGGTTCACACGCACTGTACACGCTCGTATTCTCACACCAGGGTTACCCTGTGTGGTAAAATCACACACAGGGCTCGTTTGTTGGCACCTCACACCAGTTTCCCATGTTAAACGATCTTTTCCCACCTCACACTTCTGTGTTTCTATTCCTTCTCCACCTTCCCGTGTGTGAGGAGCCCCACGCATTACATACAAAATGCTTCATGTGTTTGTCTCCCACATACTTGAGTTTGTTGTGCTTGTGTTGTGAGCATCTCATGCACTGCTCTTTTGTGACCTCGTGCGGTGTACTCGCTTGGAAATGTTTCTCACAGTTTTCAAGTATCTCCCTCGGGCTCTCGTGCTGTGTTCATCGCAAACACCACACTTCTGAGTACCACCCACACACAGCCACCTCGTTCTGTATATCGAACTATGCTCATCATTGTGCATTTCCCGCTCCACATCAGGGCTTCTCGCGCGTGTACCTGTATCTCACACACGCCCGCGCATCCTAGCATCTGGCATGCTGCAAGCTTTTCATATTTGTAAGGTTCTCGCACCGTGCGTCTCCTTTTGCACCTCACTATGATACAGGCGTGAGGCGTCTCATAACTCACTCACCCTCACTCACACTCACTCACACTCAGTCACTCTCACTCACACTCAGTCACCCTCACTCACCCTCACTCACCCTCACTCACCCTCAACCCCTCACTCACCCTCACTCATCCTCACTCACCCTCAACACCTCACCCTCACCCTCACCCACCCTCAACCCCTCACCCTAACTCACAATAACCCTCCCTCACCCTCACCCTCACTCACTCTCACTCTCACTCACCCTCAACACCTCACTCACCCTCAACACCTCACTCACACTCAACTCCTCACTCACCCCCACCCTCACTCACCCTCAACACCTCACCCTCACACAGTGCAATAGGTCTCACAGGATTTTTAGTTAAAGCTTTTACAAATGTTTATTGCTTTTTTGATTTGTAATTCTTTAGCATTGGCTACAAAAAATAAAAATGCAAAAGATTTACAACAAAAAACCCATAAACAATTCTAAATGCACTAACTCTAATGCTGCGAGACCTATTGCATTTCCAATGCTTGTTTCCAGTTGCAAGCTGTGAAGGATTTTCCCCAGGGGTTGAAAAAGGTTTATCCTCCAGTGCGACCTCCGTCACCCCCCTGGGAGTTGAACCTGGTGCTATCAAAATTGATGGGTCCACCTTTTGAAACCACTCATAAAGCAACTTTGCAGCATATTTCGTGGAAGGCTGCCTTTTTGGTAGCAATCACGTCAGCTCGCAGGGTGAGCGAAAATCAAGCTCTCTGTTCAAAAGAGCCTTACACAGTGTTCCATCTGAATAGGGTGGTGTTGAGAACACATCCTTCTTTTCTACCTAAGGTGGTATCAGATTTTCATGTAAACCAGACCATCTCTCTTCCCACCTATTTTCCCAATCCCTCCACACCAGCTGAGTGGGCATTGCATTCTTTGGACCTGAAAAGAGTTCTGAAATTGTATCTTGATAAGTACAAAACTATACGTAAGTCTGATCAGTTATTTGTCAACTATGGATTGATCAAACCAGGTTATGCAGCCTCGAAACGTTCTATCTCAAGGTGGATAGTTTCTTGTATTAAGTTGGCTTATCGGTTGGTGCAGAAGACCCTGGGGTTTTCTCCCAAGGCGCATTCCACCAGAGGGAAAGTGGCTACTACGGCTTTTCTTAATAATATGCCTGTGTCTGAGATATGTAAGGCGGCGACCTGGAGGTCCGTCCATACATTTACCAGGCATTACTGTCTAGATTCGGACACTAGAGCAGATACACAAGTAGGCCAAGCCTCCTTGCGGAATCTGTTTAAAAGCTGAGTTTGGCTGTTCCAATTATCTTGGTTGGGTCATGTTTTCTTCTCATTTGCCTGCAGGTGGTTGGTTGGGCTTGCTATTATATTCAGTGCTTATGACTATTGATGAGGATCCCCTGGAAGAGAAGGATAAGTTATTTACCTGTAATCCTTGTTCTCTTCGAGGGGTATCCTCATCAAAGTCATAAGCAACCCACCCTCCTCCCCAGGCAAATGAGATGTGATCAATGTGTTTCTAGTTTTCTTGGTGAGCCCTGTCTTCAGGGTTATGCAAAGAACAATTGACCTAACTGTCACCCCTGAGGCATGATGGGAAGCCAGGGGTCATGGCTGCCTTAATGGCATGGTGCCAGTTTTATTTGTTGAAATGGTTTCCTTTTCTATGTTATTGCTTTACAATGCAGCCTATGGGCTTACAATGTCTATTTATTAGCAATTTTCTGAATTTATGAGTGTTTTGCTCATTAAAACACAGAGTTCAAGGGCTATTTGACCTAATGTGTTTTTTATTTCATTGCTAATTCAGTGCATGCGTGAGTATTTACATTGTTTAGCCTCAGTTTTGGGGCTGCATTGGTGTGAGAAAAAATGATATATGTGCATACATATATGTGGAGCTATTTATATGTGATTTACATATATAATATTATATTATTTCCGGGGTCCCTGCACGTGGGCGGGAATATTCAGTGCCTATGACTTTGATGAGGATACCCCTGGAAGAGAACTAGGATTACAGGTAAGTAACTTATCCTGGTGGGTGATGGCATGGGCCTGGCTGGTTTATAACTAACTGTTGTTACTTTATAACAAACAAATTAAGCTGGACCACGTGGAACAGGCGCATAACTCGTTGAAAACATATACACAAGTACTGGGACCAGTCCGGTGTAGATCTGAGGCCTTCTCTGGTGGAAACCCGCAGGCGGCAGCTGCTCTGAATTGTTTTTCCCCTTTGCTTCCACACCCAGCCCAAACTGGAACTTGCTAGACTGTGGTGGTCACTAGTGGCGCAGGATGTCTTTCATTTCACAGTCATGACCATTAGAGATTAATCACTTGATCTTTCTGTGGGCCCGCTGACATTTAGGATGTTTTGACTCAAGTTGAATCAACAACAAGAACCAATCTGTGCTCTTCGGTCACAAGATAATGTGTCCACCGGGGTGATTGTCCGGTCATGGTGGCCTATATAAAGCAAAAGGTACTTCTTTGGTAGGTTGGAAGTAATATGACAGGCCTATCATACATGACTTCTGGCATTTTAATGACGTGTGATAATTTGTACATGCCATAAATCATTTTAACACCTAATAACATGTCAAGTCTGTCAGTCATAAATCTACATGCCATAACTCATTCCAACGGTTTGAGAGGGAATAAAGTCTTTAAGCTGGCGTTATCACTTTGTGTGTGGGGGGTATTCCTTCTAACACTTCTAGGCTTAAGTTGCTACCCAACCATTTGTTGCGTCCTGCCATATCGCAGAACTGGGCCGCGAGCGTGGAGTTTCGTCTACCTCCTCATCAGACTTTCTTACTCTGCCTTAAGGCCTCCCAAGGTAAGCAGCCTGGTCTGCCACCACGCCGTCTCAGGAGTGGCCCACCCATCATCCTTGTGCTCATCTCCTTTACCGCTGTTTCACCTTCCTGCAACATTTATTATTTTTGTTGTTGATTTGTGGGTGTGGGTGGGTTTAATTCGACATGCCACCCGGATGCCCGGATGCTTGTATGGGGTCCCGGCTGTGGCAGTTTCCTTTAAGCCCCCTAAAGTCCCTCAGAGTCTGTTTCAAAATTTGCTTTGGCCTCCTTTTGCCCACTTGGCGTTACTGTGCTCTTTTTGTTTTTTGGTACTTTCCATCCCTTGCTTCCTCCCTCGCTTGGGGAGTGCCATATCCTGTTTCTTTTCGCACCCTTCCCCGGGCGCGGTCCTTATTGGGGCCTTGGTGGGGTTTCCACTCCTGCTGTTCTAGCCCCCTGCAGATCTTCACCCCAACCACCTGCACGCGGACCACTCCCAAATGATACACACACTTCTATGGTAGGTTGGAAGTAACAAACAACAACAGGAGAGATACCCTTACAATCAAATCAGGGACAGGGTACTTACAAATAGAAAACACAAGGGTCCCTTCTCGCAACTAATTTGCTTATAAGGTTCTACACGTTACTGGTGTCAGGAGTGAAACAACAAATCTATACAGTCATGAAATATACAACAATAGTAAGTCAGTACAACACAGAGAGCTGATACAAAAAATGTATCTACAACATTTAATTAAAAAGGATTTTCAAAAGTAAGGTTAAAAACATTTCATATTATAATACTGTTTTCTGGTGATATTGTGACTTTTGTTTCTTTGTGATATTGTAATTGCCTTATAATATGAAATGTTTAGATGACTGTATGGATTTGTTGCCTCACTCCTGGCACCAGTAACGTGTAGAACCTTATAAGCAAATTAGTTGCGAGTGGGGGCCCTTGTGTTTTCTAAGGGTTGGAAGTAACAGCACAGTTTATTAAGCATTGATTTACAGCATGGCCCCTCCATGTACTTTATTGAGGCCATAAATCACTCGCGACCGGCTTATCATAACTCACCTCTGACATTTTTATGACGTCTGATCATTTGACGAGCCATAAATCATTGTATCACTTCATAACATGTCACGCATGTCAGTCAAATCTGAATGCCATAAGTCATTCTGACTGTTTGGGAGGAAATGGAGTCTTTGAGCTGGTGTTATCACTTTGTGTGGGGGGGTACTTCTTCTAACCGTAGGCTCAACTCGCTTCCTATGACGGTGCATTGCATGCTGCTCTCCAGTTGTCCTGGACAGTGAGCGCCGTGTTTCGTGTACCTCCTCCTCCGACTCTCTAACCCTGCCGTAAGGCATCTCAAGGTAAGCAGCCTGGACTGCAACCCCGCCATATCAGGTGTGGCCGACCCATCATTCTTGTGGTCATCTCCTTTCCCTGCTTGATTGATTGATTGATAAAAATTTATAATGCGCATAAACAATAACCCGCAGGTATCAAGGCGCCTAACAATACGATCAAATTGAAACAGATGTCCTTACACATAGGCTTCTCGAAAGAGGTGAGTTTTTAAAACATTGCGGAAATTCTGTAGAGATGGAAGAGATCTCAAATCAAGCGGAAGGTCATTCCACCATTTGGGGGCTAGCGTCGAAAAAGCCCTGCCACCCCATTTGGCTCTTCGTACACGCGGGGCTTTAAGGAGCAATTTCCCGGAGGAACGCAGGCTCCTACCAGGGGTATAGTGGGAAATGATAGAGCCGAGACCTGTGTCGCTATTTTTTGCGATGGCTCTGTAGGTCATACATAGCACTTTGAACCGGATTCGAGATTCCACCGGTAACCAATGCAGCGATTTCCTGGCCGCAGTGGCTGAGGAGCGCCTGGGAATGTCCAGAACAAATCTGGCTATAGCGTTTTGGACCACCTGCAAGCGCTGTAAGTGGCTCCGGTTTAGCCCAGCATACAGCGCATTGCAGTAATCCAAACGAGAGCCAATCAATGCAACAGCAATTTGCTTTCTTGCCTGCAGGGAAAGATATTTCCTGATCCTTCGCAGGGTGTGGATCAGGCCCCAGCAGGTAGAGACAGTTCTGCTCACCTGAGCGCCCATGTCAAGGGCTGGATCTAACATCACCCCAAGGTTCTTAGCAGACGTGGTGGGGGAGGGACATATTCCTAGTGAGTCAGGCCACCAAAGGGCTGACCAGATGTATTCTTTTCCCCCAAACACCAATATCTCAGTCTTCTCCCCATTCAGTTTAAGAGAGTTCTGAATCATCCAGTGGCCAACCGCCTCCATACAGGATCTAAACTTGGAGGCGGTAAGCACATCAGAATGGGGGAGAGAGACGAGTATTTGGGTGTCGTCTGCATAAGAGACTACCTCCATCCCGAAAGATCTTATTAATCTGGCTAGTGGGGTCACATAGATGTTAAAAAGGGTCGGACTAAGCGCCGACCCTTGAGGGACCCCACACTGCACTGGTCGGGATGGAGATAGGAACTCTCCCAGCTTGACTCTTTGTTCTCTCCCAGTAAGGAAGGAGGTCAAGAGATCCAAGGCTGCCCCCCTCACCCCCACCTCCTTCAGGCGAGATGTAAGCACTGAGGGGGAGAGGGTGTCGAAGGCCGCTGTTAGATCTAGCAGGACCAGGAGGGAGGTACATGCGGGCACATGTCCAAGGGCGGCTCCCCTAAACAGTTCGGTTCTTTCATCTGCAGCCTGCTAGTTTCATGGCTGCCCATAGGTTGTCCCAGAACACCTCTGCCTCCTCTATGGAGAGGTGTACACCGTCGCTGTGACAGTATTCAGGCCTCTGCAGATTGATGAGGCCGTGTCTAATGCTCTCCCACCTGTTTGCAATGGAGAATTTTTTCACTCCCAAATTCAATTTATTTTGTGACTTATCCAGGTCCCCTGTAGACCAAGCCCCCCCTCCAGTTCTGCCTTGGTATGATCCCCGACCAGATCAGTGTAGTGCTGCTGAATAATCGAGCTGCCTCTGTTAAATATCTCCTGATGCGAACCAGGAGCTTCTTTCTGCCCAGCTGTGCCAGGTTGTTTCCCCACAAGTGTATGATCAACAAATACAGCTTCTGTGCCTGGGTGGCTTGTAGCTCCTGGAGGATAGCCCCTTACTTTTCCCATAGCATTGCTGGCAGCCTAAATCACTTGATGTTTGTCTGGCGTAGGTACTCACCCCTCGTTGCCATGCCTTGTCTCCACCAGGCCTGGATCTTTCAGATGAACGAGTGGCGGACCACCCATACTGTTATATCCTAGCTATATTGTAGTTTATGTCATCCATTGCTCCACCAGTGGAACTCTGTGAGAATGATCTAATATAGAATTTTGGTCTCTGGAAACCATAGTTGGAGAAGGGCTGAGCACCTGGCTGGCTGCTTCTGGTGGGGCTGTATTACTTCTGTACTATTGATCTACAATAAATACTCCTGAACATCTCAACCAGCTTGGTGTGATTACTACAATTTTATGGCGACGAGGACCTAAAAGAACCACACGTGTGTACCTTTCAAGACCTTCAACTTCAAGTCTGGAGTACCTACTCTCAACCTCAAGCAACGTCTGTAACTACAGCTGTGGTTACTCATCTACTGGCGCACATCAGCCCCACCAGTGACCACCCATCAGTCGCCCTTTACGCAAAAGTGCCAGTTCCAGTCTCTACGCAGCTCAAGTTTCTGCCTGCTGTTACCACAGCATCTCAAAAGGTCTGTTCTTGCTGTCCCTACAGGGTCTGTTTCATGCTACAACTCATGGCTTTTCTGTAGCTGCATCCACTCTAACTGGATTTATACTGGCTACTACAACAATCTACTTCAAGGGTTCTGCGCACACTGAGCCTTCCAGTAAAGTAAGCCTTTTCTTTCACTTAATTGACGCTGTACAGAGTATGTGCTTGAGTACTGCCTGCATTGGAACAAAACTTCTCAACATCGATGCTGCGCAGTGAGCCTGCAAGTGCTGTAAGCCACTTCATTTTTTTACGCTGACGCTTACAACCTGGTACAACCTGGTACTGTCTTGAAAGGTTTTCACCGTTGTGTCCCCTCTGGCTGTGGTTGGGATTTTAGCTACAATTCATTTTGCCTACAGCCGTGGAAATCCCCACTGCGCCTATTGTGAAACCATCAAACTGAGGTATTCTGTTGTGCTTTTGCTGTTTTTTTTCTTGTTTTTCCACTTTCGATCACTGCGCCATTCATTTAGAAATAAACCGCCACACTGCAGTTTGAAATACACATCAAGCGTGTGCCACTCACCTCTGGTGGTCGTGCGATGTATTCTCCATGATGTTCTTTCTCCTTTCCTCTTTGCTCCTGCTGAGAGACGCCCAGTTGCTTCAGCGTGCCATGAGCCACGATGCTGAAAACGGGCCACCATCTTGTGATTGGCACATTTGTTCCCGTTTGCGATGCACTCTTTGCCAACCATGTTCTCAATGGCAGTTATATGGCTGGGGTTTGGTAATTTCCCTTAGCATTTGTGGTGCGACTGCCTTTTGGAAGATCATTATGGATTTTACTCCGTGCCTCTGCCAACAGTGAGTTTTCGGCAGGAGACTAGCTCTTCATTATGGGGCCAAGACAAGGACGCTGTACTTTGTTTCCAGATCAGGTGGTGAGTTCTCTCGTTTTTCAAAATTAAATCTGATATGGTGTCTGCTGCAAAGTACTTTGGTATGGCAAGCCCAATTATCCTCCGGTTTTCAGAGGGCACTGCATTACCTACAAAGTAATTTCATGTGGCAAGTCTTCTGGACCTGTTTTGTTTCCACAATGTCCTTTTCTCCTACTTTGGACGCCTGTCTCATTGGATCACAGTGACAGGCACACCTTTGGGAGTGATGCGTGCTATTTTGTTGTGCATTTTAACATATTATAACATTATTATGACTTGTTTCCACAGGCATTAGACTTTTAGCGATCTACAGTAGTTCATATTTAATGGTTGTTTCTGGTTGTGCACGTTCAAAAATCATGTGTATTTTCAAGACAAGTCATGTCATATGTACATTGCTATGTAATTGTCTAATTTTCCAGTTATCGCACATTGTGTACAATATCTGTACCTTCATAGTGCACTTACAGGCAGATGCATCAAGCAAAATACTTCCCGGTAAAATAGCAATTCGGTAAAACAGGCCGAAACCGACCGCAAAACCCCTAAATGCAATGCATCAACACAAATCGGTAAATAATAAAGAATCGCAAAAAAATTCCCCTCGGTGAATTACCGAATCGCTATCCAGCCTATCGGAAATAACGAATACCAAAGCAGGCCCCGGAAATACCGAATCGCTATTAAAGAATCGCAACGGAATGCATCAAAAATCGCAAATACCGAAAAGCTCAGAAATAGCTATTTAGCATGAGCAAATTAAGGGGAATCTCAACCTGGTGGTAAAGTTATACAAATGATGAAAAAAATATATTTTTTTCTTTCTAACAGGTGCTGACAATCAGTAACCCTTCAAAATGACCCTGGAAACCCTGTTAGTCAACCAAAATGGCTGCCCCCGACGTGCTTGCTCGGAGGAGGAGAATCAATGCCCTGGCCCAGCGAAGGGGGATGATCCAGGATAGGGTCTTCAAGGTGCGCATCACATTGCTCGGGCAAACAGAGGAGCAGGTGTACGATAAGTACAGACTCAGCCCTGCCATGATAATGCGTCTAATAGCAGATCTGGAACCACAACTCCAGCACCAGACCCTTAGGACCCACGCAATACCAGCCCATGTCCAGGTCCTATGCAGCCTGCACCTGCTGGCGTCTGGAAGCTTCCAGGGGGTAATAGCAGAAACCGGAGGCGTGTCGCAAAGCGCGCTATCACGCTTCTTCCACAGGTTCCTGGATGCCATGCTAGCATCGATACATCGCCACATCACCTTCCCCACGACCCCCCCAACAGTTGAACCGCACCAAGCGTGAGTTCTACCAGGTGGCACAATTCCCCCATGTGATAGGGTGTGTCGACTGCACCCATGTCCAAATCTGTCCTCCCTCAGCTACCGAATACATCTACCGCAACCGGAAGTCATACCATTCCATTAATGTGCAGGTTGTGTGCAATGCCAAGCACATCATTACGGACCTCGTAGCCCAATTCCCAGGGAGCACACACGACACATACATCTTCCGTCACAGTGGCATCCACAGGCGCCTGATCAACGGTGAATTTGGAGTTGGACACCTACTAGGCACGAATTGATGCAACACCATTTAATCCATCCCCACATGTACCATAGCATTCATGCCGCTAACCATTCTCTCCCCATCCTGCAGGTGACAGCGCTTACGCCTTGCGTGAGTATCTACTCACTCCCTATCTCAACCCAGCAACACCACAAGAGCAGCGTTACAACAGAGCACACATCAGCACAAGGAATGTGGTAGAGCGCACATTCGGCATCCTCAAGAGTCGCTTCAGAATATTGCACAAGACAGAAGGTGCCTTGCAGTACGACCCAGTGACCTGCTGCCAGATCATAGCTGTCTGTGCCATCCTGCATAACATCGCAACAAGAAGGGGGATACCCATAGAGGTGTACGGTGAGGACGGGCTACGTGCACAGCAACCCCCCCCCTCCCCAACACCGACAGGCACATGTGCCCAACACAGCAGAAGGGCAAAGGAGGCAGACATACATCACACGGCATCACTTCTGAGACAGGTAAGAAAGAGCCATGACAAGATGATATGCATTGCAAGGGTTTAATGCCCATTAACACCTGACTGGTGCTGATTAATGTAACAGAAACATGACGCAGCGTAAATGAAAACAAAAGAGAAAATGTCCATTGACAACACAGGTGCTGCATGTGGCACTACAGTTGGCCCATGGTTACCTCACCATGGCCAGGGAGCCATTGCATCATGGCTATTTATGTTTGCCACGGACACCCAGCCTCCTGTCCCGTGACTCCTCAACATCTCCTTGATCCCTCACAGTGGCTGGTGCACTGCGCGCGCTGAGCCTCCTCTCGCTTGTCTCAGGCATGGTGACGCTGCTCACACTTGAGGCTGCCTCACTCACCTCATCCCCTCCCGCACTGCTGATACTGGCAGTTCCAGACTGCAGGTGCTCCACTGCAGTGGTCACTCTCTCGAGGGTCCTTGCCACATCCCCACAATAACGGCCCATGTCCACCTGCAGGGACACCGATCTGCGGGCTACCACAGCTGTGCTGTTGCACAGCTTCTTGATGGCCTTAATTGTGGCATTGGTACTGAGTGAGTACTGCTCATGTCTCCTGCGCTCACTCCGTTGGCCTGCAACAACAGCGCGTGTTAGTTCCTGTAGGCATACCTTAATGTCATTGTTGCCCTCTGCAACGGCTGTGGTCAGCTCTCGCACTGCGTCAGTCATTGCAGAAAATCTGTAGGACATCCTTGCCATGCTAATTTTCATTGCACCCATGTGTTTTGCCTGCAGGCGCTGAACACGCAGCATCCGGCTCTCCACGACTCCATACACATCTGCAGGATCTGCTGTTGTCGCTGCAGCCCTACCCAGGGATCCGGCCCGCTGTCTAGCTCGTAGGCGTGCTGCTGTTCGTGCGGTTGGGGTGGGAAGGGACATTTGCCCTGCGGCTATGTGTGGTTGGCAGGACTTGTGGAGGTGGAGGTGGTGTTGGTGTTGCTGTCCGCGGTGGTGGTGTTGGTGTTGCTGTCCGCGGTGGTGGTGTTCTTGACCACGGTGCTGGTGGTGGTGTTCTTGTCCGCGGTGCTGGTGGTGGTGTTGATGTTTGCGGAGGTGGTGAAGGGGAAGGACTGCCTCCATGTTCCAGCGTGTTCTCCGCATCGGTCACCACTGGGGTCTCACAGATGACTAGGCGGGCGCTGTCATCTGATTCCATGGGGGAGGCATCTGTGTGTGAAACAGAGCATTGTTATGAGTTTGTGGATATTGTAATTTTATGCTTTAGACATCTACATAAAGGACATATGGGAACTGATATTTGGCCCTTGACAGCTGTTTTCATGTCATGCACCTCAGGGGTCAGACAGGAACCCTTTCATGTTATGACTACAACTCCCATGAAGCATCACTGTTGAGGGATTGTGCTTTAGGCACGGCTACTTGTGCACTGTGTTTGGCTTGGGGAAATGGGCAGGGGTTGACAAGACGCTGCATATCTGCGCTGGCATGCATGTTACCTTGTCCGCCTTCCACAGCACCTGAGGTGTCCAGTTGGGTGACCCCCACAACAGCTTCCGGTTCGATGGTCAACTCCACAAGGTCCTCGAGGGCTGTGTTCGGTGTCAGATTTGAGGACCCACCACCTGTGCCAGCCGCATCCTTCACCCTTTCCGCGATCTTCTCCTTAGCCCTTTTGCGGAGGTCGTACCACCGTTTTTTAAGGTCCTCGATGCTGCGGTGGGGGACTCCCACATCATTCACACTGTCCTTGATGCGCAGCCACATCCTGGGCTTCTCCGCCTCTGACACCTTCAGGGACAGTCTGCCAAACAGTTTTTCATGCCTGCTGCTGACATCCTCTATCAGAATCTCAAGTTCCTTCTCAGAAAACTTGCGTTTTCTCTTCCTGGTGTTGTCCTTTCCCTTGGGTGCTTCTTTCTCCATGATGCACTGCTGTGCAGGTCCTGGTCACTGCTGGCTGTGTATTGCTCCTCTGCTCCTGTGCTCTGCCTCCTCCTCTGAGCTGCTCAGGGCACGAGTGAAGCATGGGCTGAGCTACTTCCTGGTTGTGACGTCATCAGCCTGCTTCTGAAGCGCCACGTGTTTTTGCCGATTTCGCTAATACCGACTTCGCTAAAACCGAATTCGCAGATACCAATTTGGTATTTGCTATTTCGGTATTTACGGAATCGGTATCTCGCAGTCATCTCGCAGCGTTTTACCAATTTTTACCGAATCGGTAATATTTAGCGATTTTATTGATGCATCGCGGTTTGCGTGTCCCTATTAGCGATTCCTTATTTTTCACTAATAACGACTAGGAATACCGATTTTTGATGCATCTGCCAGATTGTCTTTACCTCATGGGGTGTTGTCTCTTTTGTATGGTGCACAATATTTTTAGTGTTGTATGGTGCACAATATTTTTTTAGTCCCGTCATTACAGTGCACATTGTCCTTACCTCCACACGAGGTGTCTTGCAAGGGTTTTAGTCCCGTCACTATGGTGCACAATACGTTACACGTTTACATCTTGTCCTACACAGGGTGTGTTGTTGGGTTCCCCGCCCACTTGTTACAGTGCACAATGTTTATCGTTCCTGTTTTACAGTGCACAACATTTTAGTCTCCACATGAGATTCCTTTGCATATTCGAATTGTTACCCTCATTGGGTGTATGGTTTGGGTTCTAGTCCCATTACCATATTGCAAGGTTTACGTTTCTAATAGTGCACAACAATTTAGTTTCCACATTGCGTCGTAAAGGTACTTCGTTGTAACAGTTGCGTTGTAAAGGATGTTCCCCCAAAACGTGCCACTGCAACCCTGCCCTGGCCAGTGCCTTCCACAGAACCGCCTTGAACTGAAATGCACTTAGGCATTCCCCGTTGCTATGCCTGAACAGAACCCCTTCTCTCCTGTGCCTCAGTGCCAAGTAACTCCTGAAACAGCACACTGGGAATAGTGTGGGGTCGGAGAGGCAGAGCAGTAGCACCTTGACCCCTTTCGCCAGCTAGTCTCTTTTGGACCTCTGTGTCTAGCTGCATGTCTTGACTCTGCAAGCAAGCCTTGCCTTCTTGTTTTGATGGGGCAACTAATTCGCTTACCCTGAACACACCAAAGAATGCTAAGGTGAAAGTCGCTTTGAGCAATGTAGCCTCAAACTGTTCTGTGCATACCAAATCCAGCACTCCCACCAGTTGTGTCAGCATGTGGAATTAAATCAGGAGCCTTGTATCCTGTGTATGCCCTTACAGCCAACGCCACCGTTTCATGGCTTGCCCTTAGGTAATGTGAGCTGGTGGGGTCCCTTCCTTGTTGCGAGCTTGGGGAAATATGAAATTGCTGTTCCCCATAATTTTCACTTCTTCTGGTTGAATGCCCATTTTGTGAATTGTTCAGACACCTCGACTCCTGCCTCATAATTGTCAAAGGCCGCTAGCCCTGTTGCCCTCTTTACCATTTATGCATAGGCTGCATAGCGCTTTGCTGTCTTTGGGGCTAATGCATACTCTATTTAGTGGGACTGGTCACATCCAGGAATACCGACAGGCTCTCTGGGAATGGGGGTCATCTTTCTTTATGCTGCCAGTGACCGCTTCTTGAATTTGACCATCTGGAAGTGAGTTAGTGCATCCTCTTGAGCGTTATTCACCCCCTGGACATGCCTTGCCTTTATGTCTAGTGTGCTCAATAACAGCATTCTTACCAAGTACCATAGAAGCTTTAGTACCTGTGGGCACCTGGATGCCTCTCTGGTAAGGGTGTGTACCACTGCTTGTTTTTCTGACCAAAGGGTCAGCTTCATGCCCCTTAGCTGTCCTAGCCATACACCTAATGCCACGATTGTATGACTTAACAACTACTGCCTAAACCACGACTTCTGGAACAACGAAGGCTAAACCACGACCATTACTTAACCACTACATTTTAAACCACTACTCCCTAAACCACGAAAAAATAAGATTTAATGACACTTTTTCAATTTATTCCTTTTTTTGGGGTAAAATACTAGTTAATATCTGTTTACAACAAGCATTTACAATGCAATAGGTCTCGCAGTTGTTAGAGTTTGAGCTATTGGCATTGTAAATGGCAATGTCTTTTATTTATGTGTTGGTTTTTAAAACATAAATAAAAGGCATTGTCATTTACAATTCCAATAGGTTAAACTCTCGCAAATGCGAGACCTATTGCATTGCAAATGCTTTTTTTTAATGTAGTTGTCTGTGAAGTTCCACTTGCAAGTCATGGAGCACGCCCAGGTCAAGCAGAATCTGTGGTGTTTCTAGACAACTGAAACAGGCAATTGCTTTATGGCCATTTCTTGCAGGGGCTTCACAAAAAACAACCACGAGGACTGACAGGGGAGACCCCTCAGCAATCCTGCATATTAATGTTTTAGGAGAAAAGATAGTTGCAAAAAAATACTAGGCGTGACCGTCTGGACAAGATTGGACAAAACCAAAGAAAAACAGCAGTCTTTTCCACGTTTGGGGTGTCTTTAAAGCCCTAGCCTAGCAACATTTTAACTGCACTCTGCATCTGCACTCTGCACTCTGAATCTTGAATCTGCACGCTGCACTCACACTCTGCACTCTGAATCTGCACGCTGCACTCACACTCTGCATTCTGAATCCGCACTCTGAAACTGAATCTGCACTCTGAATCTGCACTCTGAATCTGAATCTGCACTCTGAATCTGCACTCTGAATCTGCACTCTGCACTCTGAATCTGCACTCTGAATCTGCACTCTGAATCTGCACTCTCAATCTGCACTCTCAATCTGCACTCTCAATCTACACTCTCAATCTACACTCTCAATCTACACTCACAATCTGCACTCACAATCTGCACTCACAATCTGCACTCTCAATCTGCACTCACAATCTGCACTCACAATCTGCACTCTGAATCTGCACTCACAATCTGCACTCTGAATCTGCACTCTGCACTCTCAATCTGCACTCACAATCTGCACTCACAATCTGCACTCACAATCTGCACTCACAATCTGCACTCTGAATCTGCACTCACAATCTGCACTCACAATCTGCACTCTGAATCTGCACTCTGAATCTGCACTCTGAATCTGCACTCTGAATCTGCACTCATAATCTGCACTCTGAATCTGCACTCACAATCTGCACTCTGAATCTGCACTCTCAATCTGCACTCTGAATATGCACTCTCAATCTGCACTCTCAATCTGCACTCACAATCTGCACTCACAATCTGCACTCACAATCTGCACTCTGAATCTGCAATCTGCACTCACAATCTGCACTCACAATCTGCACTCACAATCTGCACTCTGAATCTGCACTCTGCACTCACAATCTGCACTCTCAATCTGCACTCTCAATCTGCACTCACACTCTGCACTCACACTCTGCACTCACACTCTGCACTCACACTCTGCACTCACACTGCACTCACATTCTGCACTCACAATCTGCACTCTGAATCTGCACTCTGAATCTGCACTCTGAATCTGCACTCTGCACTCACAATCTGCACTCACAATCTGCACTCTGAATCTGCACTCTGAATCTGCACTCTGAATCTGCAATCTGCACTCACAATCTGCACTCACAATCTGCACTATGAATCTGCACTCTGAATCTGCACTCTGAATCTGCACTCTGAATCTGCAATCTGCACTCACAATCTGCACTCTGAATCTGCACTCTGAATCTGCACTCTGAATCTGCACTCTGAATCTGCACTCACAATCTGCACTCTGAATCTGCACTCTGAATCTGCACTCTGAATCTGCACTCTCAGTCTGCACTCTGAATCTGCACTCTGAATATGCACTCTCAATCTGCACTCTCAATCTGCACTCTGCACTCACAATCTGCACTCACAATCTGCACTCTGAATCTGCAATCTGCACTCACAATCTGCACTCTGAATCTGCAATCTGCACTCACAATCTGCACTCACAATCTGCACTCACAATCTGCACTCTGAATCTGCACTCTGCACTCACAATCTGCACTCTCAATCTGCACTCTCAATCTGCACTCACACTCTGCACTCACACTCTGCACTCACACTCGGCACTCACACTCTGCACTCACACTGCACTCACATTCTGCACTCACAATCTGCACTCTGAATCTGCACTCTGAATCTGCACTCTGAATCTGCACTCTGAATCTGCACTCTGAATCTGCACTCTGCACTCACAATCTGCACTCACAATCTGCACTCACAATCTGCACTCACAATCTGCACTATGAATCTGCACTCTGAATCTGCACTCTGAATCTGCACTCTGAATCTGCAATCTGCACTCACAATCTGCACTCTGAATCTGCACTCTGAATCTGCACTCTGAATCTGCACTCTGAATCTGCACTCTGAATCTGCACTCTGAATCTGCACTCTGAATCTGCACTCTGAATCTGCACTCTCAGTCTGCACTCTGAATCTGCACTCTGAATATGCACTCTCAATCTGCACTCTCAATCTGCACTCTGCACTCACAATCTGCACTCACAATCTGCACTCACAATCTGCACTCTGCACTCACAATCTGCACTCACAATCTGCACTCTGCACTCACAATCTGCACTCACAATCTGCACTCACAATCTGTACTCTGCACTCACAATCTGCACTCACAATCTGCACTCTGAATCTGCACTCACAATTGCACTCTGAATCTGCACTCTGAATCTGCACTCTGAATCTGCACTCTGAATCTGCACTCACAATCTGCACTCTGAATCTGCACTCACAATCTGCACTCACAATCTGCACTCACAATCTGCACTCTGAATCTGCACTCTGCACTCTCAATCTGCACTCACAATCTGCACTCACAATCTGCACTCTGCACTCACAATCTGCATTCTGAATCTGCATTCTGAATCTGCATTCTGAATCTGCACTCTGAATCTGCACTCTGAATCTGCACTCTGAATCTGCACTCACAATCTGCACTCACAATCTGCACTCTGAATATGCACTCTCAATCTGCACTCTCAATCTGCACTCACAATCTGCACTCACAATCTGCACTCACAATCTGCACTCACAATCTGTACTCTGCACTCACAATCTGCACTCACAATCTGCACTCTGCACTCACAATCTGCACTCACAATCTGCACTCACAATCTGCACTCTGAATCTGTACTCTGCACTCACAATCTGCACTCACAATTGCATTCTGAATCTGCATTCTGAATCTGCACTCTGAATCTGCACTCTGAATCTGCACTCTGAATCTGCACTCTGAATCTGCACTCACAATCTGCACTCACAATCTGCACTCACAATCTGCACTCACAATCTGCACTCTGAATCTGCACTCACAATCTGCACTCACAATCTGCATTCTGAATCTGCATTCTGAATCTGCACTCTGAATCTGCACTCTGAATCTGCACTCTGAATCTGCACTCTGAATCTGCACCCTGAATCTGCACTCACAATCTGCACTCACAATCTGCACTCACAATCTGCACTCTGCACTCACAATCTGCATTCTGAATCTGCATTCTGAATCTGCATTCTGAATCTACACTCTGAATCTGCACTCTGAATCTGCACTCTGAATCTGCACTCTGAATCTGCACTCTGAATCTGCACTCACAATCTGCACTCACAATCTGCACTCTGCACTCACAATCTGCACTCACAATCTGCACTCTGAATCTGCACTCTGAATCTGCACTCTGAATCTGCACTCTGAATCTGCACTCTGAATGTGCACTCACAATCTGCACTCACAATCTGCACTCACAATCTGCACTCACTATCTGCACTCTGAATATGCACTCACAATCTGCACTCACAATCTGCACTCACAATCTGCAATCTGCACTCTCAATCTGCACTCTCAATCTGCACTCTGAAACTGCACTCTGAAACTGCACTCTGAAACTGCACTCTGTAAGTGTGCTTACTCCTCTTCTAGTGCACTTCCTCAGAGGTAAGAAGCACTATATACATTCAGCTACAATACAATACACGCCTTTCGTGAAATTATTTTCTTCCTTTGGTTGTCTGCCCTGGACTATATATATATAGATATATATATATACTACGTGTAGAAAACAAAAAAAAGCTTAACACAAAAAAGAGACAGGACGCTTTATTACAGTTTTATAAACATCAACTTTATCGACTGTTAACACCTCTCTTGGATCCGAAAAACCCAAACAGGAAATCACGATGATCATCACAAAATATGTAATTGCGCAGACAAAGCTTGAGAATACTTTCATCGTTAATAGCCCATAGCCAACAGCAAGATCTCAAATACTCTGTACCCAACAATACCTAGGGTACACTGCTAGATTGATTTAGTATGGCACTGGAAGGGGAGGTGTGTGTACGAGGCCTATCATACTGTCTTCATAAATGTAAAAAGCCTACCTGTTGTGCTGTTCGGTAACTTTGCCCTACGGCTCCGAGAATATTTGCTGATAGAACAAGCGGGAGGCGGCTCGGGCGCAGCACGTCTTCCGGAGACGTGCGCGTCCACAGAGCTGAGTCGGCACGTGCACAGGCCAGTAGCGGCTCGTGCACAGCTCTAGACTCCCTTGCCAGTGAACACGGCGACTATAGAACTCGCTGGCGGGAGCGCTTCGCGCTCCAACGCCAGCTCGACCTAAAAACGAGCACACTGATCATATTCTGTTCTTGATTCTTAAGCATTTACAATTGTTATAATCAAAGCAACACTGCCATCTCCTGACATAAACCGGTAATTTAAATTTAAACAACCTTAGCTGTATTTGAAACTTAACTATTACAAATGTATTAATCACGTTATATTTTTAACTATATATTTTTTGTTATCGTATTGGTGGGGGGAGTCCCCCCACACCTCCCATCTACCCATTTATAAGTTTTCCTAAATTATCCTACGTGCAACTCCGGTGTTCTATAAGTCGTGGTTCCATCCTTCGTTGTTCTGTCGTTCATGGATGTTACCTTCGTGGTTCAGCCCTCTTCGTTGTTCACTCTTCATTGTTCTGGTAAGTCATTGTTCAAACATCGTGGTTAAGGATGTTTCCCAATGGCGCAACTATGGGAAACAGTGCCTGGACTGTAATGTACCTGGTGAGGCCTGCCCTAGCCCATTATTGGGGACATTTCTTTGCAAACCATCTGTTCTAAAGGATAGCCCCGAAACCTAAGTTACCAGATGCATATGTGTACAGTTCTATCTGCCTGTCAGACACCTCTCTCCAGATGAGGATTCCATTGACCTCTTCCAGGAATCCATCCACATTCTGAGGTCCTACTTCACTCCCATTCCTGGTCTTGCATGGTGGTGTTTTTTCTGCTGCCCCTTTATCAGCCGTATTGCAAACACCCTCCCTGCTGGGATAACCCGAGCTGCAAAGTTTTGTTTCCAGATAAGATTGTGGAGCTCCCGGGGTGAGGCTTTCTTTTTCCCCACTAGCGCCTTGATGTCTTTTCTCATATCCTGCACCTTATGCTCTGGCATGCGGGATGTGTCTGTGGTTAAATCCAGCTCAATGTCCAAGAACACCAGTTTTGTCATTGGCTCATTGTTTTGTCTGCTGCCAGGGAGACACCTAACTCAGCGGCTAGGTGTTGGACGGCTCCCAGTCACTCCTCACATTCTGATGCCCCGGGCCTCCCTACAGACAGGAAATCATTTAAATAGAGTAGTTTCCCTCCTTTTGGGTGCCTCTTATGTGGGGTTTACTCTAGAAAGGTGCTGAATCAATCAAAGTACATGCATGATAGGGATAGGTAATGCCTTATCAAGTTGTGCCCCCCGCAAATTTGAACCACAGGAGATGAAAACTTTCTGGGAGTACCAGGAGCAATTTGAACGCTGACTCAATGTCCGCTTTTGCCATCAGGGCCCGTGTCCGTCATGAGCACAATCTATGGCATCCTCGATGGATTCGTACCCTACTGCAAAGTCCTCTGGGTTGATCCCATCGTTCACTGAACTCCTTTAAGGGAAACAGAGGTGGTGGATTAGCCTGAAATGACCTGGTTCTTGGTTGGGCACTACGCCGAGTGACGAGATGACCAAGCCTGGGGAGGGCCTCTGTTCTGTAAGGGGCCTTCTACTCTCCCTAGCTCCTGCTCCTTCTTCATACTCTTTCTGACCACCTCCGGATGCTGGAGTGCCAAGTCAAGGTTCTTTGCTTCTTCGGGGGAAATGGAACCTTCAAATGGGATTCTAAAACCCTGTTTGAAACCTTTGCTCAGCATGCTCGTATCCTCCTTGTTGTCATAATAGTTGGCTAGTTGCCTGAGTCTGTGGGTATTTCTGATGTAAGCCATAATCCTGAATGGGTTTAGCCAGTTGTGAAAATTACTCTCCTTTCTCACCCTATTCCTTTCTCTCTTATCCTCGTCCTACCTGTTGCATGTGGCAAGGTCCAAGCCTTCCACTTGCATCTCCAATAGTGAAAATATGTCAATCAATTATTTGCGCCAGAAGCACGCTTTTACTGCCAGCAGTATTAGGCGTGCCAAGCTAGTGGCCCTCGTAACCATGTAGGCTGACCTAACTTGCCTCTTTTATACGCTTCTGGTGCTAGTCCCACCATTGCCAGGTTGCCTGGCCTCTGTCCTTGTTGCCCCGGCACTGTGCCCCAAACCTGTGTGGGCAGAGATGTCACTTTGGCCACTTCTTCTGCAGGTGGACCTCCCCCTCGTTGTGCCTCCGGGGGAGGTGTTGGCTTGCTGCTGCCTTGTGCCCCATCCCCCTAGAGGCTGCTGTCCCTCTCCCACCTGCCATGTCCTCCCCCCCTTGTTAGCAAATAACAAAAGCACAAATGATTTCAGGCATTCCTGCACCGTTGCGCTAATTTGCTACCCATTAATCTCCTTGGCCCGCTTGCTGGGTGCTGGTGTCTAAGCCACTGCCGCCAGCTCCCTTGTATCATCCCTGAACTGGAAACAAGCATCCTGGGACCAGTGGTACGTGGGACCCTTGCTCACTTTGCCACTGGATTCAAGCAAGCCTGGCTGATGAGGGGTGTTAACCCGAAACCGGTCCCAGGATGCTTGTTTCGGGTTCAGGGAGGACCTGGCCTGGCAGTTCGGGCTCGACTTTTCCCATCGGGAGCAGGGTCAAGACTGATTTGCATATGGCTGGGTCCAAAATGGGGTGGCGAAGTGAGCTAAAGAATGATGATGGATTTAACCCAGATCAGTTGACTGGGGGTGAGTGTCTGAAAAGTTTCAGTGCTCCATCCATCATCTCCTTGTGTTTGCTTTCTTCACTATTATACTAAAGTCCACATTACGCCAGGGATAGGCTCCATAATGTAATAATATTGCCTGCAATGTGCCGTGGATGGCCAGCAGTAGGACAGGAGTGGGCCTCATACTTACCAGGATGCCAAGAATACGGCAAGAATGAAGACGACCACTAATGTGCTATGGCAAGACTTATGCCAGCAAAATGGGCACCATCATAACAAGGATGCCCACGATATTCCAAGAATTGCCATCCTTATGTAATGGGTTATTATTATTATATTATTATTATTATTATTATATTTATTTTTATAGAGCGCACAGCTACCCTGAGGTTTCCCGGCGCTGAAGAAATAAAGAGCGAAAATACAGAAAGGGACAGTGGGCTATTAAAACAAAGTTATTGGTTAAACAACCATGTTTTTAAGTTCTTACGGAATTGGAGGTAACAGTCGTTAGTTCGAAGCTGAAGTGGGAGAGAGTTCCAAAGAGAGGGGGCCAGGTAGGCAAAAGAACGACCTCCCTGTCTAGCTCGATTAATCCTGGGTATTTGGAACTTGTGTTGGCTGGAGGAGCGTAAGGTTCTTGAGGGAAAGTATTGGTGGACTAGGGTGCTCAAATAGGCAGGGTCCTTGCCTGCCTTGATTCTGTGCATAAAACACAGAGCTTTAAATTTTGCTCGTTGTTCGATACGGAGCCAATGCAGACTCCGAAGACAAGATGAAGTTGGGGATTTTTTAGGCAGCATGCATATCAACCTAACTGCTTCGTTTTGCACTGTTTGAAGTTTCTTAGTGACTTCTTTACATGCCCCCAGATATAAGATGTTACCGTAGTCCAGTCTATATGTAATTAGAGCTTGGACTACGGTTTTTAGTGTGTTCTGGGGGAGCATCCACCTGATTTTCTTAAGCCACTTGAGGATGGTAAAACAAGTGGCCGCCACTCTAACCGCTTGTTGTTTCATGGATAGGTGTTCATCAAAGATGATCCCCGAGTTGCGAGCGGTTTTGGAGAGGGAGGGTGTAGGTCCCATCTGGGGAGGCCAATCTTGGGGGCCCCATAGGGTAGTGTGTTTCCCAAACAGAAGCAGTTCGGTCTTTCCTCCGTTGAGTTTTAGTTTGTTATCAAACATCCATTTGGAAATGTTCTTGAGACCAGAGCGGAGGGAAGACGGGTTAGACAGAGCATTAGCAGAAAGTGAATAAATAATCTGGGTATCGTCTGCGTATGAGTAGATCGTCAACCCAGATTTTTCTGCTAAGGTAGCAAGGGGACTGATATATAAATTAAATAAGATGGGGCTGAGAGTCGAGCCCTGGGGAACTCCGAATAGAGATTTATGAGGTTTAGAGGAGGAAGTAGAGGAAAAGACTTGGAAGGTTCTGTCGGGGAGGAAACTTTTTAGCCATGCCAGGGCAGGTCCAGTTATGCCACAGGTTTGCAGGGTGTTAATGAGGATGGTATGGGAGACCGTGTCAAATGCGGCACTAAGATCGAGTAAGATAAGTGCCACGGTCTCCCCCTCATCAACTTGCCGGCGTATGGTTTCAGAGTCCCCTAGGAGGGTAGATTCGGTTGAAAAACCCGCCCTAAATCCCGACTGGGATGTGTGAAGGAGGTTATTGATTTCTGTGAAATACGTAAGTTGGGTGACAATGTGTTTCTCAAGGATTTTGGAGAATAAGGGTAGCAGCGAGATTGGGCGGAAATTAGCGGAGTCATCTGGATCTGCGGTGGCTTTCTTCAGTAGAGGTGAAACCATGGCATGTTTCCAAGTTTTGGGGACTTTGGCATCTATTAGGGAAGAGTTCAGGAGCTCTAGGATGAGCGTGAGGGAAGGGGTGTCGAGAGAAAGGAGGATTTGTGGGGGGAAAGCGTCAAGTGGGGAGACCGATTTGATAGTTTTTATGATTTCCTGTAATGAGGACAGGTTGAGCGGGTCCCAGTTTGCTAGAAGCTGAGGGGTGCCACCTAAGGGAGGGTGTGGTCTAGCATCTATACAATTGGCCATAGTTATGGGGGAATCCGGGACTAATGAAGAAGCAGTTGGATCTTTGAAGTCCTCATAAATGTTGTCTATTTTATTTATGAAGAATTCTGCCAGAGCATTACACTGTGCGGAGTCCAGGCAGGGGGCTTTCGGTTGGCAGGAAGAACCAGAGAGTTCCTGCACTATTTTAAAAAGTGCTTTGGGCCGATTTTGAGCATTCTCAATGGTCGTTTTGGCATATTCAGCTCTAGCTGATGAACAGTTAGCATGATATTTTAATAATGCTACTTTGTATAATGACTTTAGTGTGGGGTCATAATGGACACGCCATCTACGCTCTAGATTTTTACAAGCCGTTTTTTCGAGTTTAAGTGCATCTGTAAACCAAGGTGCTGGGGGATAAAGTGGGGTTTGTTTTTTATTTCTTTGTGGAAGGCATACATCGATGGCAGAGCTGAGCCAGTTGTGAATGGCTGCGGCCTCCTCTATGTTTGTTATTTTAGAGAGGGGCCGGGTGTCATTAAGATGTGCATTCAGCTTGGAAGTGTCCAGTTTTTTCCAATTTCTCAGTACCCTTGGTCCGGAGGGGGCCTTCTGAGAGATAGCCGGTAGAGGCACGGCTATGGTAAATTCCACCAGGTAATGATCAGACCAGGGGATAGGTAAGGGTGGTTTGCAAACAATATTGTCGTGGTTGAAGAAGATTGGATCAAGTAAATTGCCGGCCTTATGTGTAGGACCTGTATAATGGAGGGTGAGGTTTAGGGCAGATAGATCCGCTATAAAGTTGGTACTGGTGTGACATGAGGTGTCATTGAGATGAATATTTAGGTCACCGACTATCAAAAAGTTAGTGGCATCTAACAAAAATGGTGCAATGAGCTCCGGGAAAGAGGATGCCCAGGTGCTGGCTGTGCCGGGAGCACGATATATTAAAGCACCCGATAACGTGACGTTTGGAGATAATAGGAGCTTAAAGGATCCAGCTTCACAGTTCGGAATATCAAGATCTATCCATTGACATGAATATGTGTTTCGAAAAATGATCGCAATTCCACCTCTATCTTTATGGAGTCTATTTTTGCTAACGTAGCTGTAGTTAGCAGGCAGTGCTGCTGCTATGTCTGGTCCCGAACAGTTATTTAACCAGGTCTCCGTAAGAAAAAGTGCGGCTGGCTGAGATGTCGTGAGTAGATCAAAGATATCCCTTTTATGTTTAGGTAGTGACCTGCAATTCAGACTGATGAAAGAGAGGTCATTTAAGGGTGGAGTAGGAATTCTTTTGAGCCGTGCCGGTGGAAAGTCGGCGGTTTCCTGATCAATTGCGGAGGGTATAGAGTGAAGACAAAGATTGCAGTCAGTGCATGTGACAGGAGTGTCCATGCAATTTAAGAACTTGCCTTTCGAGCATAGAGGTGGAATACATGCCAAAAGAGTCTCTTTGGAGTAGGTAAAAGGGGTGTTAATGGTGGAACCAGGGTTAGTGGCCCCTGGCCCCGTATGGTCGCGGACGGGCGCAGACGGGCTTGACTTCGGCGCGACATCTACGCGCCGCTGCGCGCGTCCGCTGCGCGGCTGAGGACACATGGGTTATATGGATAGGGGCGGAGTCAGCTGCAGATCGCTGATTGGTTGGGCACAGGAAGTAGCAATCACTTCCTCCGTGGTGGGCGTGGCGCCGTCCCTCCACACAAACCAAACTTTTGGCGGTGGACCGGGGAACAAGTGCGCTTTACAAATACATCAAGTGAGTGCTCACAAAGGTTAAAATCATATAATCATATAATATACACTTTAAAAATCGTGTGCAGTGCGTTTGTTACCGGCGCTCGAAATAGCGTCGTGTCCTGCTTGTCTCTGCGCTCGAGAGTCAACAGAGCGAGAGGTGGGAGCGGCTTAAGAGCCTGTGGGGAGTCAGCTGCAGATCGCTGATTGGTTGGGCACAGGAAGTAGTAATCACTTCCTCCGTGGTGGGCGTGGCGCCGTCCCTCCACACAAACCAAACCTTTGGCGGTGGACTGGGGAACAAGTGCGCTTTACAAATACATCAAGTGAGTGCTCACAAAGG
Organism: Lissotriton helveticus; assembly: GCF_964261635.1. NCBI lineage: Eukaryota > Metazoa > Chordata > Amphibia > Caudata > Salamandridae > Lissotriton > Lissotriton helveticus. Next base: position 48,424,579 of record NC_136073.1, read on the forward strand.
TTAAAATCATATAATCATATAATATACACTTTAAAAATCGTGTGCAGTGCGTTTGTTACCGGCGCTCGAAATAGCGTCGTGTCCTGCTTGTCTCTGCGCTCGAGAGTCAACAGAGCGAGAGGTGGGAGCGGCTTAAGAGCCTGTGGGGAGTCAGCTGCAGATCGCTGATTGGTTGGGCACAGGAAGTAGCAATCACTTCCTCCGTGGTCGGCGTGGCGCCGTCCCTCCACACAAACCAAATTTTTGGCGGTGGACCGGGGAACAAGAGCGCTTTACAAATACATCAAGTGAGTGCTCACAAAGGTTAAAATCATATAATCATATAATATACACTTTAAAAATCGTGTGCAGTGCGTTTGTTACCGGCGCTCGAAATAGCGTCGTGTCCTGCTTGTCTCTGCGCTCGAGAGTCAGGGTGGGCCCCTAGAGGCCGCAGTTGTGTCTGTTTGGAAGTGTGGCAGAATTCATGGGTGGCCATAGGAAGGCAGGGGTGAGGGTTCAGCCAAGGATACAGCCAAGTTGGATGGACACTCCACCATGCAAGCCACACTCACAGGCACACATCCATCCCACACATTGACCCAACACATCAATATTCCCCCGCCCCTACTTAGTTTTACATCTTTGCTTCTAGGGCCCTAAATGTGATGGCACAGCTGCACAGAGTCTGCTGTATTCCTGACTTTCCGAGTCTCACTCCACTCTGTCTGCCCTTCGCCAACATAGTGTATTATTGCTAACGTATATGGGAGAGGAGTTGGCCTAACGGCTAGGGCGGTCAACCTTGAATCTGAGGAACTGGGTTCGAGTCTCGGCAACGATGCTAATCATCCTGTGATTCTGGGCAAATCACTTAATCTCCCCGTGCCTAACAAAAAAAAATTAACGTGTCCTCATGTAAAGCAACTGGTGCTATGTAAAGCGCTCTGATAACCGATACCTTCAGGTCAAGTTTGTGCTATATAAAACTAAAAAAAAAAATAATAATAATCAGAGTGCCTCATGAGAGGAATGAGCCATGGTAATTGTGATGACAAAGGAGTGGGGGCAGCCCTCTATTAAATTCTTCAAACTCATCTGGACAAACGGAGGGGTAATAATTTATGGTTAAACTGCATGTCAGTCTGTCTATACACTGTCTGCCACAACATGGCCATTAGATCATTTGTGCTGAGATCCAACAACACTGAATTCATAGACTTTTGGTCTGGCCCTCACCAGACCATCTGCCTTTCCCTTTTATTTCCTGGCAGTCACACTAACATTGCCCTCTCAGCTGCAAAATCTGGAGTCCAGGAAAAGATGTGGCATTGTGGCCAGAGCTGCTGACTTTGGAGCTGGGGAACCTGGTACGAGTCTTGGCATTGGCTCAGCATCTTGTGATTCTATTAACTTGGGCTTGTATAATATAACTAGTGCTCATGTAAAGAATTCCTCTGCCCTTGGGACCAGTCCACACTATATAAAACTGCAAAATAGAAAATCCCACAATGCACCTGGAAATATTCATATACACCTCAGGCCCTGTACTTATACAGTAGGTGTTGAGTGTTCATAAAACCATATACTGTGTTCTATCCTTTATTGTTAAAACTTTATTCAGCAAAACCAAAGGAAATGATGGACGCAGCGTTGACAATACAAGCACTCACCCCCAGTCAACTGATCTGGGTTTAATCCATCACCATTCTTTAGCCCACTCTACCACCCCAGTTCAGACATGGCCATATGCAAATCAGTCTGACCCTGTGCCTCATGGGAACAGTCCAGCCCGAACTGCCAAGCCATGCCTTCCCTGGACCGGAAACAAGCTTCCCAGGACCGGTTTCTGGCATTGCAGCCATCTTCAGCCGGGCTTGCTTGAATCCAGTGGCAAAGTGAGCAAGGGACTCACGTCTGAGCATACCCTGCCAACTTATGGCGAACAAAGCAAAACCAAAGGAAATGATGGACGGAGCGTTGACAATACAAGCACTCACCCCCAGTCAACTGATCTGGGTTTAATCCATCACCATTCTTTAGCCCACTCTGCCACCCCAGTTCAGACATGGCCATATGCAAATCAGTCTGACCCTGTGCCTCATGGGAACAGTCCAGCCCGAACTGCCAAGCCATGCCTTCCATGGACCGGAAACAAGCTTCCCAGGACCGGTTTCTGGCATTGCAGCCGTCTTCAGCCGGGCTTGCTTGAATCCAGTGGCAAAGTGAGCAAGGGACTCACGTCTGAGCATACCCTGCCAACTTATGGCGAACAAAGCAAAACCAAAGGAAATGATGGACGGAGCATTGACAATACAAGCACTCACCCCCAGTCAACTGATCTGGGTTTAATCCATCAGCATTCTTTAGCCCACTCTGCCACCCCAGTTCGGACATGGCCATATGCAAATCAGTCTGACCCTGTGCCTCATGGGAACAGTCCAGCCCGAACTGCCAAGCCATGCCTTCCCTGGACCGGAAACAAGCTTCCCAGGACCGGTTTCTGTCATTGCAGCCGTCTTCAGCCGGGCTTGCTTGAATCCAGTGGCAAAGTGAGCAAGGGACTCACGTCTGAGCATACCCTGCCAACTTATGGCGAACAAAGCAAAACCAAAGGAAATTATGGACGGAGCGTTGACAATACAAGCACTCACCCCCAGTCAACTGATCTGGGTTTAATCCATCACCATTCTTTAGCCCACTCTGCCACCCCAGTTCAGACATGGCCATATGCAAATCAGTCTGACCCTGTGCCTCATGGGAACAGTCCAGCCCGAACTGCCAAGCCATGCCTTCCCTGGACCGGGAACAAGCTTCCCAGGACCGGTTTCTGTCATTGCAGCCGTCTTCAGCCGGGCTTGCTTGAATCCAGTGGCAAAGTGAGCAAGGGACTCACGTCTGAGCATATCCTGCCAACTTATGGCGAACAAAGCAAAACCAAAGGAAATGATGGACGGAGCGTTGACAATACAAGCACTCACCCCCAGTCAACTGATCTGGGTTTAACTTTATTCAGCACACTATTCATGAAACAAATTGCCTACTACAACAGCTTTCTTGTATGATTACCCTAAAACCCACTCTGTCCCATCAAAATCATCATCTAATTTCTCTACTAGGAATCCCTTTAATTGAATTATATATGCTGTTTATTTAGGTACAGGTTTCAAATAATCATGTCGGTATTCTTGCCATTCATTGCACCAGAAAAATTAAGTCTGCTTGAAAATGTTCATGCTTTTCAGTATGGATTGAATTTGGTTTTCCAGTGATTGTTTTTTTAACAATGAACAAGGTTTCAAAGAAGCTGATGTAATCACTTCTCCTTTACTGTTTGTAAACAATAGGCAATGTTTCACAGAAGACTTCCAGGTCTTTACTGTTAATTATTTATTCTGAAAAAAAATGTTCAACAATGTTCAGATATAATATTTAAACTAAGAACAGAGTGTATTGCGATAGAGAGCATTTTCGTATCATAGACCACGGACTCGCGGCTAAGGATCATACTGAGTTGTAATCGTCTTCCTTACCTGGAGACTACATGGAAGGCACATCCAGCCTTCACTTAGCAGGCTTATCAGACTGCCAGCGGATGAAAGAGCAGATGAAGATTCTTTGCTGAACGCTGGTTCTCTTGTTCAGGAGAGGTATGCGGGTGTCAACCATCTCTGAAACCCGAAGTAGGCTGCTTTTGGTGCTAAATTTTGTTCAGTTAGCAGAAAGGACGGTGGTGTTGGAGATATTGATATAAAGAAGCTTTATGATATTGTCATGATGTTACAATATTTTTTATTATTCATCCTCCTGATAAGTATCATTTCCACCATTTTGCTTGGCAAAACCCCTCTTCCTGGTTGACTGGAAGCACTCTTAGAGATGCCATTTCGGTGTTTTGCCGCTGTAGTAATTTTTGGGGGACTCCTATTTGAATGGGCCAATGCCGCTGAAGGAGCGCCCAAGACAAGCCCTTCTGTGCCCGTCCGCGGCTGACTCGCGACCAGAGCTGTCACCCTGCCCTTTTCTCACCAGGTATTCCTATGCCTGCTGACTTTGTAGGTTCTAAAAAGTATACCATGCACTGTGACCTCACCTTCTCTCCACGGGGTATTGAATGTCCTTTTTCAAGTGCAAAGCCTGTTTTGGGGTTCCTCTCACACCACCTGCTGTCACGACGCAGTCTCACAGGGAGAAGGTACAGTTGGGTGGCCTCATTAATGTTCGCCCCCTCAGCAAACAAGTTCAGGAAGTTCAAGATCTTATTACAGCTCTTCAGTTGGACTTTCTGTTTATCACTGAATCCTGGCTCAAGGAATGGTGCAAGCCGGCGATTGCCCCTGCTCTGACTCCTGCTATACTATGTCTACGCAAGATAGACGTGGATCTCCTGGAGGTGGCCTAGCTATCATCTTCGGAGATTCCTTCCAATGTGAAACATTTGATTTGGGCTCCCTCAAGGGGGCTGAAAGTTTGGGGTGTTATTTTAAGATTGCTCCCCCTGAATCCTTCACAGGTGGTTTAATTTACCGCCCGCCAGGCTCAGGTTCTGCCCTCCTGGCCTGTCTGGGTGAAGCCTTAGCGCCTTTTTTGCTTCGATATCGACACTTCACAATTATGGGAGAGTTTAACTTCCATCTAGAGTGTACAAATGATCCTGAAATAGTTCATTTCATTGACACCCTAAGCATTATTGGGTTGCAGCAACTTGTCACAGCACCTACACATACTGCAGGACACATCCTTGATGGTGTCTGCTCCCACAACTTCAATCTGATGGTTGAAGCTCACCTCCAGCAGACCTGGTCTGACCTTATGCTAATTTCTTTTAAAATCAGGCTGGAACAAGGTCAGTCCCCCTCAGTCCTGGGCCCTCCCACCACCTGTAGCTGGGGCAAGCTGTTCACTGATTCCAAACTCACTATATCCCCATCTAATACTATCCCTACTCTGGTGGGAAATATAGCAGATGATGCTGGGTCCTTTGACAACTGGATTACCCACACAGCTAATCGACTAGTGCCAGTGATTTCTTTAAAGAGAAAGCCCAAATCTCACCTTTCAGCCCCAAGGTCTATAACCTGGCGGACTTGCTTCACTTTAAAATGACATTAAAAGTCTATCATAGGCAGAATAAGGCTGCACAACAAAAGTCTATTTTGCCCCTCAAATTGCTGAAATACAATCTGTTCAGAAGATAATATTTAAGATTTTAAAATCTTTTCTTAAACCTAATGCCCTAGCATGGGAGATCCCGCCCTCCAAAATGCTATGCAACCAGATTTCCTCTTTTTGTTAAAAGAGAGAATAGGAGCAATTTCACAACTTCCACACCCGCGATAAATGATATGATGACAAATGTTCCCTCGAAGGTAGGGCCTGAAACCTTGTCAGCTTTTCAAGAAATTATGCCCGCCCAGCCCTGCCAGGCCATCCTGTCCAGTAAATCGGCTTCACCACAAGACCTCTACCGCCCGGGTGCTCCATAGGGTTGTCAATATAGTCAGTCCAATGATTAATGGACATTTTTATTAATTCATCAGCCACAGCAGAGGTTCCAACAGAGTGGAAGCTGGCAGCGGTTAAACCCCTGTAAAAAAATCCTTTAGCAGACCCACCAATATTGTCCAATTAGTGTCCAATCTCATTGCTGCCGGGAATGACCAAAATGATAGAAAAATTGGTCAACTGCCAACTAACCGCATTCTAGAAAAACGGGAATCTACTCCACCCGCTGCAGTCGGGTTTTCACCCAAAAGACTTCATCGAATCTGCTTTGTTTGAAGTAGTCTACACATAATGCAGTGTTGATTTTATTAGACTTACCCACTGCTTTTGACACCACCTCCCATGGCATTCTGCTCCATCGGATCAAAGAGCACTGGGTTGCTAGACCTTCATTCTCCTGGATAAAATAGTTTCTAACAGATCGGAGATAAACATTCATGCTGGGGCCTTCTTCATCTGTAGAAACAGTTCAAACCTCTGGGGTTCCTCAAGGGTCATGTGAGAAAGTGCCCTCTTTCTTGCATTGTATGCCCCCGCTTTTTGCTGAATTGCTGATGTGTTTTGACTGAGTGTGCTCTAAGCTCCTGCCAATCAGGTGCCCAGGGCCTGTGTTCTTTCCCTAAAACTGTGTTGAAACTAAAACCCAATTGGCATCTCTGGCCACATGTCAGCCCCTGGTAAATGGTACCCTAGGTACCCAGGACATTGTGACCAGAGAGGACCCCTAAGGGCTGCAACACTTGTTGTGCCACCCTTAGGGGCCCTGCACCCTGACACACACACACTGCCTTTGCAGGCTGAGTGTCCTGGTGCAGAACTAAACAAAGTATCGACATGGCACACATCCCTGTGTTGAGGTAACGGGTTTTTAGGAACCCGCTGGTGTCAGGGGATAACACCCGAAGACCTCTGAGTTCCCTTGTTCCGGACCACAGAAACACGTAGTCTTCTAGTCGCAGTCAAAGATCAAGTTTTATTGGTAGCTACCAAGTAACACGTGTCCCAGAAGTACACCACACAGAGAGTAGGTTCTTGGGAGGCTGTTCGTTTTTACAGAACCAGCCGTCTCCTTATATATATCAAATATATGGCTTCAAGCAAGAATTCTTGAGTTTATGGTATGGCAACACACATATTTCTACAACAATACAAAGAGCGAAGTCATGTAAGCAAGCCCATATTTTAGATGTCCAGTTTGCTGATAGATTACCCAGTTGGATCGGGAACTCCCATCAGATATAGATGAACCACCAATAAAGGAAGGTACAACCCAGCCATAAAAGGGCCATAAACAAGATACGGGGACAGGTGCGTGTTTGAAGGAAACATGGGCTGTATGTAGTGAATGGTTCGTGGAATGTTATGCGTAGATGCTATCGTATTCGGCCACTGGGCGAGGAGCTGCCTAAACAGGTTTGGCCGAAGACAGTGGAGTCAGTTGGGACAGGTCAGGGGAAAGTCACGAAAGGTGGACGTGTCTATTTGGATCAAGCTCGACCTTTAATTGACTTATCATGAGGGCAAGATGCAAGATGGATGCCGTTCACAAAATGGAGTTTAAGGGATGGGACGGAAACTGTGATTTAGGGGTGTTGGCAACCCTCGATTGTAACGCAAATACATAAGAATGATGTCCTAATCTTTATCGGTTCGTAGACACCAAAATCGTCTCGGTACGTGGAGGTTTCGTGACACGGGTATTGGACCTCGATATCGGGAATAACCACAGGGTCCGGATTTTGGGAACCACAGACCCTCCTTTTGCCCTCATATAAGGCAATAACTCATGCTAATCTGAGTCCAAATCGGTATGAAGAAATTCGTGGAGATGTTGCTGGAGCATCATTCTGCTACTCAGCTCGTCCTGTGACACAGGCTTCCGTACACATGAGGTAGCACAGAGGCCACATAGTGCAGGAGCACACTGTATACACAAGCAAAACATGAACAGAAGTGCCAAGATCATCCCGATGAAAATCAAAGTTTTCCATCCCCAGGCAGTGATCAGTTCCCAGAACCACCCCAGCAGGGACCAATCCCCTTTCTCAATGTGAAGGGAACCAGATATTTCGTGTAGTTTGGAGATGGCCTGGTATACTGTTGGTGCGTTATCAGGGATGAAAATGCAGCAACTGGATTGGATGACTCTACACACACCACCACGATCGGCGAGTATAATGTCTAAGGCAATTCGGTTCTGAAGGGTCATAAGTCGATCCGACTGAAGCTCTGTTGTCAAATTGCCAAGTGCTCCGGCCGTTGTGGTCACGGCGGATTCAACTATCCTCGCTAACTGGCGAATATTCCTGCTGTTCACCATAGGCCCCCAAAATGGCAGAAAACCCTTTGCGAAGTCAGCGAATTCCTGACCCGCGGTGTCGTCTTTACTCACGACACCTCTAGCTGTCCTTGTCCGGTGGTAATCTGCTCGGGCCGTGTAGGTAGGAGGCAGCAGAAATGAAATAAAACATATACCTGAGAAATCAGGGGGCAACCACGTGTAGGCTTGGTCGTGGCAAACGAAATACGTGCCTTTAGCTGCCAAGAGTATCGGGGAAGTTCGGGAAGCAAATACATATGTTTCCGTGCAAATGCTCTTTCCTAACTGTGCTGTGGGGTTCCTACCAATACCCTGTAAGCATAAGTGACCTCGGTGGGGAACTGTCCAAACTGGGCGAGATTTCTGTGCTGCCTGGCTCTTGACCAGGTAAACCCCATGTTTGGTCACGTTCCAACAGGTGTAGGGACTCAGTTCATCTTTGGGGATTGTCAGATAGGTGTCGATATCCCTACTCATGTTCCTTATCCCTGCAATTAGTGCCTTGTTACTGGAGTCGCTCGCAGCGGAACAGGTCGGGTATGGTTCTAGGGCGAATAGGAACATGGTCTGGAAAGCCCACAGAGAACCATAGTAGCTAAATGGCAAAACGAAGTATGGGATACCCTTATCGGTTGTGTGTGGCATAAGTCCGCATATCCAACAGTTTGACGTGTTCATTATGGACTAGTGTTGGTGTAGAAGCTGGATGAAAGAGTTGTTTACAAATTCGAGTCTTCGGGCAGACTCGTGTTCAGGTAAAGGGTGAAAGTAGTGTGGAGAAATAGTGGGAGGAGGTGGTGTCTGGGTGTCATTCGAAAAGGTAACTTTAAATACGAACAAGGTATAACCAATAAAAAACACAAGTATGCTACATAACATTAAAACACATAATATCAGGAATCTTCTTCTGGACAGTATCGTGCATAACTGTTTTTCGAAGTTCGTGAGTCTGACAGGTCTCTCTACCCTTGGAAACTCCATCCTCTAGTTGCTGCCCGCGGTGGTTGATTGATTCTCCCAGGGAGCGCGCTCTGCTCAGTCCGGGGTAACTCCCGTGGACCAATCAGAACCGTGGACCTAGAACTTCCCAGTTGCACTCCCCAGACTTCAACCGCGACCCTAGCAGCAGAACCGGATGGCGGTTCGAAAAATCAAAAATGAGCTAGTTCCCTTGGGACGAGAGAGCTGAAAATTCAAAAATAGTTCTTAGGGGAGAAAAGGAAATTACATTAGATCAAGCTTTTATTAGTTCTTTTGTCTAGACCGCAGGTTGTATCGTCGTTTCCCAGGTACGGTGTGATCTTCAAACAGCGGTTCAGGGTCAGTAGTGTCCAATTGCATAGATGGTGACACAAGTCCTTGCAAAATATGATCACTCTTCTTTTCGGTGCTAGTTTCTTTCAAACGGGCATCGCTGAAAGGGATGAAGCGAGGTACGGATTCTGTCTCAGAGTCAGCAAGTCCTTTGTTGACCCACCGGTCGTATGGAAGGGGTAGAGGGACCCGTTTGCAGTGGGTCCCATGTACCCAGTTCTTCTTGCCTTCAACCCGAACAGCAGATCTTGTTGAAAGTAGTACCAGGTGCGGTCCGGTCCACCTCGGTTGTCCGTTGTTGGTGCGCTGAAAATTCCGCAACAAAACCCACGAACCGGGTTCGATGAGGTGACCTGGATCGTCAGAGGCTGGTGGAGAAGAACTGTGAACCTGTTGGTGTAAAACACGCAATTTAGTTGTCAATTCGCACAAATAGTCAAGCAGTACGGGGTGCTCTATCTCGCTCAGTTTCTTGGGTCTTGGCACGCCCCAGACGTTGGCTGGGCGGCCAAACACGATTTCATGGGGGCTAAGTCCTAACCTGGAGTGGACAGTCCTCCTGGTTGACAAAAGTGCTAGAGGCAAGGCATCAGGCCATTTAAGACCTGTACTGGCTTGGATTTTGGCTAGTTTGAGTTTCAGAGTGCCATTGTAGCATTCTACTAATCCAGCCGATTGGGGGTGATTCGCAGAGTGGAATTTTTGGTGTATGCCTAGACACTCACACACTCTCTTCATCACGCATCCTACGAATTCACTTCCGTTATCACTCCAGACAATTCTAGGCATACCGAATCTAGGGAAGAACTCTTTGACAAGGGCTTTGGCAGTTGATAAGGCGGTGTTGTCCTTAAGGGGGTACGCTTCCACCCACCTTGAAAAGGCGCAAACAACAACGAGAACGTATTTCAGGTTGTTGCACCTCTCCATGTGGATGAAATCTAGCTGCAAAACCTCGAACGGGTACGTTGGAGGCGCAAAATGACCAGCTGGAGTTGGCGTTCCCCTACCGGGATTGTACTTCAAACATACCATACACTTTCTGACCACGTTTTCTGCGTACTTTGGGATATTGCTATTCTGCCATACTGGGGCCAATAGTTTACATATTCCTCTCGAATTGATGTGTGCCATTCCGTGAGCCATCGTTACCACTGCAAGTACGTATGCATTAGGTAGTAACCATCGCTGGTGTTCCGATAGTTCGACCCAACAACCATTCGCATCCAATCTACCTGTGCTTTCTCTCCATTCATTCATCTCGTTCCCAGTGGCCTCGGCTTGTATTGATTTTACGCTTTCAATGGTGTCCTCACACATTCCTACATCAGCAGTCCATCTAGCGGGACCCATGACATACATCCGATTCATTGTGTTCCTTGCAGTTCCTTTCGCAACCTCATCTGCAAATGCATTTCCGCGGCCAGCATCATCCTGAATCTTTCTGTGTGCACTACATTTTATAATGGCGACTTGTAGGGGCAAGGTGAGTGACTCAAGGAGCTCATTAACTAGCTGGCCATGTTGTATCTTTGCACCATGGGACGTAAGGAACCCACGTTCACGCCATAATCTCCCAAAACTGTGAGCCACACCAAAGGCATATTGGCTGTCAGTGTACACATTCACTCGCTTTCCTTTCGCCAGCACACATGCTCTAGTAAGCGCTATCAACTCTGCAGCTTGTGCAGAACTGTGGGGAATGCGTGCAGTCTCTACAATGGTGTGTAACGTCGTTACGGCATATGCTGTAGTCGTATCACCATTCGGCAACTTGAAACATGAACCATCAACCCATAGAGTATCATTGCATTCGGGAAGGGGAGTGTCCTGTAAGTCTACTCTCCCTTTTGTCTCTTCCTCTGTCCTGAAACAGCAGTCATGCTTGTCAATCTTGTCTGTCTCTGTCGGGATGGGTAATAACGTAGCGGGATTGAGTGTATCACACCTCTTTATATGGATGTGACTTGCTAGCAGGGTAAGTTCGTAACTGGATAGTCGAGCGCTAGTAAGGTGTTGTGCCTTTGTCCTATTTAGTAAAATGTCTACTGCATGCGGAACCATAACGATCAGAGTGTTATTCATGACTAATCCAGCAGACTGTCGAATGCAGACAGCTGCTGCGGCTGTTGCTCTTAGACAACTTGGCAGTGCCTTAGCCACTGGATCCAGAGTTGCCGAAAAATACGCGCATGGGTGCTGTTTGTCCCCAAAGAGTTGCATTAAGACTGATAATGCACAACCTTCTTTTTCGTGGACATACAATGTAAAAGGCTTACTGTAGTTGGGGTTTCCCAACACAGGAGCCGAACACAATGCATCGCGCAACTCGCAGAAACTCGTCTGACAATCTTCAGACCAAGGCATAGGTTTAGGCGTGTCTTTGCGGAGTAGTGACAGTAAGGGTTTGGCTAGTAGTGAGAAATTCGGTATCCATTGTCTACAGTACGATGTAATGCCCAAAAAAGCTCGGACACCTCTCAGTGTCCTTGGGGCACTTAGTTCTGTGATTGCCTGTATTCTTTCTGGTGTCAGTCTCCTTCCCTCCTTCGATAAGATGTGACCTAGGTAGGTTACTTCTTGTCGACAAAATTGCAGTTTTGAAAGGGAGACTTTGTGCTTTATGTCACATAGGTGACGTAATAGCGACAACGTAGCTTCCTTGGAAATCTCTTCAGTGTCTGCAGCGATCAGTAGATCGTCTACGTACTGAATCAATGTTGACCCATCTGGCAGTACAATTGTGTCTAGTTGTGTTTTCAGAGCCTGACTGAATATTGATGGACTTTCGCAGTAGCCTTGAGGAGCGCATTTGAAGCGGAAGCTTCGTCCTCCTAAATTGAAGCCGAAAAGGTCTCTACTCTCTTCGGCGATCGGGATGCTGAAGAAAGCGTTCTTCAGGTCAATCACCGAGAACCAAGCTGCTGAAGCTGGAACCATTGTCAATAAAGCAGTAATGTCGGGGACGACTGGAAACTGCGGTATAACTACCTTGTTTACTTCTCGGAGGTCAATCACAAACCTATACACAGGGGGCTGTGAAGGATCAGTACGTTTCAAGACCGGTAAAACTGGACTGTTACAAATGTTTCCTGTTGTTTCCTCGATAACATCTTTATCGACCAAATCATAAACGATCGTTAACAATGCCTGTTTGCAGTCGTTAGAAATTTTGTATTGGGGAATACGTGGCAATCTGACGTTTGCTTTCAAAGTTATGACATACGGTGCTATCTCTAAACGACCTACATCGTTGGAACCATTAGCCCATAGTATATCTGGAAGTGATGACAATTCGGTTGGGATACCTTCTTTTGACAAGTACATTGGAGAAATGACTTTTCTCCCTAAAGTAAGCTGTACTCCCGAGGGAGAACAGTACAAAGTCGCGTACAACCTCTTTAGCAAATCCAATCCTAACAAATTTTCACCGCAACCTGTTGTAAGAATGAGGGGTGCTTCTAATTCACAGGGGCCAACAGAAACGGAAACAGGACTAGAGATAGGGTTTCTAACAGGGGCGCCAGAGAAGCCTACTGAGACATTCATTTCGCCAGACAAAGGTGCGCCAGGAAGTTTTGAGTGCATAATAGAACTTTTTGTAGCACCAGTATCCAGCAGAAATGGCTCTGACACTCCTGAGGTAATTACCTCGACATAAGGTCCATCCTGATCTACTGGAACTGAAACAACTCCCTCTCTTTGTCCATGGCTGTCCTAGCGATCGTTACCCTCATTGTCGTGTTCGGTGTAATAGTCGTCAGCATAGTACTGAGCTGACTTGGACGATGAATTACCCTGTTGATCAAAGCTATTCATTGATTTCTGAGGTGGAAAAGAAGTTATATTTTGAGTGAAATTTCCACGGCCTATACCTCTAGAGGCATGCTGAACACCTCTTTCCCTTACACCTTGTGCACCGTTTAAACGTCGTGCAAGTGCCGGACAATTATTCCTAAAATGGCCCTCTTCTTTGCAATACGCACATTGATTCGGGCCATACGTAGGACGCTGATGGGAAAGCTCGTTTCCTTGCGCGTCTCTAGAGTACTGCAGATTCTGTTGATAATTAGGCTGGCTAGCCATACGAGGCTGATAGGCCTGTTGGAGAAGAACTTTAGTTTTCAAATCTTTCGTCTTTTTGTCTGCCTTGTCTAACTCGTCTTTACGCCTATTTTCATAGTACTGGGCTGTTGCTAGAATCTGCGCTGACGTAGAGACAGCCCAAGCACTTTCTGAGTCTTTCAGTTTAGCACACAATTCAGGAAGCAAATTGTGTACAAACTTGTCTACAAACAGTCTTTGGCCACCCTCGGTAGCCATATCCTGACCACTATGGTCAGTGAAGGTTTCCTCAAATCTCGTGAAGAAGTCAGACACATTCTCGTCTTTCTTCTGCTTGCACGCGGATAGCTTGTCCCAGTTTACACGTATTTCAGGAATAATTGTCTTCATGTATGCGATAATTCTACCAGGAAGTTCAGCTATTAACGGCTCAGGCTTGAAACCACCGATTTGTCTAGCATCTGTAGTCGCAATGTTTGCCCATGAGTCACCTAATTCTTGGTCATGATCCGTATGACGTATCTTACTCCATAAAGGATGTGGAACAATGTTCCCAAACAACATGTCTATATCCGCTAAATTCATTATACATGAGCTTGCAGTTTGGGACAACTCCTTATAATACCCAGTCGGGTTTTTACGGGGATCGGGTAGTGTCTGATTGAGTGCTAGAACTTCGGATCTTTTCCAGGGGACATGTACCCATACACGCTGGAAATGAGGCAGAACCGGTGGAACTGCGTTTGCATCACCTTCCCTCCAAACCGGAGGAACCTCTCTCATAGGGTACTGTCTCGCTCTTTTCCTACTATACGTACCACTGTCAGAGGATGACCCAGAATTACCACCTGTACTTCGATGTGATAATAATATCTCTACTGCTCTTTCAACGTCGGGACCAACTATCATACCCTCCCCAAATTTAAATCGTAACCTACACAACTCCTGCAGGTTGCTCTTCTGACCATTATCTTCCAAATCCTCACACAGGAAAACACACATCTGCTCAAAGACGTATCTTTGCGTTGGTTCATCCCATTGACGGAAAACGTTCATGACAGACTCTACATCATATCTCGCTGTATCCATAGCCCAATTTCGTGCTAACTTATTCAATGTTTCCCTTTCCTGATAATCAGGCATTTGGCTTCGTAATTGTCTTCGTTCCGTGTTAGGGGTCGTTTTAGGCGGCCGAAAAAGTGGTGAAGGAAAGTTAGTAACAATGCTGGCCATTTTATGCCAGACGAAAGGTGAAAGTGGAGGAATAGCTGGTAGTAGAACAGAGTCACGCAAAGCAGAAACAGAAATGTTCGTAGAACGAGTATCAGAGAGACTAGAAGGTGCGCTAGGCAAAACTTTAGAAGGAACGGTAGGAGAAATAGATGTGATCGGTGAGCCTTGAGGAGGCTGTGCCAAAGAAACAGGAGCCAGCTGAAGAGTAGCTGGTGAGTGCGGTAAAGGAGCCTGTATTACAGCTACCAAAGGTGCAACAAAAGGTTGCGGAGGTGCTGTGGCATTTTGTGCATAGGGTGGCGGAGAATTTAATAGGTGGGACATCAATGGATCTTTCTCGGATCCTTCCTGTTGACCTTTTCCTCTATTTGGCAGCATTGGGTAACATTTATCTATCGCTAGTTTCTTGCTCCTAAGCATCTGTTCGCTCTCCTGCTCTTCCTCGTTATCTCTGTATGCAACGGCAGCTTGCACCATTGACATACCTCTTTTATTCTTTTTTGCTAGTCTTATTTCTTTCTGTTTGGCTTCCTTGCGCCATAAGCGGAAAGAGTCAAACATTGCCGGCCGGGCTTTCTTCTTGAACAATTTGACCTCTAAGTTATCTAATATTTCTTGGTCGAAACTACCATATTGGGGCCATTTTAAAACACCATCCTTGCGGGTGTATTTTATCCATACCTCGTTATATGTGATAGGACCTACGCCGTGCTTCACATAGAGTTCATACATTGGAGTTCCAATTGGAGGAACCGGACAAGAATCTTCCAATTGGGAGTCCTTACTACAACCAAGACAAAACAAGTTTCCAAGTTTGCTAAAACCAGGCATCTTCGCTCACTGGTCTAGCTTCAAACTTCAAAGGATTATCTGTTACGATATTTCTCGTGAATACACGAGTCCTTCGGCTTTGGGGCTTGCAAGTTCCAAATCAAGTCGTATCTCAAGGATACCAAAAACTAAGAACAAACTAAGGACTAGGAGACGCTCCACTTATACTTAACTGAAGTATTTGAAGATCGATGACGTCGCTAGAAGACTCGTCTATCGTTTCGCTCTACCAAGGATCACTGGGTCCAAAACAAGGCGATAGTCAGGGCAGCAGTCCTTCGTAGCCGTCGGGACGCGGGGAACCTCGCAGCAAAGACCTTCGGAACCACGTCGACATACAGGGGTCGCTGAAGTGGCTGGCCGTCCTCCGGAATTTTCACACGAAGCTCCTCACGAACATCTGGCTTGGACCGTCACCGCTTGATATCGCCCCACATTGGGCGCCAACTGAGGTAACGGGTTTTTAGGAACCCGCTGGTGTCAGGGGATAACACCCGAAGACCTCTGAGTTCCCTTGTTCCGGACCACAGAAACACGTAGTCTTCTAGTCGCAGTCAAAGATCAAGTTTTATTGGTAGCTACCAAGTAACACGTGTCCCAGAAGTACACCACACAGAGAGTAGGTTCTTGGGAGACTGTTCGTTTTTACAGAACCAGCCGTCTCCTTATATATCAAATATATGGCTTCAAGCAAGAATTCTTGAGTTTATGGTATGGCAACACACATATTTCTACAACAATACAAAGAGCGAAGTCATGTAAGCAAGCCCATATTTTAGATGTCCAGTTTGCTGATAGATTACCCAGTTGGATCGGGAACTCCCATCAGATATAGATGAACCACCAATAAAGGAAGGTACAACCCAGCCATAAAAGGGCCATAAACAAGATACGGGGACAGGTGCGTGTTTGAAGGAAACATGGGCTGTATGTAGTGAATGGTTCGTGGAATGTTATGCGTAGATGCTATCGTATTCGGCCACTGGGCGAGGAGCTGCCTAAACAGGTTTGGCCGAAGACAGTGGAGTCAGTTGGGACAGGTCAGGGGAAAGTCACGAAAGGTGGACGTGTCTATTTGGATCAAGCTCGACCTTTAATTGACTTATCATGAGGGCAAGATGCAAGATGGATGCCGTTCACAAAATGGAGTTTAAGGGATGGGACGGAAACTGTGATTTAGGGGTGTTGGCAACCCTCGATTGTAACGCAAATACATAGGAATGATGTCCTAATCATTATCGGTTCGTAGACACCAAAATCGTCTCGGTACGTGGAGGTTTCGTGACACGGGTATTGGACCTCGATATCGGGAATAACCACAGGGTCCGGATTTTGGGAACCACAGTGTGCCACGCCCACAAACCCACTGCCCTGGCATACATCAGTCACCCCTATAGCTGGGTACCCTATGCCAGTGGTGTGGGCACAGGTGCATGAGCCCTGTGTCCCTACAGTACCCAAGGCCATTCCTGGGCACTGTAAGTGCAGTGATGCCATAAAGAGTATATATGGTACTGGGAGGTTGTTATTACGAACTCCACAGCACCATAATGGCTACACTGAAGACTGACAAGTTTGATATCAAACTTCTCAGCACATTAAACCCACACTAATGCCAGTGTGGGATTTAATGTAAAATGCACTACAGAGGGCATCTTAAAGATGCCTCTCCCAGGATGGGCAGGGGAAGCTTCAAAGGCATGCTGCCTTTCTGAGCTTCTCCAGGCCACTTGCTCTACTCAGCAACTGGCCCCCACCAGTTCTGAACTCCACTCTGGCGGGAAAACTGGTGGGAAAGCCTCAGTGAGGAAAGGGGGAGAAGCGAGGTGAAGCACAACTCCGGGCTCCGGCCATCTTGAAGAATAGGGGGTGTACTCACCCCAGGACAGGGACCTATTGGTCCCTGCCCTTGCCCTACCGGTAATGCCCCTAAATTTAGTATTTAGGGGCACCCTGAACCTTTCTTCCTCAGATCCTGATTCGAAAACAAGAAAGAAGATCAAGAAGAAGAAGACCCGCCGTGCAGCTGCTAACAAGAGGATGACACCAACTGACTTGGCCCCAGCCCTACAGGCCTGTTGATCCTTGAACATGCTCCTGATCAATCCCGGCGACTCCTGCGGACAGCAACCTTGAAAACTCCGGAGGACCTGCCTGCCTTGAACCTCTTAAAGACTGGGACTCCCCTGAGCAGTGGTTCTGCTCAAACAGCAATACCCCTGGTGCCAGCCAGGAACCACGAATCCAGCACACTCTGCACCCGCCGAGCCCAGCCTGTGCCTGAGTGGACAAAGACCCTGAGGACGTCCTCCCGGCGATTCTGACCTGGAATCCAGTGCCCAAGGACCCTCCTCGATGACCCAGACGACGCTGCAGCCTCACAGTAAGGGACCCCTCCAACCGCGACCAGCAGAGGGTAAAATTTCCCGACGTCAAAAGACACCCCTGCAACCGGCGCCCCACGGCCCCTTGTGCCCAACTCCTGGGTGCCTACCTATCCTCCAAGATCCCAACTTACCTCTCGAAGTATTGGTCGCTCATATTCACTTTCCAAGATCTCCATTGAATAACATTGAGCGCCCGTCGGCTCAAAAGCACCCTGCACCCAGCTGCCCGAGTGCCCCTGGCAGTGCAACCTTTGTCCTAACCTACTTCCTCATTTGCCCTGAGCAAGTGACGAGGAGCCCAGCTCCCACAGCCGCGTGGCCTGCTGGCCTGCTTGCCAGCAGCCACCAACCAAAGGCCCCCTGCCTCTCGTTGGATAACATTGGGCCTAACTACCTCTGCACCCGGCTGCCCCTGTGCCGCTGAAGGTGTACCAACTGTACCTACCTGACCCTGGGAGACCCCTGAGTCTATGCCCAGAACCTTAACTCTTCCAGTCGACTACTTACCCAAAAGCCGATAACTCACTTTTCTTCCATAGGCTAACATTGACTGGAAATTCTCTTGGAAATTCTTTTAAGTGTGGAGTTTTGAAACTTCAAAATATTCACCTAAAATTAGCTGAACAACGAATTCCGATTTACTCACCTGTTATCAGGAGAGAACCCAGTGCTTCATCTTTTAGCCCAGCACTGACCCTGAAAAGTAATCCTAACTGTACTTACCAGTAACTTGAATTTCCTTCCATAGGAATCCATTGTCTGGTTTTCACCAGAAAAGTTTCAAAGTGTCGATTTTCAGAAACTACAAATATTCTTTAAAAATCACCTGTATGACTTAAACACATTCTTTCAACTGTTTAAAGGAGATGCACCAGTTCTGGATCCAGGATCCAACCTGAGTAAGAAAAAGTAATCATAACACTACCTCCCTGCTAAGTGAATTTCCTCCCATAGGATAACATTGGTGATTCTATGTGAAAAAGTTTTTGTCAACTTTTAAAATACAATATTCCTTAAAAGTCACTACTGTAACCAAAACGCTTTTACTGAACTGTTTACAGGAAATGTCCCAGGACTGAATCTAGGATCCAGTCCTGTGGTCAGAAAAGTAATCTACAAAGTAACTAATTGCATTTAACTAGAAATTCCCATTGAGCTCAATGTTGCATTGTGTTTGAAATTGTGTTGCCTATTCCAACAACTGTAACTATTGTAATAAAAAAGACCATTGCCTATTTGAAAATTATTTAACTATAGTAACTCATTCCGAGAAAGTATATTTTGATACCTTGTTGGTTCTAAAAATAAAACAACTATATATTTTGATACAAAACAATTGGCCTAGAGTTCAGTTCTTTAGTTTGTGAGACCATTTGCTGACTGAGTGTGTACAACAAATGCTTTACACTGTCCTCTAATACTGCCTTACTGCTTGACCAAGCTACCACTTTAGAGAGTAAGGTTATATCTAACTTTAGCCTCTGCCAAACCTCTGGGGACTGCGGACTCTGTGCACACTGTTTACCTTACTTTGGTCCAGTATATACAGAGCCACTTTCTTACAGCTCATCGTTGAGCCTGGTTGTATTTCACAGCTACATGTCCCCCTGATTTCTTTGATTACCTCCTTCGGAATAGATAACACCTCTTATGCGGATGATATACAACTGATTCTATCTCTGGATAAAGCATCCTTCGGGTCGGAGCTGAATTTTAAAAACTGTCTCACCGCAGCCATCCAGTGGATGCAACCTAACCACCTAAAATGTAATACCCTATAAAACAGAGATCATGCCTCTTGCCAAGTCCAATATTTTTGCCCCAGCCAAATGGTGGCTGGACTCAGACCCTCCCCACCCCCACTCCTGCTACTGTGGAGGTCGTTAGAAATCTGGGAGTTAAATTTGAGGTCTCCCTGTCTTTCCCTTCACAGGCCCTTGCAGTTGCTGGCATGTGTTTCAATTTAATAAAATCTCTGAGAATTGGTTTTGATTTTCTGACACTGGCGGGCAGAAAGACAGTGGCCTGTGCACTTATAAGCTCCGGGCTGGACTACTGTAACAGTCTGTATTCTGGCTCCTCTAAACACACTGCCCAAAAGCCCCAAGTTGTTCAACATGTGGTCGTCGGACTAATTTAAAAACTTCCCAGACGATCATCAGCCGCACCTGCTTTGAAAATTCTACACTGGCTGCCAGTACATAAGAGGGTGCTGTTCAAAATTATTGTGTTGACTTTAGAGCATACAAGTCTACGGGACCGAGATATCTGTTGGCTAGGCTCACTCATTACACTATGAATAGAACGCTTTGCTCTTACCATGCAAACTTGCTTCAGCCGGTCCCCTTCAGACTGAGAACTAGAGGGGGTAAATCCTTTGCAGCACTAGGCACCAAGGCATGGAACCAACTTCCTAGATCCTTAAGATTTATTGACTCTGAAGCAACTTTCAGAAGCAGTTAAAGACGACCCTTACAGCCCCCGATACACTATGTTATTCTCTTATCCTCTGAGGAAGTCGCTTCTAAGGTTTGATCTTGGACAACTTGAGTAGCGTTGTTTCCGCATTGCGCCAAGATGCTCCTTTGGGAGTGGTAGTGCATTCTACAAGTACTCAACTCAACTTGTTGTTGATACTTGCCCCTTCTCCAGAACCTTGAGCAATACTTGGGGTACCGTTGCACATAGTAATTGCACTCTCCCTCGGGCCCGATTGGGAATTCCATAATGAAATGGCCTGACTGGATAAAGCCAATTTATAGGCAATAGGGAAAAAAAGGCATTTTCCTTAGAAGGCATTCTAGAGCTGGCAACTTTTTAATTTGCATATGTGTGACATTTCCATGTGTGCATTGTGATTGTGTGTGACAAATCAGAGCCTTCCGTGTGACCTTTTGAGTGACACTTTTCTGCATATAAAACTAAGCATCTATGCTCAGTTAATTATATAAAGATGACTCCTTTGGTACCCAGTGTTCACAATGCCCCTGTACTGCTGGAATTCCTGAACTTTTAAACTGCAGTTCTTCTTGCTTTAATGTGTGTTTCGAGATAATGTCCTAACTATAGGTAAAGTGTACTGGAGACTTGTTGGTGGACAAGAGATAAGATCCCAGCTGTAGGTGAAGTATATGGGAGTCTTGTTAATGGACAAAAGATACGATCCCAGCTGTAGGTGAAGTGTGCTGGAGTCTTGTTGATGGACAAGAGATAAGATCCCAGCTGTCGGTGAAGTGTACGGGAGTCTTGTTGATGGACAAGAGATAAGATCCCAGCTGTAGGTGAAGTATACGGGAGTCTTGTTGAGGGATGGGAGATAAGATCCCAGGTGTAGGTGAAGTGTGCCGGAGTCTTGTTGATGGACGGGAGATAAGATCCCAGCTGTAGGTGAAGTGTGCCGGAGTCTTGTTGATAAATGGGAGATAAGACTCCAGCTGTAGGTGAAGTGTGCTGGAGTCTTGTTAATGGACAAAAGATAAGATCCCAGCTGTAGGTGAAGTGTGCTGGAGTCTTGTTGATGGACAAGAGATAAGATCCCAGCTGTCGGTGAAGTGTACGGGAGTCTTGTTAATGGACAAGAGATAAGATCCCAGCTGTAGGTGAAGTATACGGGAGTCTTGTTGAGGGACGGGAGATAAGATCCCAGGTGTAGGTGAAGTGTGCCGGAGTCTTGTTGATGGACGGGAGATAAGATCCCAGCTGTAGGTGAAGTGTGCTGGAGTCTTGTTGATGGACAAGAGATAAGATCCCAGCTGTAGGTGAAGTGCACGGGAGTCTTGTTGAGGGACGGGAGATAAGATCCCAGCTGTAGGTGAAGTGTGCCGGAGTCTTGTTGATGGACAAGAGATAAGATCCCAGCTTTAGGTGAAGAGTGCTGGAGTCTTGTTGATGGACAAGAGATAAGATCCCAGCTTTAGGTGAAGAGTGCTGGAGTCTTGTTGATGGACAAGAGATAAGATTCCAGCTGTAAGTGAAGTGTACGGGAGTCTTGCTAATGGACATGAGGTAAGATCCCAGCTGTAGGGGAAGTGTGCCGGAGTCTTGTTGATGGATGGGAGATAAGACTCCAGCTGTAGGTGAAGTGTGCTGGAGTTTTGTTGATAGACGGGAGATAAGATCCCAGCTGTAGGTGAAATGTACAGGAGTCTTAAAAGATGGATAGGAGATAAGATCCCAGCTGTAGGTGAAGTGTGCTGGTGTCTTGTTGATGGAAAGGAAAAAAGATCCCAGCTGTAGGTGCAGTGTAGGGGAGTCTTGTTGGCCAGGCGATAAGGACCCAGCTGTAGGTGAAGTGCACGGGAGTCTTGTTGATGGACATGAGTGTGGTGTGGTACCAGAAAGGGGCCGGAGACTAGATCGGGGTAGGTAAGGCTTTATTTTGGAAAAGGTCTTTTTATAGCCGGTAGTGAGTCTGTCTCTCTGGAACGCCGCTGGATCCGTGGTGGCTAAGGATTGATATAGGCATCTTAGTGGTAATTCTACTGGAGCAGTCTTCTCTTTTTCCTAAGTCCCTCTGACTTCGGGAGATCTTCAGGTCTGTCTTTCCGCTCGTTCTCGCCACGTGCAAACAAAGAGAAACAGTCTATCAGGAACACAGTCCTATGTCTGATACCCCAAAGGGGTCACTTCAGACCAGTGAAGCTGTGCAATTTAAATCAGTAGTGTTTCAGAGTGAAGGTCGGTGATAGGGAAGGTCTATATACACTAGGGAGGTATTTACACTAAGAGGATTTTACCAGGGAAATGCACAACACACGTGGTGTTACTGTAGTGAGGAACCCGAGGTCCCTCGTCTCCCTACCCACCCTGCAAACCGCTGCCATACCTGCTGCAGCCACACTCCTCCCTCGGGAGTGTGGCGCGGCGCTTCCTGGGTCTGTTGGCCTCCTGGCTTCCTCCTCTCGTCTTGTCAGGGTCGTCAGCACTCCTTCCGCGTCTTCTCCACTCCACGCGCCGGCACCGAAGTCTCCAGGGGTGTCGTCACACGCCCGACTCTCTTCTTCCTGATTTTTACCCAATCCGGTGTACATGTCATCATCGAGGGGCGGGGCTTCGTTCTCCATGTTCTTTCCGTTAAAGGCACAGTCCTCCTCAAGTTCTCCTGTTTCCGGCCATGGGCTGACTCCTTCCGTAATCCACTCGTTCTGGCAAAGGGGCAGAGATGTATGTGAGGTAAGGCCAGCGTTCCACCAAACCCCCAATGGGGGTTCTCTTTCTACCCGAACGGGCACGTTGTTACAATGAGGTAAGATCCCAGCTGTAGGTGAAGTGTGCTGGAGTCTTGTTGAGAGACGGGAGATAAGATCCCAGCTGTAGGTGATGTGTACGGGAGTCTTGTTGAGGTACAGGAGATAAGATCCCAGCTGTAGGTGAAGTGTACGAGAGTCTTGTTGATGGACAAGAGATAAGATCCCAGCTGTCGGTGAAGTGTACGGGAGTCTTGTGGATGGACATGAGGTAAGATCCCAGCTGTAGGTGAAGTGTACGGGAGTCTTGTTGATGGACAGGAGATAAGGCCCCTGCTGTAGGTGAAGTGCACAGGCGTCTTGTTGATGGACAAGAGATAAGATCCCAGCTGTAGGTGAAGTGTGCTGGAGTCTTGTTGATGGACGGGAGATAAGATCTCAGCTGTAGGTGAAGTGTGCCAGAGTCTTGTTGATGGACCTCACAGTGAAGACCTGGAACGACCTCCCACTCCACCTCTGGCAAAGCCCTACACTGCTCCAATTCAGGAAGGACCTCAAGACCTGACTCTTCAGATGACCCCAACAGATCTGCCCCCCCCCCCCCCCCCAGCGCCTTGAGACCCTAACGGGTAAGTAGGGCGCTTTACAAACCCCTGATTGATTGATTGATTGAGCTAAGACCCCAGCTGAAGGTAAAGTGTACTGGAGACTTGTTGGTGGACGGGAGATAAGATTCCAGCTGTAGGTGAAGTGTAGGGGAGTCTTGTTGATTGACAAGAGATAAGATCCCAGCTATAGGTGAAGTGTAGGGGAGTCTTGTTGATTGAATAGAGATAAGATTCCAGCTATAGGTGAAGTGTAGGGGAGTCTTGTTGATTGAAGAGAGATAAGATTCCAGCTATAGGTGAAGTGTGCCGGAGTCTTGTTGAGGGACGGGAGCTAAGACCCCAGCTGTAGGTGAAGTGTGCTGGAGTCTTGTTCATGGACAGGAACTCACACACTGTCCAATGAAAGGAAAATGAAGACGTAATTTGTGGACATGCGCAGCTTTATAGCCGGAGCCCTTAATGGTAAGATATGCTTCTAAAAGTAGGGTCTGCACAAGGTACAGTGAACAACTGAGCCTGAACTACCTCTAAGAGCTCTTAATATCCGGCAGAGCTCCCCTCTACTTATAAGCCCACTGGTGATGTGTGGGGGCCCAATTCACCTCTGACAGCTATCCATTGAATATACTGCTGCCGTCTTGCTGAATCTGTACTACTACTGCAAGTACCCAGGTTCTGCCGAGCTGTCGCAGGAGGTTGCGCTGTGAAGGGTCTAAAGGGGTAAGGCGGCAGAGCAGCTAAAAAACTGTCACTTCATGTGATGTCACAGGGGTGAAAAGTTGTTTCTTACAGTTTAGCCTTGGAAGTTGACTCCTTTGAACCTATCCTTAGGGTCGGTGCTTTTGACATTACCTCAACTCTATTGCTTTGGATAGTTAGACCTACACTCTCAGACAGAACTCCAGGAAGTTTGCTTTAAATGTCAGGGGTCAAGCCAACGCCATTTTGTGTTACAACATACATTGCTGACTTTTACACTTGAGTCAAACGTAAACTGTTTCATTCTTCTAAATGGAAGGAAAATTACTGTGGAATTTCTCTTGTGCTGTTTTTGGGTCGACCAGACAGTGCAGCTATCTGGTTGCAAATACAATTTGAAGACATACTGAAAGCTTCTCAATAAATGCATTTCACCCATTGCTTACCATTGCCTTTTTTTGTAACTCACAAGTGTTTACTTTCTATTTGCTGCCTTTATTTATTTTAGGCTGTCCAGTATGTCTTTGTCCCTCCCATGGAGCATAGCCTGTTTACCACCTGTCTGGCTCTTTGTATTCTTACACGAGTGCTCGCTTTCTGGGAACTTTTTTCTTTTTCGTGAGGTAAACCACAAGAGTACGTTTGTTTTCGGTTGTCTCACTTGTCTGCTAATTCAGGAATCAGTAAGTGTGCTGTATTTCTTTGAAAAGGTTTTCTGCCTCCTATCTTTCTGCTTGCTTGACTTATTCTGCTTATCCCTCCCACTACCAGTTCATCAATCTCGCATGCCTCGGAGGCATGATGTTCTGTCTACAAGCTTGTTTATTTTGATCTGTGCTCTTTATTAATAGTATTATTTAAACAATCCTCTAACACGCCATGCCATAGGTGCTAAAAGTAAGGGGGTGCTGTAGCACCCTCAAAATAACCATGCTGCAGTTAAGAAGTGAATAAGCAATAAACAGGCCTTTACATTTTGTTTTTCTCTTGTCACATTTGCTGTGCTTTCAAAGATAGAGGTCAAACGTTAGGCTCTGTTCTCCAAGGAAGGTTGGTGTTTACTTTTCTTTCTCTGACTGCAAAGTGATAGGATTTATGAGACAATCTTGCTGGGTTCTGGGGGTCTGAAAGGAAAGACTGTAGGATTTCTAGCACACAACAAAATGTAAATACCAGTAAATAAACTGTACAAATATTTCAGAATATATCAGAATAAGGAAAGCAAAAAATAAGCACATTTTCTGTGATTTTGAACTGTGGTGTAAACAAATATTTGAATATGATCAAAAGAAATCAATAAACTAGATGATGATTTCCACACATTATCGTTTTTGCACTGTAAAGTTTTATCTGTAAAACTGTATGTCTGAACAAATGTAATGGTCATTTCAATTGAAAATGTGTCTGTAACGGCAGTATGCTACCACTCCATACATACTCCACCCTATGCCAATCCACTCTGTTATGTTATGTTATGTTAGGAAGAATTTATAAAGCGCACGGTCACCAGAGGTTTCATGGCGCTAATTGAATGAATGTTGATGCCACGGGCCAGAATTAATAGGGTTGCACGAAAAGCCATGTCTTCAAGGCCTTTCTAAAGCCCAGTAAGTTGTTGCAGTTCCTGACTGGGAATGGGAATGAGTTCCAGAGCTTAGGTGCCAAGTAGGAGAACCTGCGTCCACCCTGCCTTTTTAATTTGATGGTGGGGGTGGTAAGAAGATGGAGGTGGGCAGATCGGAGGTTGCGTATGGGGTATATTTGGTGATCCGGCTATTAAGAAATGTTAGGCTAGTACAGTGCAGTGTTTTGAAGACTATGCAGCCTGTCTTAAAGGTGGCACGATGTACTGTGGGCAGCCAGTGTAGTTTGACCAGTAAGGACCTGGCCGATTGCCATTTCGGCTGTGTATAGATCAGTCTTGCCGCCTGATTCTGAACCATTTGGAGGCGGTTAAGCAGGCCCTGAGGGAGGCCAGCGTACAGGGAATTAGAGAAGTCCACGCGTGAAAGTACCAGGGCAATGATCACTTGAACCAGAGCTGAGTAGGATAACAAGTGTGACATTTTCCTAGTTTTTCGCAGCTGGAAGAAGCTGGTTGAAACCACGCTGCCCACCTGTCCTCTCAGAGTAAGATCGGAGTCTATAGTTACCTCAAGGCTCTTCACAGATAGTGAAGGGAATGGGGGTAAACCTAATTCAGCCGGCCAAAAATGAGATCCCCAGTGTGTGGAGCTCTTCCCAGGCAGCACCAGCTCTGTCTTGCCAGGGTTGAGCTTCAACTGATTCACATCCATCCAATGCTGGATGTGACGCATTGTGGATTGGAATTCAGCAGCAGCACTAGGAGACTCCAGCGAGAACACAACCTGAAGATCGTCAGCATAATTGAAGACAGTGGTTCCCCTGGTTTTAAGAGAGTGAATCAGGGGCCTGATGTAAAGGTTGAACTGTAGTGGGGAGAGGGAAGATCCCTGTGGGTCCCCACAGGACGTGGATTGATTCGGGGCAGTATAACTCCCAAGGCGCACTGCCTGAGTTCTATCCGTAAGAAAGGACTTTATCCACTGGAAGGCGGCACCCCGTATACCAGCTTGCTCGACAGGGTTCAACAAGGTGGTATGGTCGACCGTGTCGAACGCTGCCGATAAATCCAGGAGCACAAGTGCGTGTGGAATTCCTAGGTCAGCGTTAGCCCTCAAGGTTATCCATCACCGCCAGGATGACTGACTCGGTGGAATGAGCCGGCCGAAAACCGGCTTGTTTAGGCTCCAGGTAGTCCGTTTCTTCAATAAACTTAGAAAGGCAACTAGACACGTGGGCCTCCAGGATTTTTGCAAAAAATGGGAGGAGGGAAATAGGGCGATAGTTAGAAAGGTTTGAGGGGTCTGCTCCGGGTTTCTTAAGGAGCGGGACTAATGTGGCGTTTTTGAAGGTTCTAGGTACTTCTCCCTTCCTTAGAGATTCATTAAGGAGAGGAAGAATACTATGAGGTAGGGCTGCAAAGGTATCCTTTAGGACAGAAGGATGGCAGCAATCCTTAGGAGAACCTGACTTCACTCGGGACATTAATTCTAGTAAGGTGTCAGGACATAGAGCTGTAAAATGATTCATAGTCAAGGAGTTGTTTGGATTGTTGTCCGGAGGCTTCACCTGAGAAGTATTGGGAATACTGGCCCTGATTGTTTCAATTTTTTCCACAAAGAAGTTGTTCAGTAGGTAACACTGCTTTTGAGTGGGGGCCTGACAGGGTGAGATTCTATCATCGCTGCAGAGTTCGTTCACGATCCTAAAAATTTCTTTGGATTTATTAGAGGCAGCGAGAATCCTGGTGGTGAAATACGAGGTCTTGGTTGCCAATATAACTTTCTTATAGTCCCTACGGGCTGACAGATAGAGCTGTCTATCCTTACTGTCATAATCATGCCTCCATTTTCTTTCCAGCTGACAAAGCAATAATTTTTGAGTTTTCAGTTCACTAGTGAACCATTTATGGGCTTCGGAAAGTCTGGCCCAAGAGAATTTAATAAGCAGAGCATGGATATCGCTGGCCGCCAATAGCCAATCCATGATCTCTTTCTCCATGGAGTCAACAGTGGAGTTGGGATTAACAGTGGGAGAGGAGCTAGCTAGTGTGTTAATGAACTCCTGGGTATCAAGTGCTCTCCACTTTCTGGTCAGGCCTCCCTCTACCTCAGGGGTCTTTGCTCTGCCACTGAAAGTGATTGTAAATTCAATCAGATGGTGATCGGACCATATACAGGGAGAGATGATAGGTGGTGAGAGTTCCAAGTTATAAGACCAGAATTGATCAAGAATGTGGCCCTTGATGTGGGTGGGGGCGGTGAGTTGTTGAACCAGATTGATGTTAGAGAGTAGTTCAGTGAGCTCAGCCAACTGAGGCCCCCCACCTACATCGTTGAACCAATAGTTCAGGTCCCCAATAAGTAGGACTCTGGCATGGTTCATAGTAAGATTCGCCATCTGTTCACTGAGGGAGAGAGGAAAGGATGGCATGGACTGGGAGGCCGGTAGATAAGTACCAGAGCCAAAGATCCCGAGTTGGTATCAAAATTAATTACGATATTCTCCACTTCTGGCAGAGTCAGAGATGTCAGTGTGGTGAACTGATGATTTTTATGTATGATAGCGGCCACTCCCCCTCCCATCTTCCCTGCAGGCCGATTAGCTGATAAGATGTACTAATCAGAGGGGAGTGCCGCTAAGATTTCTGGCATAGAGTCCAGCGTGAGCCAGGTCTCTGAGAGCAAAAGGACGTCCGGCTTGTCCGATAATAGCAATAGGAAGATATCCAGTTGGTGCTTTACCAGTGAGCGAGTGTTAAGATACAGGACTCGAAGTGAGGATGAGTTGCCTATAGGCAGGTTATTAGAGGGGGAAGCGACAGGCGTCACTGTTAAGGGAGTGAGAGGACTCACTTGATTGTGGAGAATCCCGTGAACTTTAATACGATTGAAAACTTCCCGAGTTAGGGGAGCTTGAAATTGCTCTAGCGCTCTAAGTCCTACCGGGGAATAGGTGATCATTTGTCCAGGGTTCATGGCCCCTGGGCGCGGACTGGCACAGACGGGCTTGCCTTTGTTGCGCCGCCGGCACGCCCGCTGCGCGTGTCCGCTGCGCACCCGCTTACTGGAGTACATATATACCACGGCCCCGCCTCCAAGCTCCACCCCGTGCCGGCCGATTGGCTGAGGCCGCTGGGAGGTGAACAGCTAATGGCAGAGAACCCTTTGACAGATGCAACGCAATTCGGGTGAATATTTTTTTAAAACAGTGGTGTTTTAAGAACAAAAGGTCAATTTTAACAGGCAACACAAATAGAAATGGTCCACGCGGCAGCAGCAACAAACACACAATTCTGCGACACTCGACACCAATCTACACACCTCCTCTACGTCACTCCACTCTATGTATGTATTGCGATTTATATAGCGCACGTATCACCCGAAGGCATCAAGGCGCTTGCCTTGGGAACCCGTCCTGGTATTCCCCTGTGAGATAACCCCAGCAGGGTATCCACAAGGTGAAAGCCAGGCATCCCGCCACGAGGGGCCGTAGTGGAGATTAAGCAAGCTATTGCCCAGAGTCGCAGAGTGTGAACCCGTGAGTCAAGTAGGCACCAGAACGAGAATTATCGAGTCCGTGGAATTTTTGAGCCCAAGACCCGCCAAGGCAGGGAATTGAACCCTGGTCCAGGACCGATCTCAGCTTCCGGGTCTGCCGCCTCTAACCCCTGAGCCACACTTCTCCATGACACTCTACTCCAAAGCATTCCTCTCTATCATATGCCACTCTACTCCATGACAATATATTCCACTCTCTGCAACTCCACTATACACAGCTCCATTCTATTGCACTCTGCTCCGCTCTATTCTACTCCACAACACTATACTCCACTCTACACCGCTCCACTCTAAGACACTCTACACTATGCCACTCCACTCTAAGACACTCTACACTTTATGACACTCTACTCTACTTTATCACACTCCACTACATGCCACTCTACCCCACTCTATGAAACTTTACTCCACTCTATGCCACTCTACAACCCCCACTATACTCCACTCCACACCACTTCACTCTACACCACTCCACTCTACTCCACTCGACAACACTGCCCTGTATGCCACTCTACACCAAGCCACTCCACGCCTTTTTTACTCTATTCTATGCCTCTCCACTCTATGCCACTCTTTTCAACTCCACTCTATGCCACTCTCCTCTATGACACTTCCCTCTACACCACTCCACTCTATAACACTCGATTCTATGCCACTCTATGCCACTCCACTCTACGCCACTCCACTGCACGGAACTCTACTCTACCCCATGACACTCTGCTCCACTCTATGCCACTCCACAGCACCTTTCTCCCTTGTATGCCACTCCATTCTACGACACTCTACTCCACTCTGCGACGCTCAACTCCATGCCACTCCACTTCATTTCACTTCACTCCACTCCACGCTATGCCACTCCACTCGGTGACACTTTATTAAATTCTCTGCAACTCAACTCAATGCCACTAGACTCTACGACACTCTACTCCACGCTACACCACTCTGCTCTATCCCACTCCACTCTATTCCACTTCATGAACCTATACCCCCCTCTACACCACTCCACTCTACTCCACTTAACACCACTCTACTTTATTCTACACCACTCCACTTTACAATTCACTCATCCACTCTATGACATTCTACTCCACTCTACACCACTCCACTCTGAGTCACTCTGTACCACTTTACTGTACGGCACTCCACTTTAGGACACCCCACGCCACGTTACTCCACTCTATGCCACTCTACTCCATGACATTCTACTCCACTCTACTGCCTTCTACTCCACTTTATGCCACTCCACTCTATGACACTACTCCATTATTTGCTACTCTATCCCACTCAACTCTACAACACTCTACACCCCCACTCTATTCCACTGTGCACCACTCCACAACACTTCACTCTACACCACTCTATGCCACTTACACACTACACCACTCCACAACACGACACTCCACTCTATGCCGCCTATGCCACTCTACACCAAATAACTCCATGCTACTTTACTCCACTCTATGCTACTCCACTCTACGACACTCTGCTCCACTTCAATCTTTAACACTCCACTCTACGCCACTTTACACCACTCTACGTCACTCCCCTCTAAGATACTCCACTCAAAGCCACTCAAAGCCACATTACTGCACTTTACACCACTCCACTCTACGCCACTCTATACCTCTCTACTACACGCCACTCCACTCTATGCAATTCCATGCTACTCCACTTCACTCCACGCCACTCCATTCCATTCCAGGACACTTTTCTCCACTCTCTGCATCTCCACGCTATGCCACTCTATTGTATTTCACTGTACGCCATTCCACTCTACAACACTTTATGCCATTCTACTCTATCCCACTCAACTTTATTGCATTCCACTCCACAACACTATACTCCACTCTATGCCCCTCCATTCTACCCCACTCCACTATATGACACTCCACTCTATGACACTCCACTCCACTCTATGACACTCCACTCCCCTCCACTCTCCAACACATTACTCGACTCCAAGAGACTCTACACCACTCTACTCTATGACACTCTACACCACTCTACTTTATGACACTCTACTCTACTCTGTTCCACGTTGTGCCACTCCACTCTACGACACTCTTCTCTATGCCACTCTACGCCCACACTCAGCACTACTCCACACCACTCCACTGTACTCCCCTCCACTCTACACCACTCCACTTCCTGACACTCCATTCTATGCCACGCTACACCACGCCACTCCATACCACTTCACTCTACTGTACCCCACTCTGTTTATCACCACTCCACTCTATGATGCTCCACTCCACTCTATGCCACTCCACTCTACGACACTCCATCCTATGCCACTTCACGCCACTCAACTTTAAGCCACTCTTTGCCACTCCACTCTATGGTACTCCACTCTATGACACTCCACAACACTCTGCTTCACTCTACACCACTCCACTTCACTCCATGCTACCTTCCTTCACTCTATGCCACTCCATGTGACTTTACTCCACTCCAAGCCACTCCACTCTGTCACTCTAAGCCACTCTACTCCATTCTACACCACTCCACGACACTCCACGCCACTCTATGCCCCTCCATTTTACCTCATTCCACTATCTGACACTCCATTCTACGACACTCCACTCTACTCTATGACACTCCACTCCCCTCCACTCTCCAACACATTACTCCACTCCAAGAGACTCTATGCCACTCCTCTCTATGACACTCTATGCCAATCCACTCTACGAGAGTCTGTCCCACTCCACTCTAAGACACTCTACACCACTCTATTGTATGACACTCTACACCACTCTACTCTATAACACTCTACTCCACTCTGTTTCACTTTGTGCCACTCCACTCTATGATACTCTTCTCTATGCCACTCTACACCCACACTCAGCACTACTCCACACCACTCCACTCTACTCCCCTCCGCTCTACACCACTCCACTTCACGACACTCCATTCTATGCCACTCTACACGATGCCACTCCATACCACTTCACTCTACTGTACCCCACTCTGTTTATCACCACTCCACTCTATGATGCTCCACTCCACTCTATGCCACTCCACTCTACGAAACTCCATCCTATGCCACTTCACGCCACTCAACTTTAAGCCACTCTTTGCCACTCCACTCTATGGTACTCCACTCTATGACACTCCACAACACTCTGCTTCACTCTACACCACTCCACTTCACTCCATGCTACCTTCCTTCACTCTATGCCACTCCATGTGACTTTACTCCACTCCAAGCCACTCCACTCTGTCACTCTAAGCCACTCTACTCCATTCTACACCACTCCACGACACTCCACGCCACTCTATGCCCCTCCATTTTACCTCATTCCACTATCTGACACTCCATTCTACGACACTCCACTCTACTCTATGACACTCCACTCCCCTCCACTCTCCAACACATTACTCCACTCCAAGAGACTCTATGCCACTCCTCTCTATGACACTCTATGCCAATCCACTCTACGAGAGTCTGTCCCACTCCACTCTAAGACACTCTACACCACTCTATTGTATGACACTCTACACCACTCTACTCTATAACACTCTACTCCACTCTGTTTCACTTTGTGCCACTCCACTCTATGATACTCTTCTCTATGCCACTCTACACCCACACTCAGCATTACTCCACACCACTCCACTCTACTCCCCTCCGCTCTACACCACTCCACTTCACGACACTCCATTCTATGCCACTCTACACGATGCCACTCCATACCACTTCACTCTACTGTACCCCACTCTGTTTATCACCACTCCACTCTACGACACTCCATCCTACGCTACTTCACGACACTCAACTTAAGCCACTCTTTGCCACTCCACTCTATGGTACTCCACTCTATGACACTCTACAACACTCTGCTCCACTCTACATCACTCCACTCCATGCTACCTTCCTTCACTCTATGCCACTCCATGTGACTTTACTCCACTCCACGCCACTCTACTCTGTCACTCTACGCTACTCTCCTCCATTCTACACCACTCCACGACACTCTACGCCACTCCACTCTGACACTCTTCTCCACTCTACACCACGCCACCCTACGCCACTCCATTCTACCCTATGCTACTCCACTCCTCTCTAGTCTACGACACTCCACTCTACAACACTGTACTCCACTCTACACCACTTCACTCTATGCTACTCCACTCTTCAACACTATACACCTCTCAACTCTGTCCCACTGCACTCCACTCTCCTCTGTGCCACTAACTTTTAGCCATGCCGAACAGCAGCTACGCTGGTATAGAACATAGCTAAACACATTGGCAAAGCCAGTAGCTATTGCAGAGGTGAGACCTATTGGCTTTGCCAATGCTTATTTATAAAAGATAATTAAACGTGCACATTAAATACTTGACAACATGATTCATTAAATTGCCAAATATTTAATTATAAACGAATTATGAAGTAAGCAACATTGTAGGGCCAACCTCTTAATCTCAGGCACTCCCAGCAAGATCAGAAGAGCCGACTATCAAACTAATTACAAAGGTGTGCCCAGCCTGTGGCACTGCCGCCGACCTCCTAAGTAGCAAGCGGAGAGAGAGGACTTGCCTGGCGATTGCCTGGGCCAGTCGGGCTGGGGATCTCACCTGCGAAAGTAACATGTTTAGTTCTGGTGTTAGCCAAGACCTTTTGATTTTAAAAAGAAAATTATGTGCAACCTGCATAGTTAAAGGGGCTTTCGGCCAGCTTTTTTCAGTCTGTTGGCGTCTCATTCCCATTTGCTTCCACCCACTACAGCAGAGGCCGTCAAACTGTGGGGCGTACCCCCTTGGGGACCATGGAAGTGTTCCCAGGGGGGTACAAATGGGTCTGCAGTTACATGTAAATGAAGATTGCCTGGTTTCTAGGCTGTCTTCATTTACATGCCGCAGTTAAAGCCCATAAAGTGTGAGGTCGGTACCTCTGAGTGACAGGGGGCAGGGTCAGAGAGTGTGAAGTCAGGGTCAAAGACATGGCTAACAAAAAGAAAGAAATCTGCATTGTATTGTTTTTGTTCAGCTTCGGGTAACTGCATATAAAACAAGCATTGGTAAATGCATTTGGTTTCGCCTTTGTCATTAATAATAAGCTGTTTTTTGTCGTACGTTGTAGCTTGCTGAGTAGTTGTACAATATAAATTACAGAAAGTCTGTCAAAGTGCTATGACTTGTTTATGTACAAAAGGCAATAGACTGTGATTTTACGGTGGTATAGTGTGGGTAAGTAATAGCAACATTTTGAAATATTAAAGCAGGAAATAATAGAATCAATTGCTGTATTAGCAATAGAATATGTTTAAAGTAGTTCTGACAACTGTTGGGCCCGGTGCCTCTGCACCATTCAAATAATAACCCTGTAGCTTGCAAGATAACTCCACCTGTCCACTTGAGACTGCCTGTTTAATAGTAAAATATAACAATATTTAGTGTTTAGTGGAGTTATGACAACTTTAACCCTGGTGCCACTGCAACTACTGCACCATTTAAATCAAGCCCCTTTCAACTGCAAGATAACTGCAATTGTGACTGCCTGTTTAGTAGTCAAATATAGCAATATTAGATGTTTAGAAGAGTTCTGACAACTTGCTGGCCCTGTGCCACTGCACCTGCTGCACCATTCCAATCATGACCCTAGTGCCCGAAAGATAACTGCACTTTTGACTGCCCGATTAGTAGTCATTGCATCCAGATAATTAATATAACAAGTAACATTATACCTACAACAAGCCAGGACTATTGGCTTTGTCAATGCTTGTTAGTTGCTTAAGATAAATAAGCAACAACTATGGCTTTGTTGTATACAATATTAAAAAGGCCTCCGTTCTTGCGGGAGAGATTGTGGCTTCGCTGAACATCCTGTGATTCAAAAATGTAATATGCCCTTGCGTAATGTTACTGGTGCTCATGTGAAGTGCTCCAATAGGTCAAGTTTGCGTTATATAAACTGCAAAAAAAAAAAAAGTTCTGAAATGATGAAACTGTTGAGGAACAATGACGAGTCACTTTGAAATTACATCAAAAGCAGTGAAGGGTGGTACTGCTGCAAAGTTAAGATTTCTTTCACCCTGAGGGAGACGGCAACAATGGAGAGCCCGATAGGGACCTGTGAGAAGCTGGCTTGGTATATGATGTCCACTAATAAGTGGGCACCTTGCACCTGTCCAGATAATCCTTATCGTGATTTCAGAGGTCTCAGACACCCTTAGAAAGCTATCCAAGTGGTAGCTGTGGAGAGCAGCCTTCAGGCTTAGTCTCGAAGGAGTGTAAAACAGCTTGTTTTACCATAATGCAATCTTATAGTATAGATTAAATGAAAAGAGAACCACACAGTAGTTATACAAATATGTATTTATTATATAACACAATCTAGTATGTTACAGTATCTCAGTCCGACACGGAGATAGACACAAAGCACACAATACTTAAGCAAATAAATTACAGTAAATAGCACTAATACACAGTGACCCCAGGAGGGGACCAAACCATTTACTAAGAAAGTGGTATAAGAACCACAACTCAAGTCAAGACAATGTCAAGAAGACATAGAATTACTGGGACCTCAAGGAACCACCCAAGGTGAGCAGATAGGGACTCCACGGAGAGCGTGTGCAGTGTGTGAACACGACTGCGTGCGCTGTACAAGTATATGTGCAAGTCGCGGTTGCATTTTTAAAATGTATGGACCCTTCCGGGTGGACTTCGAAGAAACCTCGTGGAAGACAGAAGGTTGGAGAGCCACACCACCCGTGGATTCCGAAGTACCCAAGATACCTATCCCAGGGAAGCCGAGTGCATAGGTGTGAAGAGGTGTCGTAAACCGCTGTCGAACCCAATGGAGGACTTTGAAAAAGTGATGCTGCTGGAAGAGGAGAAAGTGTCTGTTGGAATCCAAACGTGGATTCTTGATGAAGAGTCCCTGAAAGCAGAGGGGACGGAGTCTGCGTCACATGAGAGTGACCAGGGGCTCGGTAGGCGAATGCCCACTGATGTTGGGTGCTTCAGGATAGTTGAAGGGGACCTTGACTCTGCAGCTGCGGGGACCAGGCGACGTCGAGGACAACCAGGAGCCGTATGCGAGCTGTCCCATGAAGGATGTTGAGTGCTGAGGGATCGATGTCCGGCGGGAGCACCAACAAACCTTGGCAAAGGCAACCCACGCAGGAGGTCAAGGAAGTGTACTGTTCGGACCAGCAAGATCCAGGAGACTCACCACAAGCAGGGGAGTCAGGGCAGGCCTGAGCAATCAGGGAAGCCCAAGGAAATCGAAGGCGACCCTCAAATGGACCCACAGGCCAATGACACAGGAGTAGCAAGAGGACCTCAAGCAGCTCACCAAAGGAGGCAGGCCACGATGCAAACGATGTGGTATGGATGAAGATTCTGGTCACAGGAGGTCCTCGGGTTGGGGCTACTTGGAGCCTGAAGGTCTTCTTGCAAAGATGTCAACAAGCCTTTGCAACTGCAAAGGTGACTCGGTACCCAGGGGTTTGGTTATTGCAACCCCCACCCAAGCTGCTGGCCTCAAACTTGGTGCAAGGGTAGAACAGGCCTCGGGGGCTGAGGGAAACCACCACCTGAGCTGCAGAGCCCACGGAGTCCAGAGAAGCTTGGGATCTGCAGACCGGTAGTCTTCGTTGCGGTGCCTGCAAATGCAGGGGAGTAACTCCTTCACTCCAAGGGAGATTACTTTGGTTGTCCTTGATGCTTCACAGGCCTTGGAAGGTTCCTGGAGGATGCACCAGCACAGACGATGCAGCAGACTGGAAGGGAGACGAAGTCAGGCCGAAATGAAGTCCAGAGTCCCCAGACGGTAGAAGTGCTGTGGTTTCAATTCTGAATCTTGTCCACGACGAATCTGTCCTACAGCCAGGTAAGCCCTTAAGTACCCACGGGAGAGGGTTGGAAAGATTCAGGGGACCCTCCCAGGGGAGGGTCTGTGAAGGGGAGAGGTTACACCCATGTCCTTTGTCCAGTTTTTGCCCCAGAGCTGGAGCCAACAGCTCCCAGGACTGGTTTGAACTGGACGATGCACAGGGACACCAAATGTGCCCCTCATGCAGACTTTCAGGCACTGGCAGGCGCACCCACCCAGTCCTAATACACTAAATCCTGTCTGGGAGGTGGTCCCACCTCCCTGTGACAGGATGCCTATTGTTCTGCCTTCCTATGCTGGAGCTTGGCTCAGCAGCAGGAGGGCAACAATGTGTCTCTGGTTGGCAAAAAACATTTTGTGCTGTCCGGAGCTAGAAGGCTGGTATCAGGAACACTGAGAGCCCCACGGAGGGCTTTCCTGGTGGGTGGAATCATACCTCCCACACCTGTGACCAGTGTGGGGGTATGATTCCAACATGTTTGATACCAAACACAATAGGGTTTGTTGCAGCCGTTTTCGAGATGGTCATCATGCAGTCATGTAATACCCCTCTATATTAGTATATGGCTGTTTCACTGACAACCCGGGAGAATGGACCTGGTAGGCTGCAGGGTTGTCCTTCTCATGCAGGGGCACCCTCTCCCTTAGAACCAAGCACCCTGCCCTCAGGATTGTAAAGACCTGCTACAGTAGTGACTTATAGGTTTTAAGTGCAGTGACCCTTAGACCCTTAGATATAGTAAACCTATACCTTTAGTAAGTGGTGCATGCACCACCTTACACAGGCTGCAATGGCAGGCCTGTAGTTCTATTTTGCATGGCCTCTCATGGGTGGCAAAATACATGCTTTAGCCAATGGGAGACCTCTGGGGTACCTATGCCCTGGGTTCATGGGTACCATATACTAGGAACTGGCAAGGGTACCCAAGAATCCAATCTTGAGTGTACCTATGTACATAACATAACAGTTTAGGACGAAAGCAGATAGACTGGGGTCCTGATTAGCAGGATCCCAGTCAGACTAGTCAAAAAGCTTAGCACCAGGCAAAAAGCAGGAGTACCTTCCTACAGGACCCGTCTCGGTGCCAGCTTTTTAGAGCTGCAAGTGCTGAGCAGCGGAAGGACCCGGCCCACTTAAAGCTCTGACACAGAGAGATGGGAGGGAGAGAGATGATGAGAGATGGGACGGAGAGCGATTGTGTGAGATGGGAGCCCATGTTAACAAATGTCAGAGGCGACAGCAAGGCAGCCCCTATCATTAGTGAAAGAGGTGCAGTGACTCTTTTTCCCAGGGGCCCACTGCATCACAATTATGAATTTTTTTTACAATAAAAAGTGGATATGAGGGCTCATTTTCCCTGCTAGCATTAGGACAGATTGCGCCCTTGACGCAAAAAAACAGGGGGCAGCATGCAGTAGCTCATTTTCTTTCAAAAAGAGATCTGAGTTGTTTCGATATTGAAGTGATGGTTAGACATGGTGGTGAAGGAGTGAAAGAAGAGGAGATATTCTGTCTTCTCCATGCCCTCTCCATCCTTCCGTACCTCTTCCAACCATGTCTTTCTCATTCCCTTCCTCTCGCCCCTTCTAACCCACCCACCCTCTACTTTATTGGCATGACAAGGCAAACAAGTGTTGCCAAAGTGATATGAAACAAAATAAACACCACAGATTGTCCAGTTGTGGCTGTTTCAGTTTCCTGGATTTTTCTAAATCCACATTTAGCCAGAAAATCTTTTGGTGAAAAGGCACAGATGCATTTTTTGATCTGACCGTTCTCCTTTTTGGATCCTCCATCTGTGCTCCATCTTCTCTCCCCCCTCCCCCAGCAATAATTATGCCCCTGCTTCTTCATGGATGCTGCCTCCTTTCAGCCCCTGCCCCATCATCTACTGGTCCTTTCTATCTCAGTCCATCACTTGTACTTCTTTCTCCCAGGTCCTTCCCTCCTCTTCCAGTCCCTCCCTTGGTTCATCCTCTTCCCAGTAGCTTCGTAACTCAGTATTCGAGCCACTAACACCCTCCCCCGACTGATGGCCAACTTGGAAATGACAGAGACCACGCTTTGGCTAGCAGAAGAGAAACGTGTCTGTAATGCTTGTTGTAGAACCAACATTCAGCAAGGTCCACCCAGCTGTCAATCACCTTTCCTCCAAACCTATGCCGTCCAGCGAAGACCTTGGTGGTCCGTTCCGGCGTCCCACTGCGGTGGTTTCCAAGGGGGTGAGCAGACAGCGGATTGTAAATGCCCCATGGTGCATTGCTTTTTACGCCCCCCTGAAGCCCTTGCCATTTGGCATCCCGAGGACCCAAGTGGACAGAGACACCCCCTGCTCTGCGACTGTGGGTGCCCCTTTCTGATCCCACTCATCAATCAATCAATCAAGATATTTGTAAAGCGCACTACTACCTGTGAGGGTCTCAAGGCGCTGGGGGGGGGGGGGGGGTGCTCACTGGCGTCCATCTGTAATATTCAGAAGACACAAGCTGCATCGTCACCCCAGAACCCACTGTCGATGATCATGGTGTAGGTGGGTTATTCACGGTGTACGGGTCCAACAGATGACTTGTGCCTGACCACCTCCACATGTGACCTGCCCAGTCTTAGGGGAGAATATTGTCAACTCGCCTGCCCTTCACCCTTCTTTTTGCCTAGGGGAGGGAAGGGAATAATACCATATCCATACCCCCTACTCCCCTGGCCCTCGGAGGGAGCATTCACTTGTTTATTCAGTGTTTTTTAATATAGTGTTAACATTACCCAAAGGTGCCTGAGCACTTTACAGTAGACATATGTTGATACATGGATAATTACAGAGGCTTCAACAATTACCTAATGTTACCAAAAATACCTACATAAGCTTTAGAATTACAATATGGTAAATCACTCCAGAGAAAGGAAATAAATTATACAAAAGGTATGTACAGCAGTGAAAAAGTTGTAAGAGCCTGATGAAGTGGAGGAAGCTTAGTTCTGGGCCAGGAGGGGAGTGAACAAGCTCTCAATGGAGAGGATTAGCTGCAATGACTCAGCAAAAATATTTTGGAAGGAGGAGGGCTTTCTGTTCCATTTAGAAGGTGCGTAAACCTATTCGCAATGGAGGGGAATCAGCTGCATGGTTTTAGCTAAAGTTTTGTCTTCCGAGAAGGTCACCAGCGAGGTGGCATTTCAAAGGTTTGGAGCTAATGAGTTCCATATTCTGGTTGCACTACCGGAGAAGGATTGAGCCAGGAGTGGTTGCATTTTAAAGGCCAGCAATGCTTCTGTATTTTGCGATGGTATAGAACATCCTGGAAGCTTGGGTTTATCTGTCAGGCAAGGAGAGTGAATGTGTATAGAGCCTTATGGGTAATGCAAGCAGTCTTGTATACATCCCTGGCTTCAAAGGGGAAGTCGCGGAGAGAGACCAGTATAGGTGTGATGCAGTCATTCCTTTTGGCACCGTAGACGAAGCGAGCTACCGAGTGTAGAATCGATTTCAGGGGGTGAGATGAGTTTTGGTAAGACTAGTCAAGAGAGAGTTACAATGGTCGATTCGGGAAACCACCAATGTACGAGTGAGAAATGTCAGATCTTGCTTTGGAATGTAGCGGCGGATTCCCCAGAGAAGACGCAGTTGATAGCGTGCGTTTCGGCCATGGTGCTGATTAGAGACTGAAAGTTGTGCTTCTTGTCTAGGATGACTCCTAGGGATTTGGCCGTGCCAACGATGATGGGTTTACTGTTGAGGATGTTGAGGGTATCCATCCAGGATTGTAATGGAAGTGTTAGTTTCAATAGGGAGATGAGGAGGAAATCAGTGTTGGAAGGGTTTGCTTTAAGGTGATTAGAAGTCATCCAGTTTTGGACAGAGTTTGGGGTGATGGTGAGGTGCGAGATGTCATTTGTTGAAGAGACCTTTAGATATAGTTGTGTGTCATCGTCATAGAGATGACAGAAAATCCCTGCTTTCGTAAGGAAAACTCCAAGTAGCTCGATGTACAGACTGAATAAAGTTTGGGCAAGGATAGACCTTTGGGGGACCCCTAGTACATCCGCCATAGGCATTGAGAGACAGTCACTGATTGTTATCCTCTGCGATCTGCCCATAAGGAATGATTCCACCCATTTAAAGGCCAAGCCTATTCGATTTTTGAGTATGACTTGGAGCATGCGGTGGTTGACTGTGTCGAAGGCTGATGAAAAGTCGAGAAGAATCAAGAGGCAGGGATTTGAAGTGCGTCATCGAACACCTGTAGTAAAGCTATTTTTGTGCTGTAGACCAGATTGAAACCGGATTGGTCTTCATCAAAGAGGTTCCTATCTTTGAAGTGTTGAGTGAGCTGCTCAGCTACACACCTTTCAATAATTTTTGAGAGGAAAGGCAGGTTGGAGATCAAGCAATATTTGTTGAGGTCAATGGTATCTGTAGAGGGATTTTGAGGAAAGGTGTGGCTTGTCCAGTTTGAGGCAGACATAAAAGGGTCCTTGCCTGAGGGAGATATTCACCAATTTTGTCCGATAGGGGAGAAAGTAAACGCAAAGGTCTTTGGCAATGTTAACTGGGATTGCGCCCACAAAGTGGTTTGAGGGTTTGGTTTTCATGACGATTTTGAGTGAGACTTCTACCGTAATGGTGTTACATACTTGCCAAGAGTCTCGGGATTTACACATCGGGGAAGGAAGAGGGTGGACATCTTGAAGTAGAAGCGATTTTACTTTGGAGTCGAAGAACTGTAGAAACTCCTCTGCTTTCGTTGATGGTTCATTAAATTTGATGTATGTGGAATCGGAGGGTCTATTGGCATTTTTGACCAGATCATAGAGTTACTTCGGTCAGTTCTTGGCTTAGTCCAGGAGGGATCTAACGTGATTGAATTCCACCCATAAGATACGTCTTTTGTACACGGACCTAGCTTTCCCCCTACTCCTCTGTGAGTATCTGAAGATGACTGCAATACCTCCCTACCCGGACTCTCCCTACCCGACCCTTTCTGATGATGGAGTATTTTGGAGGAAGTAGAAGATCCAACTTGTAATGGGTGGTGACACTGAATTAGTTCTCTGTAAGAATTAAGAGATCGAGGTTGTAGTGTGTAATCTCCGGCTTGTGCTTCGTTGCAGATCTGCAGTTGTGGAGCATGCAGCATAAAGCTGGGGTAACTGATTAGATGTGAGGGGTGTCCGGGGTTTTGGGTCTGATAAGAATAATGTTCCTGTTAGCCGGTGGCTGCTCTGAGCATGTCTGGTGCTTGCCGAGAGTCACGGAAATAGTCTGTGGCGTAGCAAAGTCAGGTGGTACCCGGTGCAGAAAATTTCTTGTCACCCCCCCACATTAAAATTATTAAAAGGAGGAAAAATAGGATAATTAAAGCTTTGCCTTTCTGTTTTTTTCTTTGCGGCGCAACACTCGTTTTAAATAATATTATTTTTCAAAAGTGTTGAGAGCCCCAAAAACTTTTTTTTATTTTAAAAACACATATTTTTAAAAAAATTTCACCCCCCTCAGTGATGACACCTGGGATGGCCCGCACCCACTACACCCCCCTTCCTACGCCGCTGGAAATAGTCAGAATTCTGTGTTGGGTGGAGTGGTCCACAGAGATGGTGGTAACAAGAGTAGTGGCGGCTGGGGGTATCGGGTGCTGTAACTTGTAAGTAGGTCAACAATGTTGGCTTGGGAGAGAACAGGTGTGAATCGATTAGGTATACGGCTAATCCTCAGTATTGGATGCCAGGGATAGTGTGGCTTCAACTGAGGCAGTGGAGAGTACGAGAGAAGATGGTCTCTAGCGCTTAGATGGCATAGCATCATCTAGCTGGGAGAATTTCGAGTAGAGGAGATCGAGTTTGTGTTGTAAGTGGTAAGCTATGGAGATGAAGGTATGGGGGAATGCAGGTCAGAGGGAGGGTGGGAAGAGGTGCGGTGTATATTGTAGGTCTGTGGGAGGAGATTACACTGTGCGGGTGTGTGAGGCAGAAAGGAGTGTGAGGTGCAGGTGCATAGGAGCGCAGTGAGGTGAGCACCCTCAGGGGGAGTGCGGAAGGTGGCCTTCGTGCTGGTGCTGAAATGAAGTGGAGACTGAGGCCAGCTGCTGTGTGTTAATGTCATGTGGGGAGGAGTAAAATGAGTGATAGACGAGCGATTGTGGTCTGAGTGAATGGGAAGGAAGGGTGTGTTCAAAGTTGGAGCTGAGTAGCTGTAGGTGGCGTTGATCACGCAGGTGTGTGTGAGAGTAGCTGTTGTTATTTCACCCCTTCTAGAGCCCCTGCATCTCCACTCGGACTAATGCTGGAAGAATTAACCCCCCCCCCAAAATGTTTTCTTAGCCCCCTCCCCACTAAAATGTTGGCTGTAGTTGGGCCTCTGGGTATTGTCCAATATAGGGTTGAGTGTGTTCTGGGATGGCAGGTGGGCTCAGCCGGGTGGTGAGGGGGCTGTGCTTGATGTCCTGTGCGAACAGAGTTGATAATAAAGGAAGATCACACTATGTGCTCTGAGTGACACTTTACACCTCCTGCGGGTCCTCTCGCCCTGCAGTCCCTCCCCTCTCCCTGCCTAGACCCTCCTCAGAGCTTGAACCTCCCACTTTCAAGAAGGGAAGATCGATGGCCCAATCCTTTTCAGGCAACGCAGTGAGAATCTGGAACTCCCTTCCGCCGCAGCTCCGGACCACCGCCTCCTCCCAGGCCTTCAAAACTGACCTGAAAGTTCTCCTCCTTCAAAGACACTTCCAAATGTAATCCTTGCCCTCTCTATTATCTGAAGGAAGCCCTTCCATTATAGAAAAATCTACTTTACATGACTATGGAAGTGTCTTCCCAGTGTGTTCTTGTGGTTTGAGAGTCTGCCATTTATTGCAGTATTATCCTTCTACTTGTGTTTGGTACTCGTGTGTAACATGCACACGTCACTTTTCTCTTGT
This sequence comes from Lissotriton helveticus, assembly GCF_964261635.1. Taxonomy (NCBI): domain Eukaryota; kingdom Metazoa; phylum Chordata; class Amphibia; order Caudata; family Salamandridae; genus Lissotriton; species Lissotriton helveticus. The sequence continues at coordinate 48,468,599 of NC_136073.1, forward strand.
AACACACTGTTTTCTACCTCTTACATTTGTTTGTTTTCGATACCTGCACAAGTGCCACCATGGCCTACGTAACGTTTGTTCTTGTGTTTGAGTGTCCTCCATATATTGCAGTATTATACCTCTATGTTTACTTTGTACGCTTTTGTAACCTGCACAAGTCACTTTTTCCTCCTGTAATGCACTGTTTGCTACCTCTTGTATTTTGTTGGCTCACGATTGTCATTTTTGCTTCATTTAATGTAAAGTTTGATTTTGTATTTTGTGCACTTGTAATGTTCTCATGTATCAGTTCTGTTCCTATTGTGAATCGCTCTGACACCTTCGGGTAAAGTCCGCGCTATATAAAAACGAATAAATAAATAAATAAATAAATAAATAAATAAATAAATATTCACTCCCCTCTCCCAGCGCCTGAGCTCGGTCCCTCCCTCGGTCCCTCCCTCAGTCCCTTTCTCGGTCCCTCTCTCCTCCCCCGAGGAGCCCCTCGAGCCCTCCCTCCACCCTTGACCCTTCCTCGTCCCTCCCTGCTGTCAGGTGCCGTGGGTCCTCCCTTCTCCTCGGGCCCTCCCTCCTTCTAGTCACTCCTCTCAGTCTTTCTCCCCTCCCTCCTTTAGTCACTCCTTTGAGTCTTGCTCCCCTCCCATGTCCCTCAGGTCCTCCCTCCATCCCTCCCTCGTCCCTCCTCTCCGGGTCCCCCCTCCATCCCTCGTCCCTCCTCTCCGGGTCCTCCCTCGTCCCTCCCCCGGTCCCTCCTCCCTCCTCCGGGCTCCTCCCTCTTTCCTCCCCCGGTCCCTGCCCGGGTCCTCCCCCCGGTCCCTCCCGCTGGTGATGCCGCGTGCCTCTCCTCCTGTCCAGGTGAGCCCCGCGCAGAGCTGCGCGTCCTGCCCCGTGGACGCTCCGCGCTGGACCGGGTCTGCGCCCTCCTCCTTCGGATTGTGGATCGCGCCCTCTCTCTGCCCAGGAGGATCTGCCTGCCCTGGTTTCCCTCTTCTGCTCGCCCTGGTTTCCCTCTTCTGCTCGCCCTGGTTTCCCTCTTCTGCTCGCCCTGGTTTCCCTCTTTCGGACCCACCGAGCCCGCCTCCCTGCACACCTCCTGGACTCACTCACTCTGGCCCGGTTCTTCCTCCTTTTGGACCCGCTGCCTCCACGGGCGGAGCGAGGACACAGGTCTCCCCCCTGGAGCTGCTCTCCCTGAAACAGGTCTCCCTCTGGAGCTGCTCTCCCTGACCAGGTCTCCCCCTGGAGCTGCTCTCCCTGAAACAGGTCTCCCCCTGGAGCTGCTCTCCCTGAAACAGGTCTCCCCCTGGAGCTGCTCTCCGTGGTCTCCCCCTGGAGTTGCTCTCCTCTGGAGTTGTCTCCCTCACCCGGTTCCGGTGTCAGGATGACGATCAAGTTGGACTTCGAAGAGTGTCTGAAGGACTCGCCCAGATTCAGGTAAGAACCGAACCCAGACCCGTGGTGCCACCGACCTGCGCCCAGCTCTGTGCCCAGCTCTGTGCCCTGCTGCCCAGCTCTGTGCCCTGCTGCCCAGCTCTGTGCCCTTTGCGCCGCTGCCCTGCGCCCAGCTCTGTGCCCTGCTGTCCTGCGCTGTGCACCGCACCCTGCTGCCTCCATAGAAGCTCTGCTCAGCGCGTAACTATCACTGGTGCAGCAGGTGCAGTGGCACTGGGGCCCTGACAATAGCTGTATTTTAAAACCATCAGCCAACGGGGCATTTTCTTTGCTTGCGCCAGGGCCACGGCTCCCCTGATACCCAACTGACCCTGCTGCGTCCCAGCTGGGTACAGATGCCCCCGAACTGGCACCGTTGCCCCAGATAAACCCAAGTGGAACCTCTCACCCCCCCCCCCCCCCCCCCCGGCCCGTTAACTTGCCCCTGGATCTTGCTAGCCTCAGACCTGACCCAGTTAGCCCAGGGCGTGGCCTGCTGCCACTGAACTTTATTCACCCTGTTGCCACTGTTTTTATAACTATTTTTTATAAATACCTGTACTTGCCTATCGATTCCCAGAGCGGCCACCTGCTGGGTTTGTATCGGCCACACTTACTGGGCAAATGCTCATCTGACGACTACATGTACCAGAATGCAACAGTTACTTCCAAAATTTGTGCGCGTAACCGGCCGCTTCAGGGGGGCTGGGCTCGGCCTGGTGTCTGCCACGGCTCTGCTGCGTGACACAGCTGTGTTTGCAGGAGCAGGCCTGGTCATTTGCATTACACAACGTTTGCTGTTGCATCAACACGTACAGATCACGCTGCACAATTTCCTTTTGGCTGTTACTCGCGGTGGGGCGAGCTTGCCACACTGCTGCTTCTGTACCCCTTACACCCACGGCAGGGGGACACTAGTGTACTCCCCGCAGGGAACCTTCCCGTCCCAACATTGACCACGAGCGCTAAGCAGGCTGGGTAGTGTAGTTTCACTCTCCAATTATAGGTGTGCCCCCTGCATGTCTGGCTGAAACCAGGCATGGATGAAATTCACTCATGACATGGAGTCACTTGAAAACTGCAAAATAGTCTTAAAGTGTCAGGCATCTTTCAGTACTGCTGAAATGTGGGGCTGCTGATTGGCTGGGCTTGTAAAAACGACATATCCACTTGTTTGATTGGAGGTGTCCACTTATTTGGGGCAGATTCTGCCTGTGTGGATTTTGCCTGCTTGGATGAGGTCTTAAAGCCCGAAACCGGTCCCAGGCTGCTTGTTTCCAGTCGAGGGTGGACCTGGCACCGCAGTTCGGGCTGGACTGTTCCCATTGGGTGCAGGGTCAAGACTGATTTGCATATGGCTGGGTTCAAACTGTTATGGCATGGTGAGCAAAAAAGATGGATTGAGGTCCAGATCTCTGTACTGGGGTGAGTGTATGACATTGTTCCGATTCTGTCCATCAACTGTTCTTTTTGAATTAATTTCAGGCACATTTCTTTTGTGGGGGTCTCCTGAAAGTCTGCGAGGCTGGGCCATCAATAGAGCAGTGCCCGATAAGCGGTGATGGCATGTTGGCTTCGCCCACCCCTTCACCCCCCTCCACTTTCACACCAGGAGCAAGGAAAGCCGCAAAAGTGATGTGTGTGTGGGGGGGGGGGGGGTCACCCAACACTGCCTGTGGCCACCTGGATGGTGAAAGGGCACTCTGAAGTATTCAAACTACTTTATTTATGCCTGAATATACAGTAATGACAGTGTGGCCCATATAATTTCGCACTGGTGTAAAATTATATTGCAGTATGTTAAACCTGTGCTCAACTTTCGTGACCCCACTGCCCTGCAGTCACTGAACTATCAAATGCCAACCAACTTCAATGAAAAGGAGGAAACAATTTTACAATCACTTTGGTTCAATTAACAAATATGGTTAATTGAACCAAAGTGGCTATAAAATGTTATGCTCCTTTTAATTGATGTTGGTTAACTTTATTTATGTAATCAGGAAGTGAGAGGTAGGTAGGGGTGTGTTTGTGTGTGTCTCTCTCTCTCTCTTCCCCCTAAAGTGGGGTTCACCAGGGTCTTCTTGTCCTTCATGACATTGAAAAGCCAATGGATACTGAATATAAATGAGCACAGAAAAAATACAAATAGTGTTGCACCAACAGCAGAAGACCACAAAAAAGTCCAAAGTAGAATGTTCCATATCGCCATTATACAAGCAAATTAAGGATCATAAGAATCCAAACGTTACAGCCAACACGTTTCGGTCATTATTGTGAACTTCTTCAGGGCATTTTTGTTATCCTTGACTCCATGTTCCATTGTAAAAAATTATGTTCATATATGTGTGGGGTCCCCGCTTTATTTCAACCCTGGATCTTTTAAGGTTCAGGCCAGTCCACCCCGGTTGCGGACACCCTAGTCCGTGCCCAAAACCACGGACTAGCAACTCACACCACGTGAGTCCAAACAGGAAAATCTATCGCCTCATGCTGTTGGCTGTTTGGTGTGAATCGCCACTTCCTGTGGGGTACTTGTGTCATAAGAAGGAACTATTTTACGTCTCAAATGTAAGCTAAATCAGGGCAATTTAAATTCTGTGTATTGTGGATGCAAAATACACAGAAAGCACTTTTGTTGTTTTCAATGCTACTTTCTTTTTAAAGATAATTCAGTCAGATTTCAAATGCAGGCCCAAGTTGTTGGCTTTTGCAAGCCTTTTCCCTTTGTTTTGTGTGTGGTAAAGGAGGGTGGAGAGGTCTTAGCGCCTCAGGGGTGTAAATGCATCATTGGGGAGATGTGGGGGAGACATTTGAAATATGCCAGTGCATTGTTCTGTAAGGACAGCGGTAGCATCCATCTTATCCGTGCCAGGAAGGCTCAGGGTGCCCGCCGGGTTACCAGCCTCTGCCCCGGGGCCCATGGTGTGTGCTGGTTACCAGTCCAGTCGGGCACCACTGGGTGATTCTCTGTGCCTATGCTGGCGACCACACAGTGGGACAGAGTGGGCGCTGGTCACCGCCTGGGCCAGTGTGGGTGCCCACATGATGCTGCCCAGCGTGAACTGGTGACATGTCTCTGTTTGTGCATCGGTGCCAAGGGGGGGTTGATACACAGTGTGTGTCGGTTACAAGTCTCTCTATCTTTGCTGATGCGCGGTGTTTGCTGGCGACGACTTTGGGCCAGTTCTGATACCCAGACGGCAATGCAAAGACTGTGCCGGTTGCTGAGGGGGGCTGCACTGATGCCACACCATGGCTGTGTGCCAGCCTCTGTCCCTATGCCGGTGCCCACGGTGACATCGAACACAGGCCGGTTTCACGGGAGAGCCCGGGTGGAATTTGATTGGCTGGCACCAGAGTTTGGCAGACGCTGTTGGCCATCGATAGAGTGAGCCTGGGGGGTGCATGGGGAAGGGGGTGGGGGTAGGAATCGTTAAGGGCCAGGAAGGGGCAGATAATACATCTGAGTGGGGCGCAGTAAGAGCACCGCCTGGACCCGGGTCACAGGGACTGATCCAGAGTGAGTGACGGGTATTGATTCTGCCTTGACCTTGAGAGTGAGGGCAAAGTTCAAGCTGCCATTGACACGTGAAAGATGATACTGCCCTGTGGTGCCTGGGGCGATAATTGGCACGGGGGCGTTTAAGGGAAAGTTCTGGGTGTCTCTGTAGCAGGGGGCAGTCACTGTTTACTACACCCGAGTGGTGATTTTTTGGGAGGGATCGCGGGCAGAGGGACTGTCAGTTTCCTGGGTTTATATTATGTATTGGTGTTTATTTAACTTTTTTTTTTTTAAATACACAATTGCATGGCCGTTTACAGTTGCGTCACACACATTTACATATTTGTTAGTACATGGAGCTTCATTTGTTTGCCCAGGATCACGCGTTTGCCAGTCACCTGCAGGGGCCAGGATTCGAACCCTGGTCCCCTGGCTCCGGTGTCGGCCGCGAGCCAGCAGCTCTCTCGAGTCTCCGGGGCCCACCCGCCGCGACCGGCTCGTGCGGCCTAAGAACCAATTTGGAACAATCCCTTAAGAGGATCAGGGGATGAGCCGGATGATGCCAGCCTGAGCCGGGCCCGAGCCAAGGAAGGGCCGACGCAGCGCCTCGCCCACCCCCGGCCGGGCCTGGAGCAGGTGGGCCCTGGGCGGAAGGTGGGCAGGGTGGAAGGGGATGATCTGGAGGCTTGGGGCTCCACAGCGACCATCCGTTGCTGCAAAGACTTCAGTGCTTAATTTGTGCCGGTGCTTAGCACCAGCACTTATTTAGACGTTCTGGGTACTAGGTCTTGCCTCAGTCAGTGCTAGGGCGCCAAACGACGTGCTGAGGATCACACCGTGACAGATTATCAAGAGAGGGGGGGGGGGGGGGTGACATGGTCTGCAAGTGAGCTCCCAAGAAGGCGCCTGAAAGGTTGCCGCAGCAGCAGCTCAAAGTGCCTGTATCTATATGGGCATCTTACAGGCATGTTTTTAACCCCTAGAATTGAAGGAGTGGCACATTTTGTGAGCTGGCTGTGAGCACTTCTTTTCAGGTGCCGCCCTGGCAGCCCGGAATATCACAAGTTTGTCTGATCACTCAGAGACTCTCTTACCCAACATGTTATTCCCAGCTGGCTCCAGAAAGTCTTTTAGGAAGGCACCCTCTCATCTCTGTTCTTTTTGACTACTCCCGAGGTCTAGGTAACTTCTTGGCGCTAATGGTCGAGCTCTGTCCCCGCATGGCACATTCCCGACATTAAGGGTGCACACTTCGAAAACAAAGTGTTGCAAGCTGCCACTAAAAATATATAAAAAACAACTCCCATATAAAGACTCTAACCCATGTCAGATGTGGGGTGTGTGTCTCCACAACACAGGGGCGTGTTGTAGCACTTGGGAAAACGCATTGTCTCATTAAACGTTGCATTTTAGCCGGGAAGTAACGGGTTGATGCTTTTCTTGTTGGGGTCCGGCTTGTTGCCAGACCCTTATGTGAGCATCACTAGAGGGGCTTTGGCTCCGCCCACATGTTGGGAGGCAGGAGTACATGTTTTGACTGGACAGAAGTTGTGTGCTTCCACAAAAAAGTGCTCGCCCTCCACACACTTGGTTCGTTTTGTTTATTTACCCACCTGCCTAAGCTTGAACTTTCACGGTACACGCATCACATTGGAATGCAATTGAGTGAGGTGTCTTAGAAACTAGATAATTTGTTGTTTTTCTCTGGCAGCAGCACAGACAGGAGGAGGGCAGTCATTAACCTGCATGTTTTCTTATTAGGCGTCATATTTTCGTGCTGGGTTTGCTGCAGAAGCTTAATGTGTAGAACGGTACACACAGGTTCCAACCACTGTTACAGATGTGGCTACGATGCAGGGAGCGGGCAGTGCCGCAAACTAGAACGCACAAGGGTTTGGGGGGGGGGGGGATGTCCGAAACCAGGGGCGTAACTTAGTAAGATTGGGGGTGTGAAGTTCAGATTTCCCAACAATCATACTGCCATATGCTATAAAAATATATGGAAGAACTGAAATCTTCATTCTCAGGGAATACTTACTAATAAAGAAAGAACTTGGCACAGAAGCTGCAATATGAAAAGACATCTTTATTAAACTTAATAAGTGAGGCCACGTCACACAGAAGCCGTAGCAACTGAATGAGGTAGTCTGAGGAATACAGAGAACAGAGGCCTTTTATATGCTCTCAGGGTTACAAACTTCAGCATACCAAGAAACCAACCCCTCGGCTTTGGTAATTGCAACAACCAAATCAAAACCAAGAAACCAAACAAAGTCGTGGGAGCGACCCACTTGTACTTCTTATTCTTACTAATCAAAAGGTTATCCAAATTCTAACTGTCAAGTTCCAAATGACCTAACGGTCTTTTTTAGAATACTCACGCCAAAAAGGTTCTCAGTCAGGAGTGACATCATGTGGAGGATCAAAATCAGGAAGATCAGAAATATACTGGGCTGCAAAGACGAAGAATCTCCAGAATTCCTGTGCACAGAGTAGTAGAGTCCCGTCCTGTTCTCCTCAGTAGATTTCAGTCTTCTGACAAGATCACTCCCACAGAAAGTCACTTCTCTGATGAAGCCCACGTTGGCCGCGCCATTTGAAGAACTGAAATCTTCCTTCTCAGGGAATACTTACTAATAAAGAAAGAACTTGGCACAGAAGCTGCAATATGAAAAGACATCTTTATTAAACTTAATAAGTGAGGCCACGTCACACAGAAGCCGTAGCAACTGAATGAGGTAGTCTGAGGAATACAGAGAACAGAGGCTTTTTATATGCTCTCAGGGTTACAAACTTCAGCATACAAGTAAGGGGCAGTCCTAGTCCTAGTCCTAGTCCTAGTCCTAGCTTTTGCAAGCATGCAAAATACCGAACATTCCTTCTTACACAAGCCGGACAAACCCATAATAAAAAGACCACAACCCATATCATAAACAGACCATAAAAGAAGGAATAGAAACAGATAAGAAGCAGGCTAAGGGGTGTGTGTGTGCATGCCAAACTCTACAATGTCTTGTGCTTTGATCCTCAATCTTGATCAGCTAAAGGGCAGGAACTGGTTTAACAAGGTCAGCTTCAGGCAACAGGGTCAGTTCACTCAGGTCAAACAGGAGTCCGCATGAATTCGAGCTAAGGTGTACATGTCCTTGAAAGACTTGTTCAGCCACAGTCATAGGCCTATGTGAGGGCAACCACAAAATGGCTACCATGCACAAAATGGAACCCAAGGGTTCCGAATTCACATAACCTCAGACCCTCCTTTTGCCCTTACATAGGCAATCACTCAGTCTGTGTCTGAATCGATATCAATATTATCCGTTATTCCCTTCAATAAGGCACTATTACTAGAGTTATTTTTCATGGAACACAAGGGATAGACTTCGTTGGCATAAATAAACATCGTCTGATATGCCCATACAGACCCGTTGTAACTAAATGGCAGAACCAAATAGGGAATACCTCTATCTGTAGTATGTGGCATAAGACCACACACCCAACAATTAGTGGTGTTCACTACTAACTGGTGTTGATGCAGAAGCTGTACAAAGGAATTATTAATAAACTCTGACCTCCTAACCAGTTCATGTTCAGGTAAAGTATGGAAAGAATGCAAAGAAGTAGTAGTAGGAAGAGACATAGGTCGGGAGGTGGGTACAGATGTCAATTGGGTAGCAAAAACAATTTAACCCACAAAAGACAACATCATGCTTAAAAATACTAGAAAACACGTTATTAGAACATATAGACAACAGGAGAAAGTAATGACCACTATTACAAACAAAATTATAATTTTTCACAACCCTAAGCAGAAAGCAAATCCTAAAATTATCTAGTAACATTTTTATGGCTCCTATGCACTTCAGTAACTTATTATATGTTCAGGCGAAACAGTGGTGATCCTCATCAATGCTCTGAAGTGAAAAGGGGATACTCTTCCACAAAGAATGGATTTTATTCTGCTTTTACTAAACAGAATACTACTTTAAAACAATGCCAGTAAAACAATAATGATCAGTCTCCTCAAACCCATTTTATGCAATCACACGGAAACCACTTGTGAAACCAACTATGCTCAGAGTCCGTTCAAAAGCCTCTCTGGCAGGCTTCTATTGTACATCATATCTGCTCCAGTTGTTGCATGGGCCTCTTGATTCAGGCCTCCCAGGTAAAATAGTGTTTTTCAGTATCCGTTGGAGTGCCCTCCTGGCAAACACCACAGCTCATTTGAAAGTCTCAATGTCTCAAGGCAGTGCACCAATATCTCTCCTCTGCGGCAGGCACTACAGATAGTGTGCTCTTCATTGATCAAGGGCACAGATCATCTTATGCAGATTATACATTCTCAGGCTCCAACACTCATTACTCGGTGTCAGAGAACGCTCAGGCTGCTCTTTCATGGGCACCAGAATATAGTGCCTTTTTCCAATCTTGGATCCTCCGGTGCAATGCACTTCCGTTGGAGCAAAGGAAAAGGGGTTGTGTGGCCAAAACTCAGGCCAAGGGGCTCAAGGGACTGCACACTGTCAGAGATTGCCAGCACATGACAGGTGGGTGGAAAACTGAAGCCTCAAACAACAAGAATCCTTCTCTTTCGCTCTTTGCACTGAAATTATTGTTCTGTGATGTCCAATGCCGTCTGATGGAGCAAGTGCGATGCTTTAAACAGTTCATTGTATAACAAGGGGACTGCAAGCAGGTGGCCTGCAATCTCAAAGGAGTGGCCATATGCCATGGGACAATTCTGGTCTAGAATACACTGTCATTTCTCAAAGGCAATACAAAGACAAAGGCAGTAGGCAAAACAGTGCCTTTTAGGCTCTTCAATTGGGTTTCCGTGTGAGAGCATATCCTCCACCATCTAAGGGTAGATAGCGACATGATTGTCTAGGTATTCCTAAATTCCTTATCTAGAACATCTCAAAAGAAAAATTGCATAATATAGATTATCAGGGACATGTAGATACCTCCCTTTTAATAACTGTGCACCAAGTGCACTACGCAATACACAGACTAATAATCAAAATGTGGAAACTTGTCTTGTAATAGCATTGAGTCAGTTAACCAGTCCATCACTACCATGACGGATAGACTGAAAAACATCGAGTTAGGCCTAAAGAAAATTCTTAAAAAACAGTCTAGTCATACAAAAGGGAATTATACATAATATAGGGGTTCCTAGTACATTACTGCAATCTGGAAGTGTGAACCTAATACAATAATAATAATAAAAGAAGGCTAACTGGTGAAAGGAATATGGAAAAGGGAAAATGGGACTAGGACACAGCTAACATCCCCAATTACTAGGGACGATGCAATATCAATCAGGGGAGAAGTGACGAAAGAAAAATCTATAGGAAGAACAAGAAATTACTTGGGTGATAGTCAGGCATGTGACACAACACCAAGAGTGGGGGTGATACATGCAAAATCAAAATAGTTCATGATAGTCCGCTCTACTGCTGGCCTCTACACCATATACGGTAATCTTAGCTAATGTTCCAGTTCCCTTCTTCAGGGAAAAATGAAACCTTGTTTCCTTTATGGTACAAAGCCATACACTACTTAGGAAGCAGAACAAAACTGACTAATGTAATATAAAAATTAGGTCACCATGTACAAGAGTCACAAATCTATAATTTATCCTTGCGTCCAATTCAGGATACATAATTTTAGGGCTGCCTGTTCCTTAAGGTGAGGGGCAGCATGTGACACACTTTGATTCTGTATATCTCTTTTTTATTTTCGTTCAAATACCATTAAAGCCAAATTTGACATACACTGATGAAGTGTTGTCTGTTTTTCTGTGAAATTTAGTGTCAAAGCAAATCTACCCAACTGTTTGCAGGATACACATCGTCATGTATATCCCTTCACAACACAGGCAAACTTGTAATAGTATTAAAAGCAGCAACATAAAACAAAAAATATGCAAAAAATACCGCACAAAACGCACATGTCAAGCCATCAGATATACTTGCTGTATATCAAGGACAAAAAACATAGACAAGACAATTACATATATAAATGAGCGGTGACGCACAACACCAGGTCATGTACTAACAATATTCGGGCCTGCTTAATTTGTCAGGTTTAAAATCCTCACCCTCCTTTTGACAGCAAATCACCAGGTAGTGGAGATTTAGCTGTCAAATGCAACTTGCTGTGTGTCACTTCTGACACACAGGACCAGCAGGAACAATTCATAAAAGGATAAAATGCAAGAATATGTCAAATGCACAAACATTTCTTTTCAAATAAATTACGCAAACACACATCTCTTTTCATCCTCACGTGTCTTGTCAGCCTTAAAATCACCCAGAACAATCCATGAATGATCTGTTGGCAGAAGCAAAAAAAAAAAATACACAACACACAAAAGAGAGACATTTCTCATAACAAACAGACATCAATTATAACTTTTAATCAGAAGACAAAACATAATACACATTAACAGACACAAAAATAAATTTCCATTACTTAACTGTTACCAACTTGTCAGTCACCTTGCAACATGAAGCCATTTTAACTTTTCAAAAGTAAAATTCTTTCACTGACACTCCATGTTATCTTTGGGCCACAATTCGTTCTCACTTAGGCATGTAGACTTCAAAATTTTAGTAAAGGCTTCATCTGATTTTTCTGTCTAAGACTTAATGCAATGCTTCATTTTCGGTCAAATAAAAGCAACTAGCAGACATTATTTCTTTTAGAGGCAGAGATACAAATATATCATTTCTGCAGAGCATTTAGCATGTGTTGGGACTTTCAAAGAAACCTTTTTCAAATTTTCCCTTTGGAATTAAGTTCTTTAATTTTGTGGAGAAACCAGAAACCCTTCCTTTTAGAGGCCTGTTTAGCAAGGTCATTCTGCATTTCACAGAGACAAGGCCTTAATTTAAAAGGTCACAAATGTCAACATGACAGCCTCCTTCCATTGTTTACAGGGAAACTAAAGATAACACATCAGCGGGACTTGAGCAAACCTCTGCAGTTCTACTAGCCCCCACCCTCTGCTCATTCTGAGGCTGACAAAGTCAAAAGGCCTTCCGGATTCCTCCTAACCTGCAATAATTCACTCTATGTAAAACACATGTTATATATATTACTCCTGTTAGGGGCTATAATTTATTGCTATAATTATATTATTAAAACATTAACTGTGAATAATTCGCACAACATAATAACATAACATACCATCTTTAGAACAGATGTTTGCTATTACCCTATGCAATGGTACTCATTTCAGCAACCTTAAATAGATAAACATTTCAGTAAGTCCAGCTGGAGTTAAAACCTTCAACCCTGATATCAAACCCAAACCTCTGCACCAGGCACATTGGCACATTGGCTGACTGAGTCATTAAACGTAACCCCAAATGGGAACAACCCGCACATTTGTGTTTTATACCTAAATGTATGCATTTACTGAAGCCTAAGGCACTTTAAAGCTATTTTAAATGGCAAAAATACCCAAATTCGACTTTGATATTTGGGGCACTTAAAAATAAATATCCTATTCTTGTGATACATATTAATCATCCTCAGAATGTTCTTTACAAATTACAGAGATTGGACATTAGACATATCCCATGTAAATCCTTAGAAAAATGAGTTTTTTACGCCTGCGCTAGGTAAGATGTCATATGCTAATGTCCTCATTATGCAGTGCAACACAACTCAAATTAAATTATAATGCTAGGAGGTCAAAGTATGAGCATTAAGCTCCATGAATAGTAAAAAACTAATTTTGTAGCACTCATTTTTAATAATTATTTGTCATAATTAATAATTATTTTTAATATACCCAATAATTTTTGCTAATTTCACATATAAAAGCAAGCTGCAACCCTTGCCTATCATTTTAGACGCATTAATTTATAAGCCTAAGCACAGAAGCTTAACTTGAAACATGACAAAATTTGGCGCTACATTTTTCTTTCTAAAAAGGACAATTTTTATTTAGCAGCAGAGCCAAGAATATGCGTATGCTTAAAGAGAGGAAACCCTTAATTGAAATGAAGAAATGATATAAGTTGGTTTTTCTACAAAAACACACCATTCATTTTTGGGGGCCTTTTTTATTCCTAGTGAATGTGAATTTTAATTTTATTTTTTTAAGCATTTAGAAATTTTTGCTTAATAGACTGAAAACAACATAAAAACCACAAACACACATTTGAGCTCATTTCAGACATAAACAGAAAGGGGTGAAACACTCAGGACACACAATACGGCGAGCTTTTAGCCATGCATTTCATAAATAGCGCCATTGCAATTTACTTACAGAAGTTGCACTAATGGGAAAACCACATAGACATTTAAACACACATTTAACCCATAACTCAATACTCAGAACAAAAACAAAGGACAACCCACAGACTGTACTTAAACCAAACCATTTGTAAATACTAGTTGTAAGTCATATTTACAAGAAACGCTTCTCAATTGTGTTTCAAAAGACTGCAAAAACAGCCCAACAGAATGATGTATGTCTAAGAAGCAAAAATACACTCAATTCACTAGCTTTGGCTAGCAGAACACCAAAAATCGTTCTACATATAAAAAAAATGCACAGAACAAAGGATCCTTGTATGTATTATGTCCATATTTTAATTCCCTGGGGATACAAAATCACCAAGGAAGAAATATGTTTGTAAATCTAAACCTATTTAGACATTTCCCGCTAGGGGGGCCGGCTAATTTACTTCACATCACACTATGGTACCTTCCAAAAAAGCAACACATTTTTCCATGTGAGCTTGAGAACAGGCATGCCAAAAAATACTGCGGAATACGCAAGTATTATAATCAAAGTGGTGCTTAAGGTACTTTTCGTACGTGCACCGTTCAACTAAACCAAATGGAGAAATATCTCCTCATTACCTGCCTACACAAATTGCAATTCGCAGATCCAAACCTATACAAATCAAAAGTTGGCCAACACAAATTCCAAAGTTCCAAAGCTACAGTACTAAATTTGCTAAGACCAGGCATCTTATAGCTCACTAATCTAGCTTCAAACTTCAAGGGGTTATCTCTACCAATATACTCGCAAATATACGAGCCCCTCGGCTTTGGTTATTGCAGCAACCAAATCAAAACCAAGAAACCAAGTCCTCGGCTTTGGTAATTGCATCAACCAAATCAAAACCAAGAAACCAAACAAAGTCGTGGGAGCGACCCACTTGTACTTCTTATTCTTACTAATCAAAAGGTTATCCAAATTCTAACTGTCAAGTTCTACATGACCTAACGGTCTTTTTTAGAATACTCACGCCAAAAAGGTTCTCAGTCAGGAGTGACATCATGTGGAGGATCAAAATCAGGAAGATCAGAAATATACTGGGCTGCAAAGACGAAGAATCTCCAGAATTCCTGTGCACAGAGTAGTAGAGTCCCGTCCTGTTCCCCTCAGTAGATTTCAGTCTTCTGACAAGATCACTCCCACAGAAAGTCACTTCTCTGATGAAGCCCACGTTGGCCGCGCCATTTGAAGAACTGACATCTTCATTCTCAGGGAATACTTACTAATAAAGAAAGAACTTGGCACAGAAGCTGCAATATGAAAAGACATCTTTATTAAACTTAATAAGTGAGGCCACGTCACACAGAAGCCGTAGCAACTGAATGAGGTAGTCTGAGGAATACAGAGAACAGAGGCCTTTTATATGCTCTCAGGGTTACAAACTTCAGCATACAAGTAAGGGGCAGTCCTAGCTTTTGCAAGCATGCAAAATACCTAACATTCCTTCTTACACAATCCGGACAAACCCATAATAAAAGGACCACAACCCATATCATAAACAGACCATAAAAGAAGGAACAGAAACAGATAAGAAGCAGGCTAAGGGGTGTGTGTGTGCATACCAAACTTTACAATGTCCTGTGCTTTGATCCTCAATCTTGATCAGCTAAAGGGCAGGAACTGGTTTAACAAGGTCAGCTTCAGGCAACAGGGTCAGTTCACTCAGGTCAAACAGGAGTCAGCACGAATTCGAGCTAAGGTGTACATGTCCTTGAAAGACTTGTTCAGCCACAGTCATAGGCCTATGTGAGGGCAACCACAAAATGGCTACCATGCACAAAATGGAACCCGAGGGTTCACAATTCACAGAACCTCAATATTTGTTGAGAAGCAGGGCATTAGGGGGCCTTAAGAGGCAGGGGAGAGGAGTGCGGATTGTTAGGGGTGTTTAAAACATAATATTTTGCAAAAAGAAAAAATATTTTTTAGGACGTTCAAAACCGAGACCAAAGTGGGTGTGTGTGTTTTTGTCTATGCGGGGTTGAGTATGTAAAAATCCCAGGTGAAATCCGACAGACACCTGACCATACCTGACTGAAAGCACCTGCACCCAACTACTTACTGGGTAATACATTTATTTGGGGGGTGTAACATCCCAAACACCCCTTGAAGCTGTGCCCCGGCCCAAAACACTTGACCAAGGATAGTGGCAAAGACAGGCAAACATGTAAAGCCCACAGGAGAGGCAGCTTCATCTCAACAGCCTCTGTCCAGTGCTTGGCCAATGATGATGGGGGAATGAGTTCAGCCTGCGTTTGACCCGCCCATCAGGGTGGCGACCTGGCACAGTCCGTCAGTCCCAGGTCAACATTGTGCTGCTGGCACCGGTGATCACAGAGACGTTCTGACTCGAGTGACCCCCTCACTCCAGGTCATCACCAACACGGTCTCCAGTCCTAAAATTTTCCCCCACAACTCATTGGTTTCCGGTGCTGATCTAATTAGTTCCATGGAAACAAAACAAGACTACAACACCCACAATGCATTAGGGTATCACACAAAAATTCAGGTCTGGGAACAGTGTCCGTAATGACCTGGAAGGAGATGAAGAGAACCTGTGCACACACATAATATTCAACATATAATATGACAATTTGCGAGATTTAGAACAAAAGGCAGTTGATGCTTGTTGATCTCGTTGTTTTTAATGCGCCAGCCGACACGTGTTTCATTGGAGTACAGTACACTCCAATTCTTCAGGGAGGACCGGGGTTTCACTTCGCCTCGAGGAGGATGCCGTATTCGGGACTGGACAGACGTACAGGCCATTGTGGAGCGATTTGAACTTGTCGAGCGACTTTACTCAAGTCATAGTGTCCATAATACCAATTGTGGGCGATACAGCCACGTCTGTCCAGGCTTATTTTACCGACATTGATTTAGCGACCACACCGCCACAGAGTGCTTTCTTGACTGTTCTTCCACACCTGCCGGACAATCTTCAGATACCCTTACTGGGTTGGAATTATCAGCAGTTTTGGGGGATTGATTTCTCTTATCTATTAGGATCTAGCCCTGAAGAATTGGAGTGTCCTGTACTCCTATGAAACAAGTGTTGGCTGGCGCATTAAAAACGATGAGATCAACAAGCATCAACTGCTTTTTTTTGTTCTAAATCTCGCAAATTGTCATATTATATGTTGAATATTATGTATGTGCACAGGTTCTCTTCACAAAAAGTAGATGTATGTGTTGCATAACATTTTTTACGGGGTTGTCAGGGTCACCCCTCTCCTTGTAGCACCACTCTGATAGTTCTGGACTAGCGAATACGCCATTTACCCAGTGGAGCGCAACCTTTCCCTCATACTAAGAACTCTTTTCTTTGTTAGTAAGGACCTGGAAGGAGATGCTCTCCTTAGTTTTGACCCTCTCTCTTAGGGTGATCAATGAGTCACAGACCACTTTGCAGGGTGCAGCTGACCAGGCTTCTGGGAAAATCAAATAGTGCTTAAGGGATTGGAGAAGAGGACTGTGGTGGCCGCTGCTGGAACCCTCCCCTATGCAAGCATAAACCACCTGAGATGAATGTTCATTGGGCGACCTTCATTTTCATAGAGGACTCAGACTGACCCCCAAACCACCAGTGCACTCAAACCAAGGAACTGTGCAACTCCCCCCTTTTTTTAAAGACCCTTTTTAAGGATCACGTTCCGGCTCCTCACCCACGCACACAAGTCTCTCCACGACCTGGGCCCCAAGTACCTCAATGACCGCCTGACCTTCTACACGCCCGCCCGCCAGCTATGGTCCACCAGCCTCGCCCTCGCAGCCGTACCACGCATCCGAAGAGCCACCGCCGGAGGAAGATCCTTCTCTTACCTGGCTGCCAAGACTTGGAACTCCCTCCCCATCCACCTTCGGCTGACCCAGGACCATCTCGCCTTCAGGAAACAACTCAAGACCTGGCTGTTCGAGCAGTAGCATACCCCTCCCCCCAAGCGCCTTGAGACCCTCCCGGGTGAGTAGTGCGCTATACAAATGGCATGATTGATTGATTGATTGATTAAGTCACTTTTAAAGAGGAAGACATTCAGAAATCAACCTTCAGAGGGTGAAAAAACTCATAGAAAAGGAATGTTAGTAACGGCTTGCAGCTCACATATGTCCTGCTGTTGTCTTCCCAAGAATGTCAGAAGCTTTTATGTTCCAGATGACAAAAGACTTTTAAAAGTGACCAATCTCTCATGGGTCCCTAGATGTGATCTCTGTCGTGCTGTGTAGTCGGTGTCTCGAAAATGCTGAAAGTCTGATGAGATGTCATGCCTCGAATTAAATTACAATGCGAGGGGAAGGTCAAGGCTTGAACTGGCAGACCCAGCCTTTGCACTGCAGTACCATGTTCTGGAATCTAGTTATAAGGGTCTAGGAGAAGGGTTTTTAGTCCGGTTCAAGAAAAGGGTGCACAGCTAAGTGTTAGCGCAAGGATATTAAGTGATTTTTAGTAGAATGTGAGGTGCAAAGCGGTTGAGGGGATGAGCCCTGTAACCCCCCCCAGTGTAGTGTCCGCCCAGGCTAACACTCCGTATAGTACAAGACAAAAACCTATGCACACTCTAATTATTAAGCAGTAGTGTCAATGTAGACATTCGAGACATTGGAGACAAAGCCTTTCATTAGCAAACAATGTAATAATTGGTTTTCATGGAATCGGTCGTTGGAAAAGGTGTCTTTAATGTTCAAGAGAACCAGCTGACACGTGTTTCGTCGCGTAAGGGACAGTCTTCCAGCGACTCCTCAGGGCTAAGAA
Source organism: Lissotriton helveticus (assembly GCF_964261635.1). Classification (NCBI taxonomy): domain Eukaryota; kingdom Metazoa; phylum Chordata; class Amphibia; order Caudata; family Salamandridae; genus Lissotriton; species Lissotriton helveticus. Next base: position 48,486,587 of record NC_136073.1, read on the forward strand.
GAAATGAAGTGTCGTTGGGAGAGTTGCTCCGTCGGTGATAATTCCGACCCGACAGGGCCCTGGACGGTTAATTGATATGGTGGTGTATCGAAATTCTCTTTGCAAGTTACATCCGTGGTGCGCGAAATAATAAGTTGAATCGATTTAACTTGTATGTTTGCTAATGAAAGGCTTTGTCTCCAATGTCTCGAATGTCTACATTGACACTACTGCTTAATAATTAGAGTGGTACAAAAGGGGGTGGTGATGGACGGAGCATCCGAACCAATCAAACACTCCCACCCAGTCAACAGATCTGGGTTTAATCCATCACCGTTCTTTAGCCCACTCTGCCACCCCAGTTCAGACATGGCCATATGCAAATCAGTCTGACCCTGTGCCTCATGGGAACAGTCCAGCCCGAACTGCCAAGCCATGCCTTCCCTGGACCGGAAACAAGCTTCCGAGGACCGGTTTCTGGCATTCCAGTCGTCTTCAGCCCGGCTTGCTTGAATCCAGTGGCAAAGTGAGCAAGGGACTCACGTCTGAGCATACCCTGCCACACTTATGGTGGCCAAAGCGGTACAAAAGGGGGTGTATAGGTTTTTGTCTTGTACTAATGTTCTGGAATCTACATCTGGAGCAGTGTATGCAGTGGTGAAAACCACAGCTGGAACACTGTCCAGCTCTGGAGGAGGAACGTAGACAATCTGGGGCACTGCAAGCAGTGGTGGAAACGCCTCCTGAAACACTGTGTCCAGCTCCGGGGGTGGCATGTAGAGAATTGTGTCCAGGCTGGAGCACCGGCCATGGTCTGGAGCCTTCCTCTGGAGCCCTGGCCATGGCCTGGAGCCCTCCTCTCCATGAACATGAGGGAAGTCTTATAAAGAGCCCATGAATGCTGAAAAGAGACACTCCTGGAATTATACCTGTTTTTACACACACACATTTTTATGGAGTCGTTTCGTGGAAGATCTGCAGATATATTCATATATACTTAAAAAATGAATAAATATCACAGTTCCTTACTAAGTAGAGCGTAGTCACATGTATACGTACACCTGCACACACGTGTAGCGCTCAGGCCTGCTCGAAAGAAGGCGCTGTGATGGTGTTGGAAAGCTGTTATAGTATTTCCATGAATTGCTTTCCTTTCTATGTTCCATTCCAGTGCCAATTTTTAAGCTACTAATGGGATTAAACGATATTTACATGATATGTACCTGAAGTGTTTGTGTGCGGTCTATTTCAGAGTGCTATATAGTAACCTTCACATTACAGTTTAATAATTCATTGCAGGTTACGTGCCACATGTGTAAAGTGTATACTGACATAAACACCCGTTTGCAGGAAATGTGCGTAAAGTGCTTCTGTCATACAGTAGGAAAGCACAGATGCCGTGGGCAGGGGTGCAAGCATGGGACATGGCCACCCTTCTGCTGCACGCCCAGTGAATACAACTAGAATCGGGGTTCAGTGGATCCCTAACGCCTCATGGCCCCGGTGCCACTGCACCTACCGCACCATGGGTAGCTACACCCCTATGTTCGAATTCAGAGTGCTCTGTCCTGTTTAGTACTCTTTGCAATAAGTCTGTATCCTCACTCCCCAGCGATCTTCTTTAATTTTTAACTTGTATTTATTCAGAACTGCACAAAATGTTCCATCACATGTAGTCTCACGAGGACAAGGAGCCATGAAAAAAGCAGAGAGCACTGTTGTATAGACCAACTAAAGGGATGTAAACAAAACCTGCTTCCTAATAAGCACTCAATGCAAGTGTTTCAGGAAGTGGGAAATCAATGTCCGCCTAGGCCGACGCGGGACGAGATGGGCAGCAGCTTTCTGACCACCTGAAGAGGACGTAGCAAGGCTTCAGACACCCCAAGGAAGAGGCCATTGGACCAGTCCAGCCGAGATGGGATCAGTGCATGGATCCCAATCCTCCTGCAGTGCACCGGCAGGAGATACGAAACTTTGAAAGTACCAAGCAGCCCAAAACCCAGGCCAACCACTGCGGACATCTGGGGTTGATGGAAAGTGGAAGAATCCGTTTTAGTCCCAGATCTTTAGATGCAGCGGCTGGGGCCGGCAAGGCGGAGGGCCAGATACCTTCCCACCATTTAGACGACTGGGAACCAAAAAGACGAATTTCAGTTTTGTCTGCGTTACATTTTAGCTGGCTGCTCTGCATCCATCCAAAGACCGCTAGCATGCAACCCTTAAGTCGTTTCACCTGAGGACGGGGGGCTCTCACAGGTAACAAGCATTTACAATGCAATGGTTTTGCCTTTGTTAAAGTTAGAGCTATTGGCATTGCTCTTGACATTATTTTTATTTAGGTTTTTTTTTAACATAAATAAATGGCATTGTCATTTACAATAGCAGGGCAGGGCACAGGGAAGGGGGGACGAGGAGAGACGAAGGAGAGCTGCGGGCACAAGGAAGGGGGGGCGAGGAGAGACGAAGGAGAGCTGCGGGCTCAGGGAAGGGGGGGCGAGGAGAGATGAAGGAGAGCTGCGGGCTCAGGGAAGGGGGGCGAGGAGAGACGAAGGAGAGCTGCGGGCTCTTGTAATGCTTGCATGGATGAGTTGGTGGATGCATGGATGGGTGCATGCATGGATGGGTGTATGGATAGATGCATGGATGGGTGGATGGATAGATGCATATATACAGCCAATCCCTTGCTAACCAGAAGATCAAAAATCATCGATTTCATGGTGATGCCTGCTTGGGATACGAGGCTATATTAAAATGCCCATTATTTACAAAATGACCAAAAAGAGGATCATATTCAAGAAGGCTTTTGTTTTTGTTATATTTTAAGGTGTTTAACTGATTTGCTACAATACTATATCTTATTTTAGGCAGGAGACCGGGAAATAATTTTTCCAGGTGCATACCAACATTTTTGCCGCATTCTACATCTGCAGTCCCAGAATGCTCTAGCAAAATAATCCTCATCATAGCAGCGGGAGGGGGGTTTTGAAGAAGGGCGGGGGAATTAAACCGTTCCTTGAGCAAAACTGCATCCATTTTGGGCTAAAACAGTGGTGTCCACAATACTGAGCTAGAATTGGAAAATCGTGCTTCTAAAATGTAGAGTGATGAATTAGTTGTTTAAAAAGGACCTGCAAGAAGAGTAAATCAAGCCAGCTGACAGGTTTGAACCCTCAGGCTCATGCGTATCCCCATGAGAACCCGAGACCAAGTGAAAAAAATGCATTAGCCACGCGCTTAAATGCAATACATGCACGGTGCACATTGTGTGAAACTCTAGGACCGAGACCAAGTGAAAAAAATGCATTAGCCACGCGCTTAAATGCAATACATGCACGGTGCACATTTTGTGAAACTCTAGGACAATGGGCCCGGACAAAGCATTCACACCAGCTAATCTCCCTGATCCCGTTGTTCAGGTCTTAACAGGTACTTGTAGGTCTTAAAAAAGGCAAGGTTTCGTTCCATTGTGCAGTTCTCTGGTCTTGGTGCGCTTCGCAGCGCTCTCGTACGTCCCGTACGGCTTCAACGGAGGTGCCCTACTAAAGCTCACATTTCTCGCGTGAGTCGGCGTACGACGCGAACACTGTGGAAGGCAGGTGTGCGGCGTACCAGCAACCGTATCAGAAGCGCACTGTTCTCAGCGCGCGGTTGCAGCGTATGCCTCTTACTGGCGGGTAAGGTGCGCACAGTCTCGCTGGCCAGAGCAAAGGGGGCGAGGCGTACCTGGTGACGCGTCCGGCTGGCTTTAGATGCAGGAGGGGTGTGGCTGTGTCCCAGGCGCTCGGATGCAGAATACGAAGCGCCCAGTTCTCCTCATCCCAACGTACAGTTCTTAGTGCACTCGCTTCAGCTTCTTACCAATAAGGACTACGATGCACACAGTGTCCAACACACTAGGAGTCGTACTAGCCTCAGGGACACAGCAAAACGTTGCGCACCCGTTCAAAGCGCGGCCCGAGCAGGAAGGCGGGTGCCTTCAATGCCGGACCAGATTCGGGGGCGTTCCCGGCTTTTGGCTGACGTAGCGTGACGTAGCCAAAAGCCAAAAATTCTCGGGAACGCCCCCGAATCTGGTCCGGCATTGACGGACAGGCCCGTCTTCCAATGGCTAGCCTCCATTTATGGAGCTAGCCAATGGAAGACGGGGGCCGTTCCTGTCTCCCCTACTATACTCATTAGGTTTTCGCCTGCGCGAAAAAGCTGCGCAGAGCGCAGCTTTCGTCAGGCAAAACCTAAAAAGCAGCTGGGTGTCATCAGCATAAGAAATAATTTAGCAGCCAAATGATTCTACTAATTGGGCCAACGGTGACATAATAATAATAATAAGATTCCTGTATTTGTAAAGCGCACAGCTACCCGTAGGTTTCCTGGTGCTGGGGGCCGTCGGGAAGATAAAGCAAGCTATTGGCCAGAGTCACATGGTGCTGGGCAGACCCCTGCCGCTGGAGCCGGGATTGGACCGTGATCCCCAGTGTCCGGCATCAGTCGCTCTGGCCGCTCTGCCACACCTCTTCCACATGAAGACATTAAAGAGTAGGGCTCAAACAAGAGCCTTGTGGGACACCCTGCCTCCCTTCTTTAACTTCAGAGGTAAGAGGTGCGACCCATGCAGACCGCCCTTTGGAGTCCAGGGAGGACTTCACAAGTCCCCCCACCCAGCCCCTCGCACCAAGGTTGGCGAAGCGTTGTAAGAGAATCGTGTGGGGGATGGTATCAAAAGCAGCAGACAGATCGACTAAATAAGTGCTGCATTTTTGCCTTGATCCAGAGACCGCTTGATATGGTCGGATATTTCAAGTGGTGCAGTTTCCGCTCTATGACTGGAGCGGAATCCGGATTGACTCGGATGCAGCGACTTGTCCGGCTCAAAATAATCCAAAAATGGGATGTTCACCCAGGGCTTTATTTGGGCCGGGTCTCACCGGGTCTGAGCACCGGCAGTTTTTCAAAGGGGGGCTTGAAACGGGTCTCTGTTGGGCTCTGTTTTGCACCCTGACACAGGCGGTCCAGCAGGCACATGGATGTGCACGTGCTCACACCGCTCACTTATGGGAAACAACCATTACATCGCAACTTTTACAACGCACTACCATTACAACAAAACTTTTACAACGCAAAAACCATTACAACGCAGGTATTTACAACGCAGGTATTTACAACGCAGGTGCTATTACAACGCATACCATTACAACGTAAGTATTGGTAAGTATATAATTATATTTAAATTGTTATATGTTTTTTTTTTTTATGGGGTATTTTTTGGGTTAAGGTTCAGTTTTGGGTTTTTTGGTAAAGGGGTATTTTTAGGGTTCAGGGTCAGTTATGGGTTTTTGGGTAAAGGGGTATTTTTAGGGTTCAGGGTCAGTTTTCAATTTTTGGGTAAAGGGGTATTTTTAGGGTTCAGGGTCAGTTTTCAGTTTATGGGTAAAGGGGTATTTTTAGGGTTCAGGGTCAGTTTTCAGTTTTTGGGTAAAGGGGTATTTTTAGGGTTCAGGGTCAGTTTTCAGTTTTTGGGTAAAGGGGTATTTTTAGGGTTCAGGGTCAGTTTTCAGTTTTTGGGTAAAGGGGTATTTTTAGGGTTCAGGGTCAGTTTTCAGTTTTTGGGTAAAGGGGTATTTTTAGGGTTCAGGGTCAGTTTTCAGTTTTTGGGTAAAGGGGTATTTTTAGGGTTCAGGGTCAGTTTTCAGTTTTTGGGAAAAGGGGTATTTTTAGGGTTCAGGGTCAGTTTTCAGTTTTTGGGTAAAGGGGTATTTTTAGGGTTCAGGGTCAGTTTTCAGTTTTTGGGTAAAGGGGTATTTTTAGGGTTCAGGGTCAGTTTTCAGTTTATGGGTAAAGGGGTATTTTTAGGGTTCAGGGTCAGTTTTCAGTTTTTTGGTAAAGGGGCATTTTTAGGGTTCAGGGTCAGTTTTGGGTTTTTGGGTACAGGGGTATTTTTAGGGTTCAGGGTCAGTTTTGGGTTTTTGGGTAAAAGGGCATTTTTAGGGTTCTGGGTCAGTTATGGGTTTTTGGGTAAAAGGGTACAGGGTAAAAATAAAGTAAAATTAAATATATATTAAATTAATTAAATTAAATTAATTAAATTAGAATTATTTACATTTGTAATTTAAATTATATACTTACCTATACTTACGTTGTAATGGCATGCGTTGTAATAGCCAATGCGTTGTAAATACCTGCGTTGTAATGCCATGCGTTGTAATGGCACCTGCGATGTAAAAATTGCGTTGTGATGGCATGCGTTGTAAATGCATGCGTTATAACGTCATACATCCCTCACTTATCACTAGTGGAGAGGTTACGGCATGACGTCATGCCAGGTGAGCGTTGTAGGGAAAGAGAAATCCGAGAGTCATTTTCTCTCATTTCTCTTCTCTTTTGAAGCTCAGGAGCAGCAACATTGTCGTGGTGTCACCAGGGCTATAAGTGGAAGCTTTTTCAATATTATACCCAAGCCATATTTGCGGCTTATTTATCTTATGCAACTAACAACCATTGACAAAGCCAATAATTATGACTTCTTGTAGGCATGATGTTACCTGTTGTATCATATATCTGGAGACAATGACAGAAACAGCAAATTACAAGTCGGGCGGCACACTGTGCAAAACACAGATTTTTAGCTTATGTGTTTTAAGCCATGCCCTTAATTACATTGGCCACGCCCCTTTGAGAGATACCCCCCCCCCCAGCTTTCGATTTTCCCAGCATTTTGGCAAATGCTGACAGCAGCGAGATGCGCCTGTAGTTGCTGAAGATACTGGGATCCAGGGAGGGCTTCTTGAGAAGAGGGACCACTTTGGCAAGTTCCAGGCAGCTGGTATAACATAGGAGGATAGAGAGAGTAAAAACTCTAATCATCTCGGATGCATTACTTCTGCAGCGGCTGCTAACAATGTGTGAGGGCATACATCCCAAGGAGAGCCCGAACCACACTTCAAGATTGCCTCAGCTGAGGGCACGAAGGAAATAGATTTTAACTAACCAAGACTGCTATCTAAATATCCGGCCTCGCAGGCAGCAGACAATCCTTCGGGGCCGGAAGAGACTTGTGCGTGTCAGCAATCTTAGACTCGGAAATATCAGCCAGTCTGGTACACGGTTCCTTCGAAGGCGCAATCACCCTCTGGCAGGACTTGGGGGAGAAAAAAGATTTTGCAACCTGAAAGATGGCGCAAGAACTATTGAAGCGGTACCACTTTTTACCTCAAAATTAGTGATCTGTCCCTGCTTAATGGAGCCATAGTAAGTTCTGAGGGCAGATTTATAAGTTAATTTGCTGTCCAGAGAGTAGTCTCTTCGCCACATTCTCTCACGTTTTTTGCACACTCTCTTTTCAGCTGCCAAAGGGGGTAAAATCAAGGGGCAGATACCCCGTTTCACCTCTCCCTCGTCAACTGTCGCGTAGCCAAGTCCTAGGTGGCCCCATCCAGCCAAGATGTCGCCATATCTACACCAGAATCCACATCATCAGTCGAAGGGGGAGCAGTGCTGGCCCAGTCAGACGCCTGGACCTTATTCAAGGCACGAAAGGTAGCACAAGCTGCAGGGCCGGCCTGTTGATTACGATGATCCACCTTCATCCAACTAAATGGAATTTGAAGATGATCAGACCCAAGAATCTCCTCCGTGGGACTGATTCTCCGAGGACAGTTGGAAGACCGAATCAGTAGCATGCCCTGCAGAATAAGTGGGGAAGGTGACCAGCTGGGGCAGGTTAAGAGACATCAAGGTCTCTGTGATGGTGGCAACCATCTTATACAAAGAGTCATCGAAGTTCCGATTAAAATCTCCCAACAGGGTAACCAAACACAGCAGAGGGATCGCCGAAGCCGAATCAAGCAAATTAATACAATTGCCAGCATAACCCGGCGGGCGACAAACCAGGGAGCCAGAGAAACACACCTGTGCTGGTGCAGAGATAAAACCCAGACTTTGGACTGCCTGATGCTTGGGTAGCTCAAAAGTAGAACACATCAAGGGGTGCTTATAAGCAATCGCCACCACCTCCCCCTATTTTGTGGGTTTTGTCTGTACGTACCAAAGAGAAGCCCTCTGTAATCACTAAGGCGATTTCATGAGCAGAGGAGTCATTCAGCCAAGTCTTGGTCATAAAAAGCACATCTAATTTATGGCTACTAAGTAAGGCAAAAATATTATGGGTGTGCTTATATAGGTAGCCAACACTGGAGGTTTCACTCTGCAAGCCATCAGGTTACCCAATATGTTCACACATCTCTCTGATTTTTGCCCCACTACTTTATCAAAAGGGAAAACATTACTACTTGAGGAGCAGGTTACCAACCAAAGGCAGGGCTCAGCCTTCAGCCTCACAGGGCTAGACACAGATGGCTTGAGGGCAAATAACTCTTGGGATGAATACCCAAAGAGAGGCAAACTGGAAGTATTACCATGGGCATCATGGCTGTGATCCGAACGCTGACAGGCACAGACTGGCTTGCCTCTGGCACACCAGCGGCACGCATATGCACAGCGGTTCTCCTTAAATAGGGAAAAATCATCCGCGAATTGCCAGGCGACTAGAGTGTAGCCTGCCCCCAAATGGTGCCTCAAGTCTATCACAGCAAGTAAAAATGGCCGCTCTATAGGAGAGCCAAACCAGTTAAAAACACCAATCACCACTTCAATACAAGGACCCCTCGACCACCCGGCTTCCGTCATGTACAGTAAAAACACACCAATACAGATATTATTTTTTTTTAAAGTCTAAAGTGTAATGCACGCATGCCAATAAACTAACTGTATATATGTCTCCTACCCAAATAAACTGTGCTATAGATAAAATCAATGCGTTAAAAAAAAAAGCTTTGGATGTGAACCATGTCGCTGACTGAAAAATTAATTAGGATAATATGGTGATCTTGAAGAGGTTGACTCTTCAAAAAGTGTCAACAGCAACTTATTCAATGCTTTTAATTGATTCTTTATCTGTACTAATAATGGGGATAAGAATATTGTTTCTCACAAACAATTTGACAGTATCCAAGCTCGTTTGTATGACCCAATATCTCACAGAGCCATTAATATTGGACTGCAACTATCTACGCATTATATTGGGATCAGCCTTAAATGAAAATGGTTCCGTTTAGAATGATTTGATTTTATGCCTAGAAATGATGGAAAGCTGGTTTATAAGATTTACCACTTGTTGGACTTGGCCCTTTTCACGGAAATTTTTCGCTTTTTGCTTCCCCTAATTCTGAAAGACCCCCATTGTAATGTAGTTGTATAGGCCCTGTGAGGTTAAAATGCCCTGGGTAATGTTAAAATCAATGCTAGGTGCAGGTGCCCTCTTCCCTCAACATGGCTGCCACTGACCCCTGCTACTGCAGCGTGGTCTTGTCAGGCGCATTCTAGTAGCCAGGAGCTGTCTGGAACCCTTAAACAATGTTGCGATGCCAGCCTGCCCATAGCTAGAATGAGGGAAGCTCCTGGAACCTTCTAGAACAGGGGAGGTGACACCAACTGCCACTGCCTTCTGCCAACTGTCGCTATATAAGGAAAGGGAGGGAAACTTCTAGTCAGTTGGGGCTTCACTGGCCTGGGGGACCCACGCAGGAGATTTAGGCGGGAGGGCCTAGTCAGGGACTTATGCCACTGGGAGTGACAGGATTTAGGTACTGCCTCTTAAGCTGAGTGAGGTACCCTAGACTAGCCCCCCTGATCTGGCCCAGCGGTAGGGAAAACCCAGGGACCATCTTCAGTGACCTGAGAGAACTGGACCAGCCTCCAACTCAAGACCCCCCCCCCCACTTACAGGAATCACCTCACAAGGGCACAGAGCCATCCAAGCGCCATGAAGACTACTTGTCCTACAACCAGAGACTGCTGGGGGATCAACCAGGTACTGGTGCTGACTCCCCTCTGTGCCCCCAGCGCTGTCCTGACTGAATTATTGGTATTCCTGACTGGAAACGCCTTGAAAGCGCTGTAATTTGCCCCCCTGTCAAGCGCTGGATCAGAGACTGACTGCCTTGTCAAGCGCTTCTACCCTGGGCCCTGCTGAGCCTCCTGAACGGCTTGAGGTGCTTTGATAATTGCCCCAGTGAAGCGCTGCCAATCGCGCCTACTGCCTGACCCCCAGCGCTGTGAAACCCCCGCCAGCGCTCACCTGCCTCATCTCCTGAGGAGCGCTATATGCCCCAGGCGGCCCCCGGTGCCAGGAGAGGGCCGCCGCACTGTCCGCAGGAGTGGGCGGAGAAGACTCCACGTCCGGCGTACTCGGGGGCTGAAATCGCTGCCGCAGCCCGGCTCGAGTGTGGAGACCTCCCGTGACGGCCCCGTAGCCTGAGGTAGGCCGCCGCGTCGCGGTAGTAGGCCGCGCTAGGCTCTGAGGCTGTAGACTCGCCTCACGTGACGAGGGAAGCCCGGCAACGTCATTGGCCCCGCCCCCGCCACCAGCGCCTGTGATAGGGAGGGGAGGCTGGCTCGCCGCGCTGCCATTGGTGGCCGCGCCTCCCCTCTGCCTTTTGCCATTGGTTCCTGAGCCGAGGAAGGCCGCCAGCATCGCGCCCCCACCTGAGCCGAGCAACCATCGGCTGGAAGCCCCGGTGCCCTGGGGAAAGCCGAGACTCGTTGTGGAGGGGGCGGAGAAGCAGAGAAGCCCCCTCCGATTTGCCCCGCCAAGTAAATTAAGCTGAATTCACTCGACCCCGGCGCCGGTGCTCCGCATCTGCACCTTGCACCGCGCCGGGCCTTCCGCCCTCCTCCCCTGGGGTTACCTGTGACTTTGGCCCACCGGGGCCCTTGCGATGGTTCAGGGGCAGGCGGTGTGGCTTCGGCCCTCCCGGGGGCCTTACTCTTACACCACTCTCTATAGATTAGGATTGTTTAAGATCGGGTGCGGACGCGAGGGACCCTCTGGGTAGTGGGCAACCTCCTCTAAGCCAGTGATGTCGACACCTGCCCCCTCGTGTTGCTGGATCTCAGTAGCTTTTGACCCTGTGGACCTGGATGTCCTCTTGTCTAGTTTAGTTCTGCGCATGATCTTGGGATAAGGATCTAGATGGACCATCTTTGCTCCCTGGGTATATACTGCCCAGGCACAGTGACGTGGGGATTCCACTGGAGGGCATTATGGGAGTTGTGGTCCAAACTGACTCAAGTTGTCGGCTATGTCCACTTGGAGTCATTGGACCATGTCTATGCTAATAATGACGTGGCTTTTCAGGCTATCGGCCTTTTGTGGACTCTCCTGTCTATCATTGATGCCTGGACAGGTGAAGGAAATCTAAAAATTATTTCCTCTCATGATCAGTTTTGACTTGTTTTTTTCTCTGGCCGAGGCCGGTCCCCCGGTGCAGTCTTCAATGCTCATGCTCTTCTGGAGATGGTGCAGCCCTCTTCCTGACTGGGTCAGTGTAGGAGAGTAGGGTCTGCTATCCTATGGTCACCCCAAATTTTTGCTTTTTGCTTCACTGGTTTTCGACTACTGAGGCTGTGGGCCTGCTGATCAGACCCCCAGCCTGCTGTTCTCTCACTAAATTAATGACACATGTGCTATAGGCACATACCAATTGGAAATGGACTCCTTGTCAGCCCCTGTAGAATGCACTATAGGTGCACAGGGCACAGGAGCCACTAAGGCCTACCAGGGGCTGCAGCATATCTTTTGCCACCCCTGGCTGGTTCTTAAATTGACACAACTGGCTGATCACTCAGCTGGGGTAAGGTGGTGTACGCACCCCTTGCTTAGATATAGTATACCTATGTCTAAACCTATATCTGGACACATGTAAACCTGTGAGCCACTCCTATAGACAGGCCTCACCAATCCTGGAGGCTGGGTGCTTGGTTTTTATGTGAGATGGAGCTCTAGCATGAGCTGAGCCTGTCTGCAGCCGTCGGGAACAAATCCCTAAGCTGTTTCAGGATAATGCCATACCATATACTATTAAGTGCCTTATAATCCTCGCGGTTATTTAGCAACTCTGGTTTGGCTTTATCAAAACATGTCGTGTAAGGTGTCATACGCTTTGGAATACCATCCCCTCGCCAGTTCTGGCGACGGGGATGGCATTCCACCCCTCTAGAGGGGTAAGACATGTTACTTCACTTTAATGCGGTTGATTTCTCCAAAGGCCTTAAGATCCACAAAATGGATGCCTCTGCCACAGACAAATGTCTGGACCCCTGGAGCTGACCGAAACCCAGTCAAGGGGGTCCTGGACAAAGGGTTTCCTGTCACAGGAGGGTGTCACCGCCCTCCAGACAGGAGATAGTGTATTGTAGCAGGGAGGTTTGAAAGAAACCAGACACTGCCTGGGGCGCACAAGGCTGCCCCTTGCATAATCCGGCCAAACCGGTTCTGGGGCACTCCAGCCCTCGTGCCAGGGCGGCCTGGATCAAAGGAAGGGGGTGTATCCACCCACTTCCTGGGTCCCACCCATAGGAGGGGACCTAGCAGGTAATCACGCCCACCAGATTCGAATAAGAGTGGGAGCAGTGCCAATGCACATCAGATTTCCTGGAAGAAACATTTGAAACGATATTCTGGACCCTTCGCCCTCCATCTCAACGTGGAAGCCCGAAGAATCTCCCTTGTGGTCAAGGAGTGACCACCCTGCAGCAGCAGGCACCATCCAGCCCTCGACGTCTACTTGGTTGCAGTTCCCGCCGGAACTCGAGCGACTGAGATCGACGAGATCAAGCCTGCCCAGCTTCTAACAGCCCGATCCACAGTCCCTGCAAAGCTGAGACCCGTGGAGGCGACCGGAAGCGTGGGGCACGCCATCTTGAAGTGACCACGAGACGCTGACCGTGCAGCCCACGAGTGACCCTCGAAGCTGTACACCGGGGTTTGAGAAGCCCCCACCCTGAGCTACTCCTGAGCCGAAGTTCAGCCCTCCACACTCGACGAGTGCTGCGTGGGGCCCTTTGGCACGATTTGGCTCAACGCGTTGGCCCGGTCACTTGCCAGCTGGCTTGTGGTCCCTGTGCCGACGAACTACAAAAGAAGACTCGTGATTCTGGTTGCTCCAGATCCACACCAGCTCCCCTGAAAGGGAGCCCCGACTCTGACCTTCCTGGTCCGAGTGAGACGCCATCTTCCAATCCCGCGTGGATTGCTCTTACCAAGGCTTGTTTGCTCCAAACCGGAAGCCGACTGCACCGACGGTGAGAGCCTGCGTGGGACAGATCGTGACCTGCTCCTGGACGTCGCAGATGCCCCAGAGCCCACGTGACAGCGAAGAGAAGCGCCTCGACGATCACCTGATTGCGCCCGACATTGCCTGGTTCCGTCCTGGTTCCACCCTGGTCACTGCTGAGTGACCCAGACTCTGTCCCCTCTGCTTTCAGGTACTCTACAACTTGAGTCCACCCTTGGACTCCACCGGACACTTCGTCTTCACCCTGCCTGCAGCCCTTTCAGCTTCAAGCACCAAGAGCCTGCGTGTCAAAACCCGACGCCACTTCGACCCTGTGCACCCACTTCCTGTGGGTGAGGTAACTTTGCTCCGCCGGTGTTCCCACACTGGTGCACACCTCTAGGGTCTGTGTGTTAAGTTTTGTTCCTCTAGGTTCAGCGGAAGTGTCCTTAAACTTTAACTATTTGACTTTTACGCACCATTGGTTAACATTGGTGCATGCGTGCGCTTTCCGCACATCTCCCGAATCCCGAGGGCCATTCCCGACTTCAGCATTGCTTGTCCTGACTGCTCCCAGCGATTCCCTAGGCCCTAGGCCTAACCACTGTTCGAGTGGCCTCTCTTATACCACTTGTTTAGTATATGGTTTGAGTGGCCCCCCGCCCTCATCCATAATTGTGCAACTTGTATGTTTAAACAGTGCTTTTGATTTAACGCTTGTGCCCCTTTACTCATAAAGAATACTGGGGATTGTTTTTAGTAATAAACACATATATTTTTATAATATATACTTGTGTGGTGTCCTTTCATTTGGTATTACAGGATTGTATGTGGTAAAACAGCTCGCTTAACACGACCTCTTAAGTTAAGCCTTTAGGCTGCTTAGTCCATGCTACCACTAGGATAGCTTGTCTAATAAGGTTGACTTACAACCAGACACCATAAGGGGATTGTTTGGTCAGGTAGTAGGTGGTTCCAGAATTGGAAACATCCCCTACCAGGCCAACTTCTCACATTGGTGAGCAGCGGTGCGGATTTGAGCTTGCTGTTGTTTTACCATTACAATCTTTATATCAAATTGAAAGATCACATCAAGTACCTCTAGGTACATATAAAATCAAAAGCTTAGCATATTAAGTTCTACTGAACTTAGTAGTTGTAGGTTGAAGGGAGTAGCACACCCCTGACTACAACTCACTAGCAAGGTCCAGTAGGAAAACACTTAGTGTAGGTAAGTGCACCACTTACACCTCACTAGTAACCATGTCTGACACAGGAAAGGCCTCAGGGTCTAGTCCTGTGACAGTTGACCCTACCCAGGCAACTTCTGGATATGACAAACTAACCCGCAGAGACTTGATTGTCTTGTGCAAAGCAAGAGGGTTAAAAAGGGGCAGAAGCCCCACCTGCCTAATCCTGATAGAACTCCTAGAACAGGATGACTTAGAGAAGGCAAAAGCAGCTTCCCTAGATACAGGAACTGGAGGGAACCCCCCTGCAGTTGATCCCCCTGAAGAGGAGGATGATGATGACTTGGATGAGGACTCAGATGTTGAGGACTTAGAAGTACAGGATCAGGGTAGCCAGGTTCCAGTTGGTAGGCTTAGCCAGGCCAACTTGGACCTACTGGGGAATGGAGAGGGCCAGCACCTCCCCAGAACCCAACATGTGATTCTCCCAGGCAACAGAAGAGTGAGATCTCCCTCAGGGGACTCTCATCTTTCTAGTGCCTCCAGAGAATCAGAGAGAGGCATGAGTGCTTCTCAGAAAGCTGAGCATAGGGCTAGAATGAGGGCTGTCAGACTCCAGATAGAGAGAGAGGAGGTAGCCCTGAGTCAAGCTAAGCTTACCTTAGCTCAAGCTAAACTTGCCTTGGCAAGAGAGCAGAAATTAAGTGGCTTAGATGTCACTGGTGGCAGCAATTTTCCAAGAGAAAAAGACAGGGCCTATGATAATAGAAACCTGACCAAAATTGTGCCCCCCTTTAAAGAAGGGGATGACATCCACAAATGGATGACTGCTCTTGAGAGAGCCTGCATGGTACAGCAGGTTCCTGAGAATCAGTGGGCTGCAATTTTGTGGTACTCCTTTTCTGAGAAAGGGAGGGACAGGCTCCTCACAGTTAGACCTGAGGATGCCAAAAACTACTCTGTTTTGAAGAGTGCTCTCATTGAAGGGTATGGCCTAACCACTGAGCAATACAGGTTGTTGTTCAGAGACACCCAGAAAGCACAGACTCAAGACTGGACTGATTTTGTGGAGTGTGCCACTAAGGCTTTGGAGGGTTGGTTACAGGGAAGTAAAGTTTCAGACTATACAGGATTGTACAATCTTATGATGAGAGAACAGATCCTTAATAACTGTACAAACCAGCTGTTGCATCAATACCTTATTGACTCTGATCTGACCTCTCCCCAAGAATTGGGAAAGAAGGCAGACAAATGGGTCAGAACAAGGATTAAGCAGAAACCCCAGAACCAAGGTGGTGACCAGAAGAAAACAGACCAGAAGGGTGGTAATCAGAATCAGAAAGATAAAGAAAAAGACCAGAAGTCTTCAGGCCCCCAAACTAATAGTAAGGAGGGTGGTTCCCAAAATGGTAACAAGAAGAAGAAGAACAAAGGTCCAAAGACACCTTGGTGTAATACCTGCAAATCAGTTTCACACTGGGGCAGTGAGTGCACCAAGGCAAATCCAGTTCCCACCACTACAGCTCCTAAAGCAACTGCAACCCCAAGTACAGTAAGCAGTGGTGGAACACAGTCCAAGGGTGTAGCTGGGTTGACCCTGGGTATTGAAGTAGGATCTGGCCTAGTCAGAGTCCCTACACAGGCAGTTCTCCTGTATGATGTGGACATTGAGTTGCCCACTGCAGTAAGCCCCACTAACCTGGGCAAATACAGGCAGACTCCCTTAATAAATGAGAAACTGGCTCAAGCTTACAGGGACACATGTGCTAGTGTCACCATGGTGACCCCTGGCTTTGTGGACCCTGGACAAATTGTACTAGGAGAGAGCTACCTAGTAACCAATGCAAGCAACTCCACTACCTCCCATAGTGTGGCAGTTGTGAACTTCTCCTGGGGAGGGGTTGATGGCCTAAAGAAAGTTGTGGTGAGTGCAGACCTACCAGTAGACTGTCTGTTAGGCAATGACCTTGAAAGCTCAGCATGGTCAGAAGTGGAGTACAGGACTCATGCAGAAATGCTAGGGATTTCAGAGCATGTCCTTGCCATGACAAGGGCTCAGGCTAAGAAGTGCCTTCCTGAACCAGTGGTGGATCTTGAGACAATAGACCAGCCACAACCCAAGAGAAGGAGCAAGAGAGGAAAGGCCTCGCCTTCCACCTTGCCCCAGGTTGAGGATCAGGTTTCAGAGGAAACTGATTCTGCAGTCCAAGAGGAGACTGTCTCTGAGGAGCTTGAACCTGACCAGGTTGAGTTTCTGGGGACAGGGGGACCCTCAAGGGCAGACCTGAGGCAGGCTCAATTAGATTGCCCTTCCCTTGAACCCCTCAGACAGCAGGCTGCTGCTGAGGCTGCTGGGGATGCCCAAGGTACCCATACTGTGTATTGGGATGAGGGACTCCTTTACTCAGAGGCTAGAACCCCCAAGCCTGGCATGACCAGGAGGTTGGTGATACCTCTGCAGTTTAGGGGATTCCTCCTTACCTTGGCCCATGATATTCCCCTTGCAGGACACTTAGGCCAGAACAAGACGTGGGACAGGCTTGTTCCACACTTTCACTGGCCTCACATGTCAGAGGATGTCAAGGAGTTTTGTCGCTCCTGTGTCACTTGCCAAGCCAGTGGTAAGTCAGGTGGCACAACAAAGGCCCCCCTAATACCACTACCTGTGGTGGGGGTCCCCTTTGAGAGAGTTGGAATTGATATTGTGGGTCCAATGGACCCCCAAACAGCATCTGGGAACAGATTCATACTGGTGGTAGTGGATCATGCCACCAGGTACCCAGAGGCTATTCCCCTAAGGACCACCACAGCACCTGTGGTGGCAAAAGCCCTCATTGCAGTTTTCTCAAGAGTGGGCTTTCCTAAGGAGGTACTATCAGATAGAGGGACAAATTTTATGTCCAGCTATCTAAAAGCAATGTGGAAGGAATGTGGAGTAAACTACAAGTTTACCACCCCATATCATCCACAATGCAATGGGCTTGTGGAGAGATTTAACAAGACCCTTAAAGGCATGATAAAAGGATTACCAGAGAAGCTCAGGCGGAAATGGGACATTCTTTTACCCTGCCTGCTCTTTGCTTACAGAGAGGTCCCACAGAAGGGGGTTGGCTACAGCCCTTTTGAACTTTTGTTTGGCCACCCTGTGAGAGGTCCATTGTGTTTGGTGAAGGAAGGATGGGAGTTACCTCTCAAAAAGCCCAAACTAGACATAGTGGACTATGTACTTGGTCTCCGCTCCAGGATGGCTGAGTACATGGAAAGAGCATCCAAAAACCTGGAGGCCAGCCAAGAATTGCAGAAAGCTTGGCATGACCAAAAGGCTGTACTGGTAGAGTTCCAACCAGGACAGAAGGTATGGGTACTGGAGCCAGTGGCTCCAGCAGCACTCCAAGACAAATGGAGTGGACCCTATCCTATTATTGAGAAGAAAGGGGAAGTCACCTACTTGGTAGACTTTGGAACACCCAGGAGCCCTCACAGGGTAATCCATGTGAATCGCTTGAAAGCATTTGTAGACAGGGAGGACATGAGCTTGCTCATGGCCACAGATGGGGAACAGGAGGAAGAGAGTGACCCTCTCCCAGACCTGCTTTCCCAGAACCCTGATGATGGTTCAGTTGATGGAGTAGCCTTGGCAGGCAGCCTCACTGACCAGCAACAGAGGGACTGCAGACAAGTTTTGCAGGCTCACAGGCAAATGTTTTCACTCACACCCAGCCAAACTGACTGGTGTACCCATGTTGTGGACACTGGTGACAGTCTGCCTGTCAAGAATAAGATCTACAGGCAACCTGATCATGTCAGGGATTGCATCAAGGCTGAGGTGCAAAAGATGTTGGAGCTTGGAGTGATTGAGCCATCAGAGAGCCATGGGCCAGCCCAGTAGTCCTGGTGCCAAAACCTCATACCCAAGATGGTAAGAGAGAAATGAGGTTTTGCGTGGATTACAGGGGTCTCAATGCTGTCACTAGGACAGATGCTCACCCCATTCCAAGAGCAGATGAGCTCATTGACAGATTGGCTTCTGCCAAGTTTCTGAGCACATTTGATCTGACAGCTGGCTACTGGCAAATCAGACTAGCTGAGGAGTCAAAAGCCAAAACAGCATTCTCTACCCCTAGTGGACATTATCAGTTTGTGGTAATGCCCTTTGGTTTGAAGAATGCACCTGCCACTTTTCAAAGGTTGGTGAACCAAGTCCTTACTGGGTTGGATGACTTTTGTGCAGCTTATCTGGATGATATTGCTGTCTTTAGCTCCACCTGGGAGGATCACCTGATCCACCTGAAGAAAGTTTTGGAGGCCCTGCAAAAGGCAGGCCTAACTATCAAGGCCACCAAGTGCCAGATAGGGCAGAGTAAGGTTGTATACCTGGGCCACCTAGTAGGTGGAGGCCAGGTTCAGCCACTGGAAAGCAAAATCCAGGCCATACAGGACTGGGCTCCTCCAGTTACCCAGACACAAGTCAGAGCCTTCTTGGGCCTGACTGGGTATTACAGAAAGTTTGTGAAAAACTATGGGTCTATAGTGACACCATTAAATGACTTGACATCCAAGAAGATGCCAAAAAAGGTTCAGTGGACAGTTAGCTGTCAGAAGGCATTTGAAGACCTGAAGAAGGCCATGTGCTCTGCACCTATCCTAAAGAGTCCTGACTACTCCAAACAGTTCATTGTTCAGACAGATGCTTCTGAGTTGGGGGTGGGAGCTGTACTCTCACAACTTAATCAAGATGGTCAAGACCAGCCAATTGCTTTCATTAGCAGGAGGCTAACCCCAAGAGAAAAACGTTGGTCAGCCATTGAGAGGGAGGCCTTTGCTGTGGTTTGGGCATTAAAGAAGTTGAGGTCCTACTTGTTTGGAACTCACTTCCTGGTGCAAACAGACCATAAGCCCCTCTTATGGCTTAATCAGATGAAGGGTGAAAATCCCAAACTGCTCAGGTGGTCCATTTCCCTACAGGGGATGGACTTTACAGTGGAGCACCGCCCAGGGACTGACCATGGTAATGCAGATGGTCTCTCCAGGTACTTCCACTTAGAACATGAAGACTTATCTGGTCAAGGTTAGTTTAATGTCCCTGCGTTTGGGGGGGGGTTGTGTAGGAGAGTAGGGTCTGCTATCCTATGGTCACCCCAAATTTTTGCTTTTTGCTTCACTGGTTTTCGACTACTGAGGCTGTGGGCCTGCTGATCAGACCCCCAGCCTGCTGTTCTCTCACTAAATTAATGACACATGTGCTATAGGCACATACCAATTGGAAATGGACTCCTTGTCAGCCCCTGTAGAATGCACTATAGGTGCACAGGGCACAGGAGCCACTAAGGCCTACCAGGGGCTGCAGCATATCTTTTGCCACCCCTGGCTGGTTCTTAAATTGACACAACTGGCTGATCACTCAGCTGGGGTAAGGTGGTGTACGCACCCCTTGCTTAGATATAGTATACCTATGTCTAAACCTATATCTGGACACATGTAAACCTGTGAGCCACTCCTATAGACAGGCCTCACCAATCCTGGAGGCTGGGTGCTTGGTTTTTATGTGAGATGGAGCTCTAGCATGAGCTGAGCCTGTCTGCAGCCGTCGGGAACAAATCCCTAAGCTGTTTCAGGATAATGCCATACCATATACTATTAAGTGCCTTATAATCCTCGCGGTTATTTAGCAACTCTGGTTTGGCTTTATCAAAACATGTCGTGTAAGGTGTCATACGCTTTGGAATACCATCCCCTCGCCAGTTCTGGCGACGGGGATGGCATTCCACCCCTCTAGAGGGGTAAGACATGTTACTTCACTTTAATGCGGTTGATTTCTCCAAAGGCCTTAAGATCCACAAAATGGATGCCTCTGCCACAGACAAATGTCTGGACCCCTGGAGCTGACCGAAACCCAGTCAAGGGGGTCCTGGACAAAGGGTTTCCTGTCACAGGAGGGTGTCACCGCCCTCCAGACAGGAGATAGTGTATTGTAGCAGGGAGGTTTGAAAGAAACCAGACACTGCCTGGGGCGCACAAGGCTGCCCCTTGCATAATCCGGCCAAACCGGTTCTGGGGCACTCCAGCCCTCGTGCCAGGGCGGCCTGGATCAAAGGAAGGGGGTGTATCCACCCACTTCCTGGGTCCCACCCATAGGAGGGGACCTAGCAGGTAATCACGCCCACCAGATTCGAATAAGAGTGGGAGCAGTGCCAATGCACATCAGATTTCCTGGAAGAAACATTTGAAACGATATTCTGGACCCTTCGCCCTCCATCTCAACGTGGAAGCCCGAAGAATCTCCCTTGTGGTCAAGGAGTGACCACCCTGCAGCAGCAGGCACCATCCAGCCCTCGACGTCTACTTGGTTGCAGTTCCCGCCGGAACTCGAGCGACTGAGATCGACGAGATCAAGCCTGCCCAGCTTCTAACAGCCCGATCCACAGTCCCTGCAAAGCTGAGACCCGTGGAGGCGACCGGAAGCGTGGGGCACGCCATCTTGAAGTGACCACGAGACGCTGACCGTGCAGCCCACGAGTGACCCTCGAAGCTGTACACCGGGGTTTGAGAAGCCCCCACCCTGAGCTACTCCTGAGCCGAAGTTCAGCCCTCCACACTCGACGAGTGCTGCGTGGGGCCCTTTGGCACGATTTGGCTCAACGCGTTGGCCCGGTCACTTGCCAGCTGGCTTGTGGTCCCTGTGCCGACGAACTACAAAAGAAGACTCGTGATTCTGGTTGCTCCAGATCCACACCAGCTCCCCTGAAAGGGAGCCCCGACTCTGACCTTCCTGGTCCGAGTGAGACGCCATCTTCCAATCCCGCGTGGATTGCTCTTACCAAGGCTTGTTTGCTCCAAACCGGAAGCCGACTGCACCGACGGTGAGAGCCTGCGTGGGACAGATCGTGACCTGCTCCTGGACGTCGCAGATGCCCCAGAGCCCACGTGACAGCGAAGAGAAGCGCCTCGACGATCACCTGATTGCGCCCGACATTGCCTGGTTCCGTCCTGGTTCCACCCTGGTCACTGCTGAGTGACCCAGACTCTGTCCCCTCTGCTTTCAGGTACTCTACAACTTGAGTCCACCCTTGGACTCCACCGGACACTTCGTCTTCACCCTGCCTGCAGCCCTTTCAGCTTCAAGCACCAAGAGCCTGCGTGTCAAAACCCGACGCCACTTCGACCCTGTGCACCCACTTCCTGTGGGTGAGGTAACTTTGCTCCGCCGGTGTTCCCACACTGGTGCACACCTCTAGGGTCTGTGTGTTAAGTTTTGTTCCTCTAGGTTCAGCGGAAGTGTCCTTAAACTTTAACTATTTGACTTTTACGCACCATTGGTTAACATTGGTGCATGCGTGCGCTTTCCGCACATCTCCCGAATCCCGAGGGCCATTCCCGACTTCAGCATTGCTTGTCCTGACTGCTCCCAGCGATTCCCTAGGCCCTAGGCCTAACCACTGTTCGAGTGGCCTCTCTTATACCACTTGTTTAGTATATGGTTTGAGTGGCCCCCCGCCCTCATCCATAATTGTGCAACTTGTATGTTTAAACAGTGCTTTTGATTTAACGCTTGTGCCCCTTTACTCATAAAGAATACTGGGGATTGTTTTTAGTAATAAACACATATATTTTTATAATATATACTTGTGTGGTGTCCTTTCATTTGGTATTACAGGATTGTATGTGGTAAAACAGCTCGCTTAACACGACCTCTTAAGTTAAGCCTTTAGGCTGCTTAGTCCATGCTACCACTAGGATAGCTTGTCTAATAAGGTTGACTTACAACCAGACACCATAAGGGGATTGTTTGGTCAGGTAGTAGGTGGTTCCAGAATTGGAAACATCCCCTACCAGGCCAACTTCTCACAGTCAGCCTGCTGACTGTTCCCTTGCTGTCATTGCGTGTACATCTCACTAGGAAGTCCCAATACAGGTTTTCATGTCTTGCACACTAAACCTATACATTTCAGACCTTGGTGTGCCCAGCAGCCCTTAAAGTCCAATCAAGAGAATGCTTTCTAATGTACCTGACAACATTTGTCCCTCTCTTTCTAGTTCTGTACCTTTACTCCCAACGGGTGTAGGAAGATCTGAGCACAACAAGCCTTTCTTGAGGGACCCACTTTGTTTTTTGCGTTAGGTGTGAATTAAATGTCCTGAGCTCTGTGCACGAGAAAGAGTGAAAAGAGCCTGAGAGCAGAGAGAAAAGAGAGGGAGGGAAAGGAAAAGAGAGAAAAGGCAGGAAGAGAGAGTATGGAAAGAAGGAGACTGAAGTGAAGGAGCGTGTGAAAGGGGGAGTATCTTACAGAGAGATAGGGACTATAGAGAATGGCGGTGCAATGGATTGGGAGAGCAAAAGAGCATCGTAGAGGCATTTTCTCGTGTTTTGAAATTTTGAGTTTAAATAGCCGTACTGGACGCCTGCCTCTTTCTCGATCTCCTTTCGCACCAGCCTGGCAGGGGTGTTCTTTATAATCCTATCTCGCCACAATTTTCCTAAACTGGTAGGCCTCTGTGGCCTTCCCAAATACATTCTGGCTCCACTAAGGGCTGCACTCAACTCAGCTGCTAGACTGGTTACGGATTCTAAGCGAAAAGATCATATATCACCAGTCCTTAAATCCCTCAATTGGCTGCCCTTCGAAGCACTAATTCAATTTTAGGTTGCGGTTCTCACACACAAAGCCCTTCACCTAAATACTCCTACGTACCTTGCAGAAAAACTGACCTTATCCTGTGGAGTAAGAGCCTCAAGAAGTGCCTCCTCCTGAAACCACGTATCCTAAAGAAAACGAGAAGTTGCCACCGAGCTTTCTCCGGAGCCGCCCGTAAGATTTGGAACTCTCTCCCACCGGAAATTCGCAGAATCTCCTCATTTACGGCGTTCAAAGTGGAAGCCAAAAGATTCCTAATGAACAAATTCATACCCTAATAGGGTTAGTCGCACAGGCCCGTTGACATTCCTCCTGCTGACTTTGTTCTTATTTTGCTACAGCTCCCCCTGAATATTGTGCTTCACCCTTGTTACCCCCTATATTTGTTTTATTGTATTACCCTCCTATTTGTATTCTGTAATGTATTCTCTTTCTCTCCCTTATTCTTTCTGGATATTGCCTCTGATATTTTTTGTCTTCCTCCAGGCATATTGTAAAGCGCTCTGTTATCCCTCGGGATCTTGTTCGCGCTATAAAAAACTTTATAAATAAATAAAATAAATAAATATGTTTGACTGATGTATTATTGGCTAAAATACCCCAAGGCACATGCTCAGAGACTTGCAGAAACTGGCACACTGGAGAACATTGTGCACTGCAATCTTCTGGATTTTAATGACTGTAGAATGCAGACAGACCACATTAATTAGTTCCTGCACTCTGATTGGCTCAGCCAGTTAACGCATTCCAATCAGAGTGCTAATCATTGGCAATAATGTCACTGCTCTCGGTGCTGCTCAGTTTGACCTCCTAAGGTTGACCGAGCTTTTATTCTCCAGGTACCCTCGCCTGAGACTAGACAAACCTTCTGGCCTAGCCTCAGAACTGGGAGGGAAAGGCAGCCCAAGTGTGCACCGGAAGGCAGGCGCTGCCTGCTGCCCCAACCGGAAGCAGCGAGGCGTCTGGGGTTTCAGCACGCGCCCGGCGTTGAGCAATGAGATCAGGCCCAGGGAGGGGGCGGGGCGTGTTGTGAAAGGTTGTTTGCACACAGCTGCCAAAGTGGCCACATGTTGTGTAACGCCTTCAGCCAGCCGTGGCTTTTTATGCAGCAACCCCTGCACGCCAAGACGTTTGAGTCAACACTTTCCAGGTTTAAAGGAAACAAAAAGTTCCAGAATGCAGTGCAGAAACTAGGGCTGCCACCTGGCATGTTTTATTCCGGCATGACTTGGATTTCAATGTCCTTGCCTGTAAAAAATAAAAAATAAAAAAACCTAAAAAAAAGTAAATTCTTTAAACAGTAAATGTAAGAAGAAAACATTTTTTTATGTGTTCTACAGCTGCCTTATTGGCACCTGGCTGATAAAAGTAAACAAAGGTAGAACCGCCATGTTAAAATTAAATTATTTCCTATTAAGTTCAACTTGAGCATCGTGTCCAGGCCTGTGCAGAATCTGAAAACGTGAACAGATATCTGGTAGCAGCGGCTGCTGGAGCCCCCACACATGGTGTGGTTCGCTTGTTAGCCTAACGGCTAGAGTGGTCGACCTCGAAGCTGGGGAACCGGGTCCTAGTTTCGGCAATGACACTCAACATCCTGTGATTCTGGGCAAATAACTCATTCTCTTCGTGCCTAGCGAAACAAGTGTGCCAGTCTGTAACGCAACTGGTGCCCATGTAAATCACTCCAATACCTGTGGGATTAGTTTGCGCTATATACAACTTAAAAAAAAGACTATATATATATATATATATATATATATATATATATATATATATATATATATATATATATATATATACATGAACCGACTAGAAGCTCGTGAAAACGTATAGGGCAAGCTGGCGCTACCTAGAACTGCTAAGGTATGGCTTCCAAAGAATGTCAAAAGGAGGCATTTCAAGGAGCAATAGTATCCAAAATGAAAACGGCGACAATTAAGGCATAACCCACTGGAGGGCTCGAGAACACACCACAATTCCCAGAACGCTTAGCAGCAAAGAAATAAACCAACGCCCACTGGAGGGCTGAAAAGAATCTAAAAAGGAAATTACCCTGTTGGTGTGAGCGAGATGCCGAGGCAGATGTCCTCTGAGGAAAGTCGGAGACACGACTGAAACGCGTCAGGACTGCCAGAAAATAAACAAACTTTAAGAAAATTGCCTGTTGGAGTGCAGCTCATTTTTTTTTCTGTGAAGAAGAGAGTGGTAACAATATATATATATATATATATATATATATATATATATATATATATATATATATATATATTAATTTATTTATATGTGTACTTATATAGCGCGGTCCTGTCACCCCAAGGGCATCCTGGCGCTTGCGATCCACGTAACCACCACATACGCTGCTCAGACAGTCCTGGGGAAAAGATAGGTTTTATATATATTTTTTTTTTGCACACAGGTCCTTCACCGCCGTCGCTCCGCAGCGTCCCGGGTGCTAAGCGCCAGCGCTGGTGAAGCACTTACGATGCGAGCACAGAATCCAACCAGTTTTGTCAGATAAGAACGGCCAGCACTCCGGTGTCAGATAGGCAAAGTTTATTTATTCTCCAAACCCCCCATCACCCCGACAGACGCGTTTCGCAGTTAAGCTTCGACACAGCCAGTAGGTATATATAGTTAGGATTGTTTTCCATAAGGAAATCGCAACATTCTATTGGGAATATATATATATATATATATATATATATATATATATATATATATATATATATATATATATATATATATATATATATATATATATATATATATATATATATATATATATATATATATATATATATATATATATATATATATTTTTTTTTTTATACTCCTTTCATATCCGAAAAGAAAACGGAACGGACTCCACTTGGTACACGCTTTCATATTTTATTTAGTGCTTTTCGCCGCCTTAACGCGTTTCGGGCTACCCAGAGCCCTTGATCAGTTTTCCCAGGACCATGCGTGATTAGCGTATCCAGTTTAGGATTTTTCTTTTGCTTTCTGGAAACGGAATTGCTGATTTTGTAATGGGATGAACAGCACTACAAATCCCAGCCTACAGAGAAAATAATCCTGGACTACAAAAGTTACTTGTGAGTGGAACTGGGAGACTTGAGAGATCTTATTTGCCTACACAAGATGTAATGCCCTCCATTCATATATAATTGCGAACATCATGATGTTGTGTATAGACATCATGTAGACACCCAAAGGATTTTACTACAGAGCCCAGAAAATATATTTGTATGTGCAATACCATCAAATGTATATAAGAAATGGGTGCTTTTCTACATTGTATGTTTCTTGATGTCAACAGTTAAAGAGGAACATTTTTACTTGCATGTCTTCACGGGGAACGCAAAGAACATTCTGCAACAGGCAAAGAATGGCTCTTCAGTTTCTTTCAGAGGGTGGCCATTAGGAAAAGTTTGTTCCTACTGAATCTGTGTCCATCGCTTCATTGCGTCCAAGGGAGATAGGAGCTCCCAGATACCAGACGGGTACGGGCTACTATCCAAGGTGTGAGACCTTGTACGTGACCTCCAGTAAGTGCACTTACGATATCTTGGTGGCCGTCCTGTCCTATAACACACAATGCATGTCTGCTGGGTGGCCTTTACCCCCATTCGCAGGGGCCCAGGGAAATCCTACCAGAGATGTAAAATTAGGTTGTTGTGCCTTTGCCAAACCTTCCTCTGCTGTTGGTTCCAGAATCTGGCCTCCAAGTATCTGAAGAGGCAGCCAACATCTAATCCAGCCTGGGGCATCCATGTGTAATCGCCAGAGTCCTAAGCGGGGTTGTTTGGTGGTGGGATGCTATGGACCTTGATCGCTCAATAAGCAAAGGAAATCCACAGCACATGTCTGTAGTGTATCTAAACATTTATCTGCACATTGTATGCATAAATATTAACACAGTATTGTGAGTTTCTTGTTTTTCTTTCTTTATTCTTCTAGTTTCTTAAGAATAAAGACTTTCTCAAGGCTCTCGCAATCGAGAGTCACGGTTGTGGGCTACGTTGATGATGGAGCTGTCCTTACGAGCTCGTGGATTGGTCAGTCGGAGGCCTTTCCTGATTGAAGAACCGATTTTTAACGCAGAAATCAGATATTTTACCCATTGTGGGTCTGAATTATCACCACATAAGAAAGCAATATACCAAAGATTGTAGAGCCTTGAGAAAGTCGCGGGACGATTTCCCAGTGTATGCGACGAAACACGTGTCATCAGCTGAAGAGAAACTATAAGAATAAACAAGGAAAAATAAGAAACTCAAATACTGTGTTCATATTTATGCATACAATGTGCAGATACATTTTTAGATACGCTAAAGACGTGTGTTGAGGATTTCCTTTGTGTATTCAGTGGCCTCAGCCGCAATTTTGGGGGAGGTTGGTGGTTTTCCTTCCCTTACAGCACCTTCCAGAATTCAGGATCTATTGAAACTAATATATGTGTGATTTTCCTGATTTCGGCCGTTTCACCTAGCTCAATACCACTGTCCATTCAAAGGTCCTTGATCGCTCTATAAGAAGTGGATAAGAACATATCTCGGGCTGTAGTGGTAGAATGAATTGGCTGGCGCTTGACCAACCGATGTAAATTAAAATTATTTTATAGAAGGCCAAACACAGGCTGCACCCTACATATCTTTCCATCCCAATTCAGTTTGCCCTTAGGGGCCCTATGCTCACGTGGGGACCCCAAATTGACTCTTCTGAGCAGCGTGAAGGCCAGAGAAAGGTCCTTGAGTTTAGCATGAGCTGAATAGCGGAATTTGCTGATTTTTGATATTCATTCAGCTCCCAATATGATTGCTTTTGAAGAGATGATTAAGGCTTTTCGTTTAGCGGACATATGTACTATAGAGGTCTCAACTTGCTTGCAAGTGACTGCTGCGGTGAGCTGTAATGTTATCTTAATATCCCTTTTAACATCTTTATTTCACTTTGAGGGCTTGGTGGTGAGTTTAATTTGTTTAGTTTGTACGACAGGGGGTACTTTAACCCATGTATTTAATAGGAGACCTGCCAATATATAATAGGCAAATTGTGGTGCACCAATTATGACCTAATATAAAGAAATTATGTTGCCACTCAAATGTAATAACATGTTACACTTGAGTTCTGGACATCACAATGCCTGCTCCCAGAGCCAGCAGCCGATGTGAAAGGCAGGTCTGGTCATGGAGCATAATTGAAGCAGATGTTTAAAGAATTAAACATTGCTTTTGTTTCTTCTGCTCTGTTTTCGAGCTGTACAGTGAGAAGCAGGAAGGTGATATCTACGGCCAAACATGTTTTATTTTCTGCCTTCCTTGGGTACTTAGAGAAAAGTTTGAATCTTTCTGCATGTTTCTACACATTCCGAGCTACTGTCTTTTATTAAGAAAGTGACTTTTATTAAGCTGATTCTAATATCTTTTTGCAACAAATAACCAACTGCTTTTTTGATGTGTTTAATTTTGCACTAGAGATTCTATTTCTATTCCTCATGTTTGCAAACATGCTTTCTCTTTCAAATGAAAGAACTATGCACCAAGGATGTAAGTGGTGTATAGGAAAGGTGATTGTGCAAGCATGTATTATAAAGAATAAAGTACCCCCTGCCATACATGATCAGGATATTGCAAGTTACCTCACAGTTCCATAACCTTCTAAAGGAACCCTGCTTTTGGCCTTGTTCCTCTAAAAGGTCACAGAACTCCTCGGTAACTTGAAATATCTTTATAATGTATGGCAAGAAGTACTTTACCTCATGTATATATTCTTTTTATTATTTTAATATATTCTTATTTTTCCTTTACTACTTATGGACCTAGAGTATAATATTCTTTGGCACAGTCTTGTGCTTTACAAATAATAATGCAAAGGAAGAAACAAATCCGAGTGCTTTTATTTACTTGCCTTTGTTAGGTGTGTCTGAGAAGCTGCTAATCTGAAAGCGAGCATGCCTGAATGCCAGAGTGATGGCGAGCTGGGAAGGTATGAAATTAGCACCCAAAGAATGTCTGATCGCTGCATAATTTGAACCGGTGGTTTCCTCATCAGACCTTTTTGGAGAGCATGAGAGGTAAAAACACACAAAGGTGAAAGAGGAGGGAGAGGATGACAGAAAAAAACGTCACCAAGGGAGAATGCAGGAACCTCCAAGAGTGAGCTTAAAGGGGCAGGGAGTGTCTGGGAGTGGATTACAAGGCCTGGGGTGGATTCAGGACTATGCAGCCTTGGTATTTGGTGTGCTGACATTTAATAGTGCTGGCCGCGGGCTTCTGAGCAGCGCTTTGAGTAACAGCACTTATTCTTATACTATGTGATTGCCTGGAATCTACCTCATGTTTTCTAAACTTACATTGGCACATGTTCTCTTTTTAGGTCTCGCCTGGAATTAGCATCCGAAGGATGCGTCCAGGCTGGAGACTTATAGTTGCCTGTCTCGGGGGAAGGAAGGACAAGAGGGTGTTACGAGCTTGAAAGCCGGATATGGGTGCGCGAACGCGCACGCCCAGCCCGGCGCCGTGCACGTCCCCTGCCATAGATTCCCTGAACACACACATGCACACGCAGGCAGGAAGGCACACACACACACACACGCGCGCGCACCCCCCCTACTTCCCCCCACTCACCGGCACCCCCGCCGCGCACACACACACACACACGCACGCACACACACATACAGAGACCCCCCACCCCCCCGCCGCATACATACAAGCGCCCCCCCCCAGCCCCACTTACCGCCATTATAAACTCTTGCAGCCTCCGCGGGGCTCTCCCTCGGGCATGGGAGCCCCGCTCTCAGGCACTCCGTGGGCCAGACGCTCCAGCCAAAGCAGCTCTGCGCCTCCTCGCACCTGGCCCATACGAATTTATTTTTTATTTTTTTACATTTGTGTATCGGTCAACAATATATTGGACGCACCACGCACGTACGCCCTCCCGGGGGTGTCAGCGCTTCAATCTAGTTAAAACACGTGCTTTATTATATCTAGTGGGCCAACCTCAATCCGCGTGTTTTCTTTCACTGCTGGACAGCTGAGGCGGCAAAAGCCGCTGTACACGTGTTTAGCGCTCACGATAAACAGGTCTTCTCTTTTAGTATCTCGGAGTTCATGTGTTGAACAACCGCCCGGGTCCCCCAATGTAGATTTGAAAACGCTGGAGGCCGCTGAGTGAAGTGTAAAGCGCATGAAAGAGTTTGCCCTCCCCAAGGGATAGCCCCCCACTCCCCGCGAAACTATTCACTCCTATCGACTGTGTGTAGCATCACCACAGCCCACCCCTCTCCCTTGAGGAGCCACTGTACCCTTCGGCGAACATCAAAATTAGCCCGTCCCGTTTCAAATCCGGTCTCTACCACCGCCTCACGCCCTCTCACGAGGCCGTTGCTCGCCCGCGCCCCCCGGCGGCTCGCGACAGAAAGGGGGAGGAGGAGGAGGCGGAGGAAGGAGCGAGGGAGGTGCTGCCCAGAGAGAGGTTAGACACACACAGCACGTTTATCTCCCGCGCCAAAAGCCCCACGCTCGCCACTGTGTGAGCTTCCCGCGACCCAGAACTCCGTCAGGTCGCACCAGCCGCCACCGTCATGGCTCTCAGCAACGGAGACACCACCAAGGTCAGTCAGGGAGCGGGAGCATGGGGCAAGAGATTCATATGCAGTGTTTATGAGCCGGGCCTGATGCCTCAGAAATGTCTGGATAAGGCCTGTCAACGAAGGCTGGCTTTTTATGAATGTGTCGCATTTCATTCTGAACGTCAGCGCCCACCGGTGGAGAAGGAGGGGTGTTCCGCGCGGGCACTGTCTGCTGGGGCGGGGGAGAGGGCTACGAGCCAAGGGACGTTTTTAACCGTCAGCGCGCGCGACCGGAGCGGCTCACTCTGATCTCAGACGTTGGGGGACGGAATGGTGAGTTGTCCATTCACCTCCCGTCAGATCGACTGTCCCTCCCGTTGTAGAGTCCCAGGACCTGTTTCGGCCTTGCCTCCGTAATTTCGCTGCTTCTCCTGGGGTGCTGCTATCGTACTGTCGTCACCCCAAAGATCACTCAATCGGCGGTTTCTCCCACCACTTTGGCTAAAAGTTGCTTAGCTCGTGAGCCGGCGTTTAAAACCGTCTTGTGAGTGGCTCGCGCGAGCCCACGCACAGCAGTGGCATGCGAGAACTGCTTCCGGGAGACACATGTTTATCTGTCTCCCTGTGGATAGGTGAGCTAGTTGCTCTACCTAATCAGATGTGAAACGCAGCTTCAATTGTAGACAGGTCTTCTGGGAGACGTACTCTTTTGCAGGAAAATATTGTGACAGCGTCACGGGAAGGCATGCTACTAATATTTGACACGAGACTCTCCAGCCTCTTTGTAATGTGCGCACCGGGACCTGATGGCTCGCTTGGGCTGCCAATACTATGAAAACTCCTTACGAGCAAGCAGCCTCGTTAAATGTGGGGGGGAATTAAAATATTATTTTCGTTTTTGGCCTTCATCCGTCATTCTTTTACTACTAGGCCAGGTGTTCATATCTAGGGTTGCCACATGGTTGGGTAAATAATAGGGCCTGAACTGTCAAAATATATAATTTCACGCTGTGTGTGTTCACCAGAAGCAGTGTTGATTGTATACATCAACACTGCTTCTGGTGAAAACAATCAAAACAGGTTAGACTGAGGTGATATCACTCGTATAGGGGCACGGTATTGATCAAATTGCATGTCCTCAACTAAACACTTAAAGGTAGTCAAATAAAAATAAGGCTTTGGGATGTAATCAGAGGTAGGTACCTCTAGAAAAACAAATTTCATTTTCTTTGTGTATGTTCCCGGCTAAAAATAATCCCCATAGTTTTAAAGTGCTAATCGCAGGAATCCAGAACGAAATGGTAACAAAGTCAAAGGTAGCATCATTTATCCATGTCCAGACTAAGTTTGAATTTTCTTGGATAATATGTGAAGTTTATGCTAGCATTCAATCAATTCAACCCTGTAAGGGCTGGAGTGATAACAGGTGGAATAACGATTGGTAAACTCTGGCGCGTTATGGAACAATATGATTTAAATGTAAACTTTTTTAGACAACTCACACAAGCTGCTTCCTTGCTAAATTATGTTTTCAAGCAGTGTGCGTGTGAAGTCAGTCTGAAGCACGGAGCCTTTCACGAGATCGTACAGGTGGGACCGTGACTATTGACGTTTGTCTCATCAGCTGCTTCGATAACGCCACGGCAGCAAAGAAATTCCACGGACATAAAAAAAGTAACGCAGTTCCCATGACCAGCATTTTACAGTTTCTGCCATCGGCCCCCAGTAGCTCGTTTACCGGTGGTGCCGGTGAAAATTAGACTGGGTGGTAACCTGTGGTCTGCGACCCCCTTTCAGGAAGTCTGCTACTGTTTAGAAAAATAAGTATTAGATTAATAACTAACATTCACATGAATGCAATTTTTTTTTAAAGGCTGGGTAAATGTTGAATTTGAATGTGAAGGCTAAATATTCAGTTGATTCCTTAAGCTTAATTTGTGAGACCAGCACAAGGGCATACAGTGATATCGACAATTGGCTTCAATTAAAACTCTATCATGCACTAACGAAAATAAAGTTCATTAGGAATGAGAAAGGCACAATGATATGCTAGAGTCTGGCATGTTGCTTTGTCTTTTAAACCAGATTTTGAAAATATGCAACCTAAACAGCACAATAGAAATTTAGAGGTTTGTGTATTTTGTTTGAGAGTAGAAAGAACAGTTCCATGGAACTCTGGTGTTTTTGTGCTACTACTCTGATAACTCCTCTTGTTGAGGCTCTGGGCGTGGATGACTATAAGCTGGCTCTGCCATTGTATGTTCAGTCCTAGGGGTCAGGGGACGATGGCTGCTGCTAGCTGTGCAGAACAACCCCCTGCCAGACCCCAGCTTAGAGGCCTGCTCAGTCTTCACTGTCGCTCCTTGCATCCCTGAATAACCTTTTACTGCAGCATTTCCGATCTGAAATAATGTGGTGAAATATGCCACCAGGGGACCTGTGACCTCAGCAGCAGGTACCACGTCCAGTATTAATGGCTTCTATTTCTGACTCAGTTGGTAGATTGAAAAGGCTTGTGTGTTTGCAGGTAAATGTTTCCTTTCTGCTCGAGAGCTGAGAATGAGTCTCCCCATATAACGGTGGAAGAGAAGATATCTTTTCTGATGTATCTGCGTTACCTATCTGTTTAAAGGTTAATGCATTTCACTTTTTACACAATGCCTTTCACTCGCTAGCCCCTTCTGTTTTTAGGTTTGGCTTGAGTTCCCAAGCACTGTAAATACAACACATATTGCATTACAAATGCTATAGGTGTCACATTTGCGAAAGTTAAAACTATTGGCATTGTAAATGACAAAGCTATTAATTTCGCTATTTTCAAAACCAACACATAAATAAAAACTGTGTCATTTACAATACCAATGGCTCAAACTTTCCTAATGCGAGACCAATTGCATTGCAAGTGCATGTTTCTGTTAGCGCTCTCAAGTGGACTAGATGACATTAAGCACTCTATAGAACTAAATAAAATAATACTATTATCTAAGTAACAAAAATCAATTGAGGGGGAATGGACCACTTTTAACTACGTAGCCAGGGTTTTTTATGGTACTAATTGACCTTGATAAAAACCCCTCATACATGCACGGAGGTGGAAAGGCGGTATATCTTGATTCTCCGCCAATTACGCTGCGTTAGTGCATCATCATAGGGTCTTTTGTTTTGTTGTATGCTACCCTCCACCTGGAGGTAACCACTGAATGCGTAGTAGTGCCCAGAGACAATTTTTTAAGTGCTCAAAAAGTAGTGAGTTAAAATTCTTTAGATCATCTTCAAAAGGTAGGTATTTATTAGCAAAAAAGATGATTCAAGAAATTAAAAAGATTTTGTGTGTAGTTATAGATCAGGTTACTACATCCTCTATACAATAGTTAAAAATTAGACCAACATGTTTCAGCCCCACTGTGCCCAGCCCGGTCTATGGGGCTTTCTTCAGGACTAATGCAAGAAATGTGTACTTACACAACTTGTGTAGTTACTAGAAGTAGTTCTGTGTTACACTTTAAAATGACTGAGGCCATTCGTACCGCACAAAATGGCTTTCTGTGCTTCCTCGGGTTACCCGAGAAAGTGTCTCGGTTTTCGGCACGTAGAGAATTCCTCACTTGTGCTTACTCTGCCCCCGGAAGCCCTTTTCAAAGTAAACCTTGTGGACTGGAAATCCAAGCTGTAGCTTGGTTACCACCGTCAATGACCCTTCCAGAAACTTTAGGAACATCCTATGTGCGGTCTTCCTGGAGTAGGCCCGGCACATCTGCTGTCCCTGTCCAAGTCATTTAACCCATTCACTAGCCTGTTGGTGTATATCTGAGTCATGGCCAATGAATGTGTCCATCTGTAATGCAACTGGTGCTCATGTAAAGTGCTCTAATACCTCTGGGTCAAGTTTGCACTATATAAAACTCCAAAAATAAAATGGCCATGACGCACACACATGGGAAATGCATCTGCCATTTTTGCACAGGGTTATGCAACATTTAAGAATGGATCTGGGACAGAAATTCATAAACCCTCACAAATGAAGGGGTATATAGATCACTGTGCTATGCATACTTGGCAGTTCTGGCTGAATTGTTCCCAGGAGGAGCAGGGTCAAAACCGATTTACATTTGGCTGGGTCCAAACTGGGCTGGTGTAGTGAGCATAAGAACGATGGATTTAACCCAGATCTCTTGACTCTGGGTGAAATGTATTTAGCATTCCGTCCATCATTTGTTGCCACAGCTTTTTTCACCTTAAACGGGTAGGGTGTACCTAGATGAGGGTCCCTTGGTCACCGTGTCACTGAATTCAAGCTAGCCTGGCTGATGAGGTGTAATACCCTGAAACCGGCACCAAGATGCTTGTTTCCGGTCCAGGGAGGACCCAGCTTGGCAGTTCGAGCTGCACTGTTCCCATGAGGAGCAGGGTCAAGGCTGACTTGCATATAGCTGGTCCAAACTGGGGTGGCATGGTCCGCAAAAGAACAATGGATTTAACCAGGATCTCTAGACTAGGGTGAATATTTGATTTATCCAGCATTCCATCCATCATTTGTTGTCACAGCATGCAAGGGGTCCATGCATAAGTTGGGCAAGCAGGGTGATCAGTAGGAATTATTGCAAGATGCTATACTGTGATAGCGCCCGAATGGGACTGTAAGGAACACTTCCTGGTCAGTAGTGGCAGAGTTAGCACAGTATATAATTATAATTATAATCCACATTTGTATAGCGCACAATCACCCGTTAGGGTCTCTAGGCGCTGGGGGCCGTCGGGAAGATTAAGCAAGCTATTGCCCAGAGTCGCATGGTGCTGGGCTAACCCGGAGCCGGGGATCGAACCCTGATTCCCAGATTCCAGCATCAGTCGCCCTGGCCGCGGCGCCACACCTCTCCCCCCCAGTCAGTCCTGTCCACACACAGCTTTCAGATTCATGAACCTTTGTTTTGGTCTTTGTGATCTCCTTGATGGACCTGAATCTGCTTTCCAAATTTTGGTTCCTGGTGAATTCCCCTTCTCTGTTTTCTGATTTGCTGCATTGTGTCTTCTTCTGAAGCTCTTCCAAGAGATCTCTGAACTTCTGCGTGCGGTCATCCTGCCTCAGGTGCCTGATAGGAAAACACAGAAATGGGGTTTGTTTTCTCTAACAACAAGTATTAGTAAACCCAGTAGAGCTTGCCTTTGGTTAAGAGAAGTGTTTGGTAATATTTGGCTGACTGTGTGTGTTGTACCCAGCTATCTTAGAATCATTATCTCCTATTGAAGCACCATCTTGGTCTACAAGAGGGCGGATGCTGGGAGTAGGGCTCCTTTGCTGAACTCTTGAACTCACTGCATTGGTAGAGTTAACCTGTACCCTCAAAGAAAAGCCGGTGAGCTGCCTCTGGCGGTGAGTATTCTGCAGGGACCCTGGCGGTGAACAAACTGTAGGGTTTCTGGTGTTGAGAAACCTCTAGTGACCCTGTGGGTTAGCTGACTGTAGAGCTGGTTTAGTGCGCTGTACCTGATTGTGAGTCGACTGTAGGCTCTGCGATCCACCCCAGCTGGTGAGTCGACTGTAGGCTCTCTGATCCACTCCAGCTGATGAGCCAACTGTAGGCTCTCTGATCCACCCTGGGTGGTGAGCCAACTGTAGGCTCTCTGATCCAACCCAGCTGATGAGCCGACTGTAGGCTCTCTGATCCACCCAGCTGGTGAGTCTACTGTAGGCTCTGCGAACCACCGCAGCTAGTGAGTACACTGTAGGCTCTGCGATCCACCCCAGCTGGTGAGCCGACTGTAGGCTCTCTGATCCACCCTGGGTGGTGAGCCGACTGTAGGCTCTCTGATCCAACCCAGCTGATGAGCCGACTGTAGGCTCTGCGATCCACCCAGCTGGTGAGTCGACTGTAGGCTCTGCGAACCACCGCAGCTAGTGAGTACACTGTAGGCTCTGCGATCCACCCCAGCTGGTGAGCCGACTGTAGGCTCTGCGATCCACCCCAGCTGGTGAGCCGACTGTAGGCTCTGCGATCCACCCCAGCTGGTGAGCCGACAGTAGGCTCTGTGATCCACCCCAGGTGGTGAGCCGACTGTAGGCTCTGCGATCCACCCCAGCTGGTGAGCCGACAGTAGGCTCTGTGATCCACCCCAGGTGGTGAGCCGACTGTAGGCTCTGCGATCCACCCCAGGTGGTGAGCCGACTGTAGGCTCTGCGATCCACCCCAGGTGGTGAGTCGACTGTAGGCTCTCTGATCCACTCCAGCTGATGAGCCGACTGTAGGCTCTCTGATCCACCCTGGGTGGTGAGCCGACTGTAGGCTCTCTGATCCACCCCAGGCGGTGAGCCGACTGTAGGCTCTGCGATCCACCCCAGGTGGTGAGTCGACTGTAGGCTCTCTGATCCACTCCAGCTGATGAGCCGACTGTAGGCTCTCTGATCCACCCTGGGTGGTGAGCCGACTGTAGGCTCTCTGATCCAACCCAGCTGATGAGCCGACTGTAGGCTCTGCGATCCACCCCAGCTGATGAGCCGAGTGTAGGCTCTCTGATCCACCCTGGGTGGTGAGCCGACTGTAGGCTCTCTGATCCAACCCAGCTGATGAGCCGACTGTAGGCTCTGCGATCCACCCAGCTGGTGAGTCGACTGTAGGCTCTGCGAACCACCGCAGCTAGTGAGTACACTGTAGGCTCTGCGATCCACCCCAGCTGGTGAGCCGACTGTAGGCTCTGCGATCCACCCCAGCTGGTGAGCCGACTGTAGGCTCTGCGATCCACCCCAGTTGGTGAGCCGACTGTAGGCTCTGTGATCCACCCCAGGTGGTGAGCCGACTGTAGGCCCTGCGATCCACCCCAGGTGGTGAGCCGACTGTAGGCTCTGCGATTCACCCCTGGTGATGATCCGACTGTCGGCTCTGCGATCCACCCCAGCTGGTGAGCCGACTGTAGGCTCTGCGATCCACCCCAGCTGGTGAGCCGACTGTAGGCTCTGCGATCCACCCTGGGTGGTGAGCCGACTGTAGGCTCTGTGATCCACCCCTGGTGATGATCCGACTGTAGGCTCTGCGATCCACCCCAGCTGGTGAGCCGACTGTAGGCTCTGCAATCCACCCCAGCTGGTGAGCCGACTGTAGGCTCTGCGATCCACCCCAGGTGGTGAGCCGACTGTAGGCCCTGCGATCCACCCCGGGTGGTGAGCCGACTGTAGGCTCTGCGATCCACCCCAGGTGATGAGTTGACTGTATGCTCTGTGATCCACCCCAGGTGGTGAGCCGACTGTAGGCCCTGCGATCCACCCCAAGTGGTGAGCCGACTGTAGGCTCTGCGATCCACCCCAGATGGTGAGCCGACTGTAGGCTCTGTGATCCACCCCAGGGGATGAGCCGACTGTAGGCTCTGTGATCCACCCCTGGTGATGATCCGACTGTAGGCTCTGCGATCCACCCCAGCTGGTGAGCCGACTGTAGGCTCTGCAATCCACCCCAGCTGGTGAGCCGACTGTAGGCTCTGCGATCCACCCCAGGTGGTGAGCCGACTGTAGGCCCTGCGATCCACCCCGGGTGGTGAGCCGACTGTAGGCTCTGCGATCCACCCCAGGTGATGAGTTGACTGTATGCTCTGTGATCCACCCCAGGTGGTGAGCCGACTGTAGGCCCTGCGATCCACCCCAAGTGGTGAGCCGACTGTAGGCTCTGCGATCCACCCCAGATGGTGAGCCGACTGTAGGCTCTGTGATCCACCCCAGGGGATGAGCCGACTGTAGGCTCTGTGATCCACCCCTGGCAGTGAGCCGACTGTAGGCTCTGTGATCCACCCCAGGTGGTGAGCCGACTGTAGGCTCTGCGATCCACCCCAGGTGGTGAGCGGACTGTAGGCTCTGCGATCCACCCCTGGCGGTGAGCCGACTGTAGGCTCTGTGATCCACCCCTGGCGGTGAGCCGACTGTAGGCTCTGTGATCCACCCCTGGCGGTGAGACGGCAGTAGGCTCTGTGATCCAACCCAGGGGATGAGCCGACTGTAGGCTCTGTGATCCACCCCGGTTGGTGAGCCGACTGTAGGCTCTGTGATCCACCCCGGTTGGTGAGCCGACTGTAGGCTCTGTGATCCACCCTGGTTGGTGAGCCGACTGTAGGCCCTGCGATCCACCCCAGGCAGTGAGCCGACTGTAGGCTCTGCGATCCACCCCAGGCGGTGAGCCGACTGTAGGCTCTGCGATCCACCCCAGGCGGTGAGCCGACTGTAGGCTCTGCGATCCACCCCAGGCGGTGAGCCGACTGTAGCCTCTGTGATCCACCCCTGGTGGTGAGCCGACTGTAGGCTCTCTGATCCACCTCTGGTGGTGAGCCGACTGTAGGCTCTGCGATCCACCCCAGGTGGTGAGACGGCAGTAGGTCTTCTGGTGATGAGCAGATTGTAGGGCCCCCAGGCGTGAGCAGTCTGTAGGGCCACCGGGAGATCCCTGTAGAGCGCCAACACTAGTGAGCTGATGGTGAACGAATGGTGTGCCTTCCTGGTGGTGAACTGACTCTAGTGTCCCCTAGTGTAGGCAGTCTGCAGGGACCCTTGGTGGTGACAAACTGTAGGCTTCCTGGCGTGAAAAGACCCCGGGGGCCCCAGTTGGAGAGTCGAGTGTAGGGTCCGGGTCAGTGCGCTGCCACTGGTAGTGACCGCCTGTGTGATCTGCGTCTCGCCCCGGGTGGGGGGACCACTGTAGGGCCTCTTATTGGTCAGATGATTGTAGGCCCAGTGCTGAAGACGGTGGGCGCCCTGGCAGCCGCCCGCCTGTCAGCGGCGCCCCCAATTGTGAGTAAACAATAGGGGATAGATAGGTGTGAACAAACTGATGTTTTGGGGGGGTGCGTGCTGAGCTTGATGTAAAACTTTTAGTATGTATGTTATACGTTTAGTTTGGGTAGGAGTTTGGACACCTGTGTTCCATTTAATTGTGTGCTCACCTTTGCACGCGCCTGTGCACCAGGGAGTTTGTTTATCGATCACATGTGCCTCTGTTCACATGGGCACTGGCGTTTGTGGGCGGGCTTTAGACCACGCTAAGATGGCCCTTAGAACTGTGGGGCCACCTACAGTGCGTCACTGGTTAGTAGGTGCGCATGTGCACTGAGGTCTGATTCACAATGACACTGTGGTGACTTACTCTTGATTCTAGCAGTACTGATTTCTGAAAGTGAGCCTGTAATTCTCATGGCTTACTCCTACCAGAGTAAGTCACACTTACTCATATACGAATCTTTGTGAATTGTCTCTGTGTAAAATAGTACGAAAGAAAGTTTTCAGTGGGAGGTCAGGGTTCACCCCGTGATGATAAACTCACTGAAAGAAAGATCGTTCTAAAGGTGTAAAGCTGAAGGGAAGGTCCTAGTCTTACCTCTGCCTTATTACAGCAAAGCGCCCTACGGAATGTGTTATGGCGGGAGTGTTACGGGTGCATTTCGGTATTTGGCATCTTTGTCAGTTTGTCTCCACTTTTGAGATGTCATCTTTTATTTTTTAGTTTGATCTTTATCAGTAAACATATTTCTAAGAATGCAGAAAAGCGTCAAGGGCTGACGCGGGGAGCCGCGTCCCTCGCTCCCCCGCAGGGCACAGGGACATACACACGGCTCTTTGTGTCCAAAGAGAAATCCGATATAGTACACAAAGTATCAAGCGCGTGTATTTAAAGAAAGGAAAAACAGAGTTATTCTCGGCGTCACGGACTTTGACAAATATCACAGTGAGAATCTGCGAAAGTAAAGTGTGCAGGGGGGCCCGAGATGACCCCCCTATCCTGCCAAATGAAACCTGTGCCCCTTTCTTGCAAGCATGACCCTAAGGGCCCGATTAAGGGCGCCTCTGTAATACTGTAGGTCCCAGGACCGGTTCTCATATACTGCAGCCCTCCTGTCGCCTCATGGTTCAGCCACAGATGCCCTCAACAGGGCTCCACATTGCCACAAAGGGCCTTAAATGTCCCTGTGCTGTGAGAAAAACAGGGCCCAGGTGCACAGAGTCATCGTTCAAACCCTGTCGTGGTCGTCTCAGACTTTCATCCTTCTAAGGTCGATGAAAAAAAGTTCCACTTTAATACTGGTCAGTACACAAACGTTCTATGGAAAGAACAGTGTATAAGAGTATTATATGAACAAGTAAATATTTTGACTGTAAAAGAAAGAGTCCTACTTTCCACCTTAAAGGTGTGATGCACATGTTTCCTTCTGGTGGTTTTTTTTTTTTTTTTTAGTTAATAAGACGAAAGTTCCTCCCTCGCCCCATGTACAGCGATTCCGAGAAACCGCCGGAGGTGAAATCTTTGATGTGGTTAGGGGAGAAACTTTATTTTCCAAGGCCCAGTCCAACAATAAAACTTAAACAGAGGGGTGAGTTCCTTGGCAGACAGCGGTGCTCTGAAGAGACCCCCCCCCCCCCCCTTCCTGAAGATGAAGGCGGTGCAGGTGGGGGTGTCAACAGCCGACACTTGCAGGAGTTGACGTGCGAAGAGCACACATGCTGACCGAGGTGGAGCCGGGAGGTGTGGGTACAGGCCCGGGTCCTGGGACCCCTCATCTGGGGCAGACCCCTGAGTGAGCCTTGGAGAGTGAGACCAGGGCTCCTCGGGGGGGGGGGGGGGGGGGGCGATGACGCGGATCTCAGCCGTGCACCGGAAGCTGCAGTGAGTGAGCTCACAGACCGCGGCCTGCTCTTCCCGCCACAACCACGCCTGCTTCCGGCCACAGACAGATGAGGCCGGAAGCCAGGCCTGGGCCCTCTGGGCGCCTGACGACGACAGGCAGGTGAGGGTGAGCTGAGCAAAGCCTCTGGGACGGCTGGTGCTCACCCCAGAGACACGTCAACAACAAACCCACACCACCCTGTGTGCCACAGCTCCAAGTACCTGCTTTCGGTGGCTTCCGCTGCGTGTAGGCGGGCCAAGTATCCTAGCAACGGCAGGCATCATCCACAGGGCTGTGCATTACCCAGGGCTTTGTGTGGGATGACAAAAGTGTGTGTGTGGGAAGGGGGGGGGCTCTACACGGGGCTGGCATACATAATTAGGGACCAAGCTTAAACACATTACATTTCTGCAAGTCCCACAGTGTGCCACTTAACCGATTTAGCAGGAATTTTTATGTTGGGTGGGCCAAGGATGTCGGGTGGGCCACTGCGGGCCCGATTTGTCACTTCTGTTTAGCCAGGCCTGCTTCGTGGCCCTCCTTTACCTCCTTAGTCTTACAAGGCCCAGTAAAACACATTATTTTCTTTCCAAATCTCTTTCTAAATGTTATCACTCTCAAAAAGTGTTTTTTGCATGTAATGTGCCTTTGATGGGAAGAGGCGGTTTCTGAGATGGGAGTGTCAGGCAATTGACACTTCTCGGGCTCTCCCTTATGACATCCTTCGATTCCCTCACTGCCACCCTCCACTAGCACCCAGGGCTTTAAGTGGGATGAAAAAAATGTGGGGTCTCTCAAAGGGATGTGCCCACTGCGTTTAAGGGCATGGCTTAAAAACGCATAAGCTAAAAATCTGGGCTTAGCATAGTGTGCCGCCCGACTTGTATTTTGCTGTTTTTGTCATTGCATCCAGATATATGAAACAAGTAACATCATACCTACAAGTCAGGGCTATTGGCTTTGTCAGTTGTGAGTTGCATAAGTTAAATAAGCAGCAACTATGACTTGTATATAATACTGAAAAATCTTCCACTTAAAGCCCTGGTGACACCACACCAGTGTTGCTGCTCCTGAGTTAAAATAAGATAAGGGAAATCCAGAGAGAAAATGACTCTCTTCAAAGGATTTCCCTTCTCCTACAACGCTCACCTGGCATGACGTCATGCCGTAACCTCTCCACTACTGAGAAGTGAGCAGTGTGAGGACGTGCACATGGATGTGCCTGCTGTCACTGCAGTCTGGAAAAAAAAGACTGCCTGTGCCAGGGCACAAAACCAAGCCCGATAGAGAACCTTTTCGAGGCCCCCTTTCAAAAACTGTCTGTGCTCAGCACCGGTGAGACCCGGCCCACTTAAAGCCCTGCCAGCGTCCCTCATCTCTCCATATCCCCTCCCCTACTTACCTCCTCCTCGGATTCCCTCACTGCCACCCTCCAGCAGGGCCCCTCCCCTCTCCCTAGCCTCCCCCCGATTGACCTCGGACCTCAGACTCCTCCACTACCACCCTCTTCCAGTGCCCCTCTTCTCTCCATGGCCTCTCTCTCATATGCATTTCATTTGTTGTATAGCGCTACTCATATAAGTGTAGGGTGTCACAGTACTTTACATCACACCCACATTATACAGAGGCAATCAGTCATGTAAGTATGTAAATCAGTCTACAGGGAACGTCACATAAGCCAATGAGTATCACAGGGTGTAGGAATCACATGTCATCCATACTGGTGGGCAGTATATTTTAAAAGGGTTTGGTCTGGAGAAGCACAAACGGATTTAAAGCATTCTCCAGTGTTTAGGGGTTCACTTTACTGATAAAAATGTATGTCTTCCCAAACAAACTCTATTTAGCAACATTGGAATAATGAAAGCCTGGGGAAGTTCTAACTATATTACAGCATAAAACAACTATGTTCTAACTATACCATTCAGGTTTGCAGGCAGCTCTTTGATGACAGTTCATAGGTCACTTGTCCTATGATAGGATTGTAACTTCTGAACTGCAAGTAACACAAGAATCTCTGTGACAACGGCAGTAACCCACTGAGCTATCCACATAAACAGTTTATCTGTATTTCAAAACTACCAACAGACAAATAATTGTTCTCCAGCAGGATCATAAATCATCATAGTTATCTGGTATTTTTTTATTGTAAATGAAGAATACAGGAAGTATCTATATTGCTGGGCCTTCCCTGATTTTAAAAAGCAGAACAAATAGCCACACATTCTCTTACCTGCTTGGTTCCTCGTCACAGCCCGGTCTGATAAGCAGCTGCAGGGGCCAGGAAAGGTGAATCCGGATAATCAAATCCAGCATCGAATAGAAAAGGAAATATCCACGCAGCAGGAAGGTTAAGGTTACCTGGTGCCAAAGAGAGGATTTTTCCACTTCGCCATGCCCCTATTCTACCTGCACAAGTGGGTGGGGACACAGCCCACCTTTCTATAAGTGATTGGGGATGCCCATGAGAGAAAGCCCAGGCCCAATCATGCAACTCTCAGAACAGGAAGGAAAACCAAGTTCGGAGGAACGTTTTAAATGAGTGGCCATTTTCTACTGGCCTTCAAGCTGTCACTGCCAAGGCTCATGGTTTGGTGGGCCAAGGCTCATGTTTGGATCCCGGTAGCGATGGGTAGGCACAACGGGCACTGACCAAGGCAGCGAGAACCTTAAACCCCTATGGTTTCCCCCCCTTGATGTCAAACCTACCGGGTACTGTTGTCACCTGGACACCTTGACCTTTAGGCAAGAGCAGTCC
The DNA here is from genome assembly GCF_964261635.1 of Lissotriton helveticus. NCBI lineage: Eukaryota > Metazoa > Chordata > Amphibia > Caudata > Salamandridae > Lissotriton > Lissotriton helveticus. Next base: position 48,530,464 of record NC_136073.1, read on the forward strand.
CATACAGGTAGTACAACTGTAAAATACTAACTGACACTTTACTAGGTCATGTTTTTTAGAGATAGATGTAACTAACTAGGTTCTGAAGAATCGCAGCCAGTGTGCATAGGCGAGAAACATGTTGACCTCACGATATGTAATGTAGTCCTGGATCGTGACGTGGAATCCTAATTTCCTGCGATCACAGGCTACCCACTGTTTTTACTTGTGGCAGGGGACCACCAGAATAAACTGATCTCCGGTACCTTGTGCCATATTTTAAATTCACTTATCTACACTATCCGTTCCTTTCCTGGCCCCTCACCCACACTTCACCCATAGGCAGTTGGAAAAAAGATCTCCGTCAAAGAGCCCCTCTCTGAGGTCAGCCCGTTGGGCATTGAACCGCCTGCCCAACGAGGAGCAAAGGCCTATGATGAAGCATGACACTCGCAAGGGTGTGTGAGGCCATTAAATCCAACAAATTGGATACCCAGGGTAGCACTCCATTGAGCACTACCTCTACCCTTCCTGTGACCACACTTTTCCCTTCTTCTCTCCTTTAGGAACAGCCGAGTCGATTTTTGTTAGTCATGTTTGGGTGGGCCAAGGCTCATGCTTGGGTGGGCCAAGGCTCATGCTTGGGTGGGCCAAGGCTCATGCTTGGGTGGGCCAAGGCTCATGCTTGGGTGGGCCAAGGCTCATGCTTGGGTAGGCCAAGGCTCATGCTTGGGTGGGCCAAGGCTCATGCTTGGGTGGGCCTGGAACACCCGGCCCACCCTCTACAAACGGGCCCACAGTTTACTAAGGAAACTCAGTTGACATTAAGCACAACACAAGTAACTATACTACACAAAAAAATACAGAAACTCAACATCCTGGGAATAGCGAACACTCTTGGTGAATGTAAAACACGTGAAATACAGAGGAACTGAACCGCTGATCTTGCCTTAGCGTTTTTTACGTTCACTGTTTGATATTTGATCAGTGTTTTTCCCATTACGACTAAGGACATTAGGAGAGGGCCGATAGGGACCCTTTTCAATGTATGTTTTTAATTACTGCTGGGTCTGAGACCCGGAGGGACCTGGCCCACTTAAAGCCCTGTGTAGACCTAAAACAGATATTACAAGTCCTATGGACAGAGCAAACTCAAAGAACAATCAACCGCCCTCCTTAGAAGTCCCCCTCTGGCACTCCGTCTCAGCTGGAGCGCCACGAAGCTGAAAGACCACTCCACAGCGCTTCGACAAATAATGTCATATTCTTGTAAGACTGTTGGAATCATTTCTTCTAAACCTTCCATAATAATCATGATGTTGAAGGTTATGGTCCTGATTATTGAGAGGACGGTCATATCTGAGCCTTGACCAGCAGAGGTTTAAACACTGACTGCATCACTGTAATGTTCTCCTGCTAAATTTCAGGTCACTTCTGTTGAAATGTACTCGGGTGGAGGGGCATGGGTGGGTGGGAGCTGGGAGAGGGGTGAAGTGCAGTACATTCTGATACATATGAAATCTGGTGCGGAAAGCACCAGTTCCACATACATTTCCTCAATTTTCATAGGAAAACTTGGAATACTAAATACCTCGTCCATTAGCAGCTCACTCAGAAGCAAGTCCAGTGAAGAAGCTGGGTTCTCCAAAGGATAACTAGCTATATACATGGTGTATTTTTGCACATACCTATGTCACATTGTTTGTCTTTGTTCATGAGTGATGTGTTGCTATTGTTCTTACAGTCTATAAGGCGTCTGGACATTGAAAATAATATGGTCCGCACCATATAAAACCTCAAAAAGGCGAGGTTCGCAGCATGAGGAGGCTGATGCTTTGCCTCAGGAGGGATGCCCGGCCCATCCTGTTGGGATATCAAGTGCTCTCTTCTTAGGGAAGAGGTGTGGCGTAGCGGCCAGGGTGACTGACTCCGGACCCTGGGGCTCACGGTTCGATCGCATGCGGCAGTTCAGCCCAGCACCATGTGACTCTGGGCCATAGCTCACTTAATCTTCCTGACGACCCCCAGTGCCGGGACACCTCTCCGGAGGTAGCTGTGCGCTTTACAAATACTGGACATTTACATTCTATCAAGCACCTTTAGGTTTGTGAACTCCTGGTCAGTCTGGAGAAGAGGGCTTTGGAAGCTGGTGCCAAGTCAGCATCGGACCCGCCACGGTAGTTTCTTTGCACATCTCCGCTTCCTTGGTAGCCGGAGTCACTGTGGTACTGGTGGTCCAGGCCGGCCCTTCCAGTAAGGAGCCGACACCTGTCCACATGTTGCATTGTTGCTGCGGCTTTCAGCTTCTCAAGATTTCACTTTTGTTACCCGCCCCTGCACTTTCGTTGGTTTTTCCCTTTCTGGTCCCTTCATAGTTAGTTTCCCTTTTGGACCTTTCCTTGGTGCTCTTGTACTGATATTTTGCTTCCTTGTTTGTTCCTCCCTTACTTTATGCTTCTCAGGTGGAGATCAAACAGCCAGATTCATCAAGCCAAAATCGGCTCGCAAAGGGCCAGATTCTGTGAGAATCTGGCCCTTTGCGAGCGCTATTTTTGCATTTGGGATTCATCATCCCAAATGCAAAAATCTCAATTCTAGAAATCGCTAAATTGCGAATAATTGCATTTAAGGAATCTCAATTTGAGATTGCTTAAATGCAATTCATGAACAATTTTAAAATTGCAAATTCGCAATCTGGGGCCGCTATTTACCGCAAAGTCTAACTACGTGGTAAATAGCGAAAACTTAGTGCATTTTTCTAAGTTGTATGTTACACACACACATGTCCTTTGGACATGTGTGTGCACAACACCAGTGTACATTACCATTTCAGGGGGTGCAACAGTGTGTCCTTTGGACACCCTGGCACCCTTGAAATCGCTTGCTTATTTGCGATTCGCTATTTGCTAATCGCAAATAAGGAATGAATGAGACAGCCATTCCTTATTTGCGATTAGCAATTAGCGAATGGCAAATAAGGAAGCAGTAGAAATCGCAAAAAATATTGCGATTTCTACATGCATCCCGTTTTGCGAGTCTTTAATAGCGATTCCTTAAAAATCGCTATTAAGGACTCGCAAAACAGGACTTTGATGAATCTGGGGGTAAGTGTCTGCTGGTGTCCTGAGGTTCCCGCCTTGTAACCTGGTCTAATAGGCGCTCATTACAGCGCATTTACCATTACTTTTAAGTAAGTCATTCTGTCTGCCTGTTGTTGGCCTACCTATATCATTCTACCTAAACCTCCTGTCGCCTTTTCCTTAACTTCAGCCCATTCCCCAACTCTTTGAAGTCTCCAAGGTTCTTTTGTGGAAGTCCCCAGATGGCACCACCTGAAACAAAATCATCTGGCGGGCCAATACAGCTCCGGTTTGGTTCTACCCCAGTCCCTGTTTGTCTCCATATTCCACAGATGAGTGTGTCAATTTCACTCATACCCACACCCTTCCTGATGCCTCAGGCCTCCTTCCCAATCCCAGCTGCGTCTACTGCCAGATAAGGGACGTTTGAGGTCTTCTCAATGTCTAACCAGGACAACTAAGTTGGCAGGGTATGCCCAGACGTGGGTCCCTTGCTCACTTTGCCACTGGATTCAAGCAAGCCCGGCTGATGACGGCTGATTAGCCAGAAACCGGTCCCAGGATGCTTGTTTCCAGTCCAGTGAAGACATGGCTTGGCAGTTCGGGCGGGACTGTTCCCATGAGGCACAGGGTCAGACTGATTTGCATATGGCCATGTCTGAACTGGGGTGGCAGAGTGAGCTAAAGAATGATGATGGATTAAACCCAGATCAGTTGACTGTGGATGAGTGCTTGCAATGTTCAACACTCCGTCCTTCATCCCCTTTGATTTTTCTTTGTTGACCAGGACCAGGATGATGACATCTGGGAGGGAGGCTGGAGGCGTCCTCCGTGACTATGAAGGTGGATGCCCCCTGGTGAGGGATGCTGGACGCGTCCTCAGTGACTATGAAGGTGGAGGCCCACTGGTGAGAGAGGCAGGAGGCGTCCTCCGTGACTATCAAGGTGGATGCGCCCTGGGGAGGGAGGCTGGAGGTGTCCTCGGTGTCTATGAAGTCGATCCCCCCCCTGGGGAGGGAGGCCATAAGCTTCACCCCTTTGTCCCACACCTAACCTCTTAACACCCTTCTATTTGCTGCTGAGGACTAGACACACACTTGAACTTTCAGGAACACCCACATAACATTGTGGTGCTCAGAAAGCATCTTATACAAGTAGGGCCGGACTGACCATAGCGGGCACCGGGCAATCCCCCGGTGCGCCACATGGGTGGGGGAGGGTTTTTGTTACAGGGCCCTGTACCAAAATCGGCCGAAGACCGGCCCGACCAAGAGCTTGGCAGCACCTCCAACCCCCCCCCCCCTGAGTGGGGAGGGGGAGCCGGCTGAGCACTTTGCCAGGGCCGGTTGTGGTTCCCAGTCCGGCCCTGGCGGGATGTCATGAACAATGTACTGCAGTCCCCGTACTTGCCCCTTCCATCACTAACTTAAACCACAGAGACCAGTGTTTTCATGAGAGCAGCCTGGAATCTTCAAGGCTACACTCATCTACACCACTTTTTAGGTCTGGCTTGAGAGTCCATTGTCCCTTTACCTTAGGTCACCGACAAAAGTAGCTTTCAGAATCTTACCTTAGGATCCGCCCAGATGTTGGTTCTCCTACGACAGGGTTTGATTGGGTGAACATGTGTGCTTCTACCATACAACTGCTTGTATTGCACTTTTTGGCCTCTGGCAAAGCTTATACTCGCTACAGCATGACTGATTTAGTTATGGTGGTAAGCCAGTGATCATGGCTGTAGGCCTGATCTGTTTATTATTAAATGTTATGTTAAAGGTAGCGGGCCTGATCTCTTTATTGTGAAAAGCATTTGTTTAAGGCAATAGGCATTCAAGTGTGGTTTGTTATTACTCTATAATAAAGCGTACACAAAGCTATTTTGTTACATGGAATCTCACAGTTTACCATAGTAGGCAAGGGTTTTACTATTGGTCACACAGTGTGACAAACTGTGAATGTAGAAGGTTTCGTATCTGGAAATTCTTTCTAAGCCTGATTAAGAGAGATAGTATTTTGCTTGGCCGACTCCAATCTTGCATGACCCTCTACTTTTATGACTCTGTATCTGATGGTTGCATTGTGGAAGATCTTATGTTAAAAACTGTAGGCTTGAGTTGGTTATGATGACAAGCTAGCGGCCTGATTGGTGCACTGTGAAACATTCTGTCCGATGCCGATAGGTTTAGTCTGCTTTATTATGAAACGTTATGATCAGGGCCATTGGATTTATGCGGCAGGAGAGGGCCAAATTATGCTTGGGGGTTGAGGAAATTAAGTGGCAAGAAAAGGCAAATTATGCGACATAATGCGGCACATTTTGTAATAGTATTACTTCATTATCTTGTCATTTTTAAACTTGGTAAAACAGTCTGGGAATTGGGTGCACCTTATTAGTGCCTGTTTAACACCCAACTATAGCAAGAAGCAATAGAAAGGTGACAAGTAAAGTTTTGCAAAGGGCCTTCCGCCACGCAGCAACAAGCTTCACTGCATGTTTAGTAACTTTTGAACCGTTTGAACTAAAAAAAATGTTTTTTTGTTTAAATCGGCCTATTAGGCTGCAGATAATGCAATATGCGGCAAATCTAGAACTATGCAAAAAATCCCAGTGGCCGCCCAATCGCATAATTCCAGTGACGCTAGTTATGATAAAGGCAGTTTGTCTAGGTAATTAATTTTGAAATGTATTTGGTAAAGCAAGTCCATCTGTATCTATTGGTTGTTATCAAACTTGTGTTATTAGTTATAGTCATATAATCTCACTAACCGTAGTAGACAAGGGTGTTGGCCACTCACTCTGACAAACCTTGGTGTTTTTCACTGGATGGTTCATGTTTAGCTCTGTTGAGAGGGGTTGCATTCTGTTCTGAAATCTGTATTTTTCTGCATAGTGTGCATTTTATAATTGTATGCATGATGGTAGCTAGTTGATGTGCACTTAAATAGGCCATTATTGGGTAAGATGTAAAGCCAATGGCAAAGGCGTAATTGGTTCATTGCTAGATTTTATAGTTTTGATCTGTTAATTATGAAACATTATGGTTTAAATAACTCAATTGGGAATTATGACCCAATATGACAAATCCAGAAGGCACATGTTAAAGATGATGGGCTTCTAAGGATGGATTGTTACTACACTGTGCTAAAGCCCGTAGGCGGGTATTTTGTTTCATAGAATTTCACAGATTACCGTAGTCGGCAAGGGTTTGGTATTGGTGATCCACCCGATTTAAACCATCGCGATAGATGACATGCACTACAATAATCCTTGTAAGACTTTTCTAGGAGAGATCGTATTTTGTTTTCCCAATTGTAATTTTGTACATATTTGTAATTTCATCAATGCCTGATGGGTGTCGGCATTTGTGCACTTCAGTAGGTCTGCATTGTATTAGTACCAAGCCATGTTAAAGGCTAAGCCTTCTCGGTTCACTGGCAAAAGTTATGTCAAATTCCTTAGTGGTGATCTGTTTATAATATAAATGCAAATATGTATGCACGCCTCTAATTACTTTCTAATTGTCAACTAGTGACACCTTTTGATTATTAATAAAATACTTCAGAACTGTATTGTTATAACTTATTGCAGTCGAGTTCTGACCAACGAATGCCTGCTGCCAGCAGCGGAGGTGAAAGGCAGGTCAGGTCACGGATCATACTTAAAGCAGCTGTTTAAAGCAACGAAAACAGAACATTCCTTTTCTTTCTTCTGTTCTATTTTATTAGCTTACGATGACAAGCAGAGAGTGTTAACTTTTTGCACTTGGAGAAAAGCTGGAATCTTTCTGCACGTATCTACAATTTCTGAGCTACTTAAGCTTTTTATTTAAAAAAACAGATGTATTGAATTATTTCTAATATCTGCTTGCAACAAATATCTAACAGTTTAAAAAAAAATCTTTTTATTGAACATTAGCTTGGCAAAACAGGTGTTCAATCATAAGTTGAGTATCATCGTTGTAGGAATATCTATAACATTTTACACTGTCTTTTTTACATTATAAACTTACTACAACAGATTCTTGTCAGTTATAGGTACAGTTTAACATTCTCCTGAGCCCCTTCCTTAGTCCCATTGGAGCGTCTTATAGAACCTTACTGGATTGGCGTTCCTCCATCACTGATTCTACGATCGCCTGCATCTCAATGCCCGCTATAGGCGAACCATCTGTCCCAGATCTTATCCCACTTCTTTTGGCCTCCCCTGCTTTGGTCGACCACGTTTTCAGCTGGGCAGCACCAGTCTAGGTCTTCCTTCGATTCAGTAGCCCCCGGTGGTTGCGTTGCCCCCCACACTCGTACTATGTTTCTTTTGGCTACCATGTCCGCTGTCTTGAAAGATAGTGTTGTGTATTTAGGCCATCTATCTTCATCTTCCACTCACAGTATGTGCCAACTGGCTTCCCTTCTTGGCCTATTACTTCAGTCATTACCCGTATGGCCTTCTCCTAATACTGTTAAATACTAGGGCAGGCCCATAGCGTGTAGAAAAATGTGCCCATTTCCCCACTGCCCTGGGTACATAGGAAAGTGTTGCTGCAACCATTCGGTATAGAAGTGCCCTTGAGGTGTAGGATCTATGAAGAATTCTTAACTGTATAAGGGGAAATCGCGCTCGTATTGCATCCTCCCTAGGGCTCGGTATAGCCTTTCTTCAGTCATCATCTTCTATTGTGCGCAGGTCCGTTTCCCACGACTCTTGTAGGGTTCCCAATGGGTCGTGTGTGTTAATCATTATTTTTTTTATAGATGAGGAAGTGGCCTTATCAGTCATAGGGTCCAATAGTAACCTATCCTCCAGTGGCGTATATTCCACTATCTGTTCGCCCTCTGGGATCTGGCATCGCAGTGCATGTTTAGCTGGATACATCTGTATTGATCAGTATCGGGCATTTCGTATTCCGTTTTTAACTCTTCAAATTCAGTCACCTTTTGTCCCCTCCATATATCCTTTAAGTAGTCCATTTTTCCACTTACTGAATCCCTTTAGTCCACCCACTTCCCTTAGGAGGTCACTATCCCACAGAGGAGTCCTTCCTCTAGCTTCCTCTCCCATCCCGGGAATTTTGTTGCTTCTCGCCATATACGTATTACTGTTTGCGTATGTGGTGGTAGTAAGGTACCCCTCCGTTTTTGATAAAGCACATCCTCTCTGCCCCATCTACTGATGATCTACCCTGTATGTGGGGTTGTCCCTTCCCATGAACACCCATGCGTGTGCTGTGCTGCCCAGTAGTATTTTTTGATGTTGGGAATGGCCAGTCCGCCTTTGAGCACTCCCCTCTGTAATTTGTGTAGGGCTATCCTAGGGCTTCCTCCATCCCATAATAATAATCTAATTTCCCTGTCGCCTTTTCGAAAGAAATCTGATGGTACCCTACATGGTGTATTCTGTAAAACATAGAGGAATCGTGGCAGCGCCATCATTTTAAACAGTGCGGTCCTACCTACGAGAGACCATGGTAGCTGTCTCCAGTGTACCACATCATTATCTAACCGTTTTTTTTGTGTTTCATTTTACACTAGAGTTTTTATTTTTTTTCTTTGTTTGCAAACGTGCTCGCTCTTTCATATGAAGGAGCTACTCACCAAGGATTTAAGTGGTTTGTGGAAAACATGATGGTGTGCCCATGTATTATATGGTATAAAGCATTCCCGGGCATACATGATACGTATATTGCAACTCCCCCCAGAGTTCCATGAGCTTATAGAAGAACTCCTCCTTTGGCCTCGTTCCTCATTATGGTTATGGAAGGCCTCAGTGACATGCAATATTCTTATAATGTACGGCAGGAGGTACTTTATCCCTTATATAATGTACATTTATGAAAAAGCAAGTAGGCCATAATTGCTTAATGTGGAAAACATGTATTAAAGGCAATAGTCCTTTAAGAGTGCATTGCTATTACACTGTTCTCATGCTTGTGTTTCGTCACATGGGATCTCGCAGATTACTGTAGTAAACATGGGTTTTGGAGTTGGTGGCTAACCCAAACAAGCTATAGGAGTAGACTATTTAAACTATGATAATATTTATCAGGCTGTGCTAGGAGGGATTTTAAAATGGTTTTGACAACTTTTATTTGTACATATTTGTAATGTTTGTAATGTTATTGCGGTGTACCTGATAGTTGTCTTGTGGGATGGCTTATAACCAAACATTTTGGTGTGAGTTGCTTATGGGGAAGAACCAATGAAAAAGGTTAGAGGCCTAATTATTTAAAATGAAAGTTACAATAAAGGCAGTAGGCCTGACACATTTTATTGTGAAAGCCATATGATAACATTTATAGGCCATTTTGGGTAGATTGTTACTGCTGTTTATTAAAGCCCACAAATAGGTACTTTATTATTCTCAGATTACCAAGGTACGCAAAGGTTTTTGGTGCTGGTTACCCGCTCTTACAAACCGTGCTATAGAAGATTTGCACGTTCTGAATCATTGTTAGGCTCTTTTAGGAGAGAGAGTATTTTTCCTTGACAGCAGTAATTTTGTATGCTATATAATTTTATGATTGTTTGACTAATGGTTGACTTGTGGGAAATATTAAGTTCAATACAGGAGGCATTGAATGTTTATGGTGACAAGCCAACGATAACCGCTAAAGCCCTGATTGGTTAATTAGGAAAAAATATGTCCGATGCCAAAGGTCTGATCTGGTTATCATGAAAAGTTTAGATAAACAAAATAGGCTTAACATCTTGATTGTGAAAAGCATATTTTAAAGTCAAAAGACATTTAACCCCTTCCGTGCTGCGAACGTTCCACGGACGTCGCGTGCACTACCTCGGCAGTGCTGCGCACGTCCGTTGAACGTTCTGACCCCGCCCGCTTAATAGAACGTTCCGCACCAGCGCGGAACGTTTGAAGCAGCGGAGGGGTTAAGGGTGGATTGTTGTTCTGCTGTGATAAAGCCTACTGTTAGGCATTTTGTTAAATGGAATGTCACAGATGACCTTAGTAGCGAAGGAACTTGTTGTTGGTCGCCACTTCTGACACACCCTAGGTGTAGAAGTTTGCACTGTAATCATTTTGCTAGAATCTTTTTTAGTGGTCTGCTAGGATCTTGTAATAAAAATAAATCATTAAACCATGCATATATCCATATATATAAATATATATCCATATAGCCACATAAAGGGCATTTGAGGCAGCTCTGTTCTGTCATTGGCCTGTCTTAGTGTCATTTACGCATTGCTTCCATCTATGACAGCTTATTGCATGGAGTATGGTTCAGAGTACGTCAGTCTTTGGCTCGCTTGCCCTGCGAGTGACAGCATTTTCTGATTGCATGTGTTCATCCATCTGGAAATGAGTGTGCTTCAGTGTCTGGGCTGGTTGGCAAATCCTGATTGGCCAGTCCTTTAGTTTTCAATTTTCTCCATTTATAGTTCTCTTTTTGTTTCTTTGCTTCACCTCTTTTTATTTGAATGTTTCTTGGGAAGACACTTTTTTTTTATTTGAATGTTCCTTTCAAATACTACAGCTCTCCAGGCACTGCCAACGGGTTGCTTGATTGCTCCTCATTTCACCTTCAGTGTACCGTATCCCATGTGGCTCCTTCTTCTAAACCAGGAGACCATTATGGAATGCTGTTGTCTATAGTGTATCATTATTTTGCCATTCCAAGATGGCTGACATGTTGGTTCTAAACACTGTGGCCATGCTAAACCTTAAAAACAATGACAGACTCAGTACCTTTGTAAGACAGACACCCGTTGCTATGTTTAGTTTCGCTATTAAAAGCACATGACCGCTGTGTTTAGATGGTAGCATATTCTGCTTTTGCTGCGGTTGTGTCAGGGTGAATGCAAGAATGAGTCAGTGGATGGATGAAAAGATGCCTGAGTGCAAAGGTGAGTGGCATAGTGCATGTATGATGTCTCATTGCCTTATTGTGTGTCTAAAACCATCAATTTCTAGAAAGGCAATTTAATTCATAGGCCAGACCTGTTGCCATTGCATATGCTTTTTAGGTCTGGTGTGACAATGCAGCTGTTGCCAGTCCTTCTGTGGTCCACAACAAAAGAACTTTCAGAGTACTACTGGGAGAAGGGCTTAAGCTCCCCCACCTTTTGGTTCCCATGAGTACAAGATTTGAATGGGCTGAATTTGTGTGCTTCCTCTACAAATAGTGCTTGGATTGCACTTTTTGGCTTATTTTAATGTAGCAGAGAGCTTTACAATAGAGAGAAAAACTTTACATGAGAAATTCAGAGTAACAGCTTGTGGCAAGGGTTACACTCCATACAGCAAAACTGAGTAGGTCATGGTGGGAAGCCGCTGATTATGGCTTTAGACCTGATCTGTTTATAAAGAAATGTTATGATACAGGCAAAAGGCTTGACTAAGAAAATGTTCACAACCATCAATTTAAGGGTGGACTTTTCTACTCTGTATGAAGGCCTGCGGAGAAGGGTTTTGTTACATGGAATCTTACAGATTACTGTAGTCGGCGAGGGTTTCGGTGTTGGTTACTCCCTGTGACAAATCATGGTTATAGATTTGCATCTGCAGTTTTGTATACCTTTCTAATTTTATGAGCGTATGCCTGATGTTTGCCTTTTGGGAAGGCTTTGGCATCGTACAGGAGGCCTGAGTTGGTTTTGACGACGAGCCAATGATAATCACTATAACACTATAAGCCTGATTGGTTCGCTGGGAAAAGTTATGCTGGATTCCATTGGTCCAATCTGCTTATTATGAAAGGTTATGTCAAAGGCAGTAGGCCTGGCTCATTTATTGTGAAAAGCAGTTGTTAAAGCCAGTAGGCCTCAAACAGTAGGTTGTTACCACCCTGTGTTGGACTGTACACGGGTATTCGGTTACATGTAATCTCAAAGTTTACTGTGGGAGGCAAGAGTTTTGGTGTAGGCCATCCACTCTGACAAACCCTGGGATTGGAACTTCACTGCAATCATTTTCTTGAGGCCCTATTAAGAGGATTGCATATTGTTTTTACATCTGTATATTCTACATATTTGCAATGTTATAACTGTATGCCTGTTGTTTACTATTTTACCCACACTTAAGGATAGCGTCAGGCCAGTGGCGAAGGCTTAAGGCCTTATTGGTTCACTGGAAAAGGCATATCAGATTCCTTGGGTGTGATCTGTTTTTAATTAAAGGTTATGATCAAGCAAGTAGACCTTGCGTATTGTGAAAAGCATGTGCTAAAGGCAATAGGCTTTTAAGGGTAGATTGTTAACATAAGGTGCTAAAGCCTGTAGGCAGGCATTTTGTTAAATATAACCCTGCCCCTACTGTAGTAGGCATGGATTTTGGGGCTGGAGATAGAAGATTTTCACTACGTTTATCCTTATTAGGTTCTATTACAAGGGGTTTTATATTGCTTTGACAGCTGTAATTTTGTACATTTGTAATTTTATTACAGCACCCCTGATGGTTGCCTTTTGTATGGCTTTTGAGAGGAGCAGTAGGTAAAAGTTGGTTATAGCGACACGCCAATAATAAAGGCGGTAGGCCTGATTGTTTATCTTGAAAAGTTAAGATAAAGGCAGCAGGCCTGGCATTGATGTGAAAAGTATACACCAATATGCATTTAAGGGAGAATTGTTATTGCTCTGTATTGAAGCCTACAGATAAGTATTTTGTTACAAGGAGTCACAGGTTACCATCGTTGGCAAAGGGGTTTGGTGTTGGGTACTCCCTTTCACAAGATTTGATAGACAGGTAAGAGAGATGGCATTTTGTTTTGTAATTTTGCATATTTGGTGTTTACACTGCAACATGTTTTCTTTTTCTACTTCTCTTCTTTTAATGTATCTTACATATTTTGTTGAGTTTGTGTGTGTTTCATTGTGGTTGTGTGTGAGGGTGAATGTAAAACCATCTGTGAATGGGTGACTGGATGCATGACTGTAAAGATGAATGACTGAGTACTTAATGAGTGCCTAAACCCATCAGTGAGACAAAAGGCACTTTCATTCATTGGCACTGCCAGTGCTTGTTTCCTTTGTTTGTCCTTGTTCTTCTGATCTCTCCCTTCTGTCACACTCTGGTCTCCGTTCCCTTCCTTTGCCACCCTTGGCTCTCCCATTTCTACCACTAGCTCTTGAATGTGTCCCTCTAGCTCCCCCCTTTTTAGGTCTCGCCTGTCGATGCGCATGCGCATCGAGCAAGCGAGACTATAGGGGCTCATCCAGACTTTATCTAACTTGCAAGGAATCGTGGCGATTCCTTGCAGTGCCCGTGACTTTTAAGCTCGATGCGCATGTGCATTGAGCTTAAAAGCGCGTGCACATGCCCCCAGCCGCCTGCCTTGCCTACTCTCTCTCACAGCCTCCCCCAGCTCCGCCCCCTCACTACTTGATTGCACGGCCGCTAGGCCGTGCCTCCCCTACTCTCCTCCCCCCTCCTCCTCTCCTCCCCTGCCTGCCTGCCGCTAGGCCGTGCCTCCCCTGCTCTCCTCCCCCCTCCTCCTCCTACTGCCGTGTCGCACCTCTCCCCTCTCCGCCCCCTCCCCTGCCAGCCGTGTTACGGTGAAAGGCTTGTTTTATTTTGTAATCGTGATCCACCCCCCTCTATATGTTAGACTCAAATATGTGAAATTAGTTCTCTGTATAGCCAAGCTGGTCCTGCCAAGGCTTGTTGTGTCATGGTCTTTACTTGCATTGTGACACTTCTGCATTTGTAATGGAAAAATCAAACTGCAAGTAGCAGGAAGGAAAGGCATCAACGACGAGATGAACGGGCCCTATCTCGCTATCTCCGACCCTCTCTGGCTTTCTCCGACCCTATCTCGTTATCTCCGACCGTCCCTCGGTTTCTTCGACCCTCCCTTGGTTTCTCCGACCCTCTCTTGCTGTCTCCGACCCTCTCTCGCTATCTCCGACCCTCTCTCGCTATCTCCGACCCTCTCTCGGTTTTTCCTACCCTTTCTCAGTTTTTCCGACCCTCCCTCGGTTTCTCCGACTCTCCATCGGTTTCCCCGACCCTCCTTCGCTTTCTCCGACCCTCCTTCGGTTTCTCCGACCCTCCTTCGGTTTCTCCGACCCTCCCTCGGTTTCTCCGTCCCTCCCTCGCTATCTCAGACCCTTTCTCGGTTTTTCCGACCCTCCTTCCGTTTCTCCGACCCTCCTTTGTGAATAGGGAAATGCATTGAAACATAGGGCCCTTGATGTTTGTGGCTATGAAATGGCATTGACCTATATGGAGGCCTATAAAGCGTTTATTGTGATCAGCATCTCAGGAGGTGCCCGATCCAGAGTGCCCTTGTCCAGATGTGCAGGGCAGACATAATAGTCAATGTTGTATTTGAGTAAATCTGATTTTGCGTGTAATAAACTACTGGCGTCTTCAGAATAAGTTAGCATTCCTCCTAGAATGTTCAATATTCAGATGGACTCGCGTGCAGGTGGGAACTGAGACAGGGCTTATGTTGACTAAGAACTATAGCGCCTAGAAAGCATGGTCCCTATGCTATTGATTACATGCAGAAAATAACATTTTGGAAAATTAAACCTCCTAGAGCAACAACGAACAATTATGTCCAGCCCCGGGAAAAAACAGTTTGGAGACAACAAATAACAGCAGGACAAAGAGGAGTCAGGAGGTGCCAATGGCTTAAATAGAGAAAAAAAAGCAAAACTGATAATGTAAAAAAACCGATTAAACTAGATAGTGAATGTTAAAGCAAAGAAATACATGCCCCGATTTGGAGTCGTTTTTGACACGCTGTTGTGCTTGCTCGTCAGAGCCGGCAGTATTGCCTGCTCTTAGCCGAGGCAGCACTGGTGGTTTCGGCTGTGAGAGGGGAGGAGCGATGCCCTTCCGCCACCTGCTGAGAGTTGTGCCGGGAGGTGTGATGCACAGGGGAGGCTGAGCATGGGCTGGAGGGACCCCCAGTGCCCCCAAAGCACCCTGTGGACTCTAAGCATGGCTAATAGGAGGTGTAATCCCCTCTCACTAACTGTTCTTCCACTAGTAAAGTAATTAATGCATGGGAGGATCCATGCATCTCGCTCTAGTATGTAGTTAAGTGTGCAACACTCCAAACAGAAACGCAATGCTGCTTTGAACCTGCACTCTCCCCTGCCATACGGAACGGAACTCTGTATGTATGAAATGGCTTTGGCCATCTATGCAGCGCCAAGACAGGACTTCAGTGAGCTAGGCAGGTGGTGGAATTAACCATGCGGGTTGTGGGAGAAGTAACACATCCGGTTCAAGCTTTTGAAAAGCAGGTAAGGCAGTGACAGAGAAACCTTATGTTGACTGAGAACTATAGCGCCTAGAAAGCATAGTCCCTATGCTATTGATTACATGCAGAAAAGAACCTTTTGGAAAATTAAACCTCGTAGAGCAACAACGAAAATAATTGTTCAGCCCCGGGGAAAAACAGTTTGGACAGAACAAATAAGAGAGGACCAAGAGGACCCAAGAGGTGCCAATGGCTAAAAATAGTGAAAAAAAGCAAAATGATAATGTTAAAAAATAATTAAACTAGATAGCGAATGGTAAAGCACAGAGATAAATGCCCTGATTTGGAGTCGGTAGGAGTTTTCTTCCGACGCCAGTGCATGCTCCTGTTTGCGCAGTCAAAGTTATATTTGTACATTGGGTTGCACTTGTTTAACCTGTTCCTTTCTTTTTGTAGTTTGGGCATGTTTTGGCTTTGTCTCATCTGGTGTGTTTTTGACACGCTGTTGTGCTTGCTCGTCAGAGCCGGCAGTATTGCCTGTTCTTAGTCGGAGGCAGCACTGGTGGTTTCGGCTGCGAGACGGGAGGAGCGATGCCCCTCCTGCCAGCTGCTGAGAGTTGTGCCAGGAAGCATGAAGTACAGGAGAGGCTGAGCATGGGCTGGAGGGGGGGGGGGGTGGCAGTGCCCCAAAGGACCCTGTGGCCTCCAAGCATGGCTAATATGGTACATGCACCCAGTGCCGTAGTACATGTCAATAACATAAATACCTTCCACTAACGTGTACATAATTTCTGGCATTGTTCTACGTATATACATATCCTGTACACCAACACACAGATAAGGACTGCAGTCTGCACCAGCTACATTAATATATACAGAATGCATAGGATCTATACCAGCAAGTAGCTGATGGGTGGGCTCTCTCCCGACTCGCGCAGGGTCGCGTGTCCAGGCCACTCCAGGGAAGTGTGCAACACTCCAAACAGAAACTCAATGCTGCTTTGAACCTGCGCTCTCAGAAGATTTCCATTTGTTTCAAACAGAAAAGGTTACTCCAGCCTTCCTCCTTTCGGCTCAACTGTCCACGAACCCCTGGCATTCGGGTCTGAGAAGCTGATTACGCTGCAGCCTATGGAATCGGAGTGACCCTGTCACCTTTTCCATGACACAAGCACACTTAAACCAACTTTCTGCTTGTGTACATTACCAAGTGCACACGGGCTGGGAACGCTGCTGTTAAATATAGGCAGTAAAGCTCTGACTTTGTGCGAGTTTTCAAAGGTTCTGCGATACCTAACCCTTTCACATCCCCTGCCAGGGCAGGAGGGACGCTTACCAGGCATCGGCAGTTTGTATTGTCACATGTTTTTAGCAGTGCATTTTATGCTGTGTTTGGGAATGGAGGACTGGGGCAGCAGCACTGAGCAGTCATTAAACAAACGTGTGTCATTAACACACGGATGTGACGCCAAAGGTTTCACGCACGTCACTTCCTTGGCTTCTCAACTGGTGCTTGATAACAGGGAGACACAAAGTGGCGGAAACCACTAAGGAATGCAGTTTTTACTTTTTTAATCTTGATCCCCCCTCCCCCCCCCCTATATGTTAGACTCAAATATGTGAAATGAGTTCTCTGTATAGCCAAGCTGGTCCTGCCAAGGCTTGTTGTGTCATGGTTTTTACTTGCATTGTGACACTTCTGCATTTGTAATGGAAAAATAAAACTGCAAGTAGCAGGACGGAAAGGCATCAACAACGAGATGAACGGGCCCTATCTTTCACCTACGTTTCTCCAACCCACCCTCGCTGTCTCCGACCCCCTCTGGCTTTCTCCGACCGTCCCTCTGGCTTTCTCCGACCGTCCCTCGGTTTCTCCGACCGTCCCTCGCTATCTCCGAACGTCCCTCGCTATCTCCGACCGTCCCTCGCTATCTCCGACCGTCCCTCGCTATCTCCGACCGTCCCTCGGTTTCTCCGACCGTCCCTCGGTTTCTCCGACCGTCCCTCGGTTTCTCCGACCGACCTACTGCATTGCAAATGCTTGTTTAGCAGTGCATTTTGTGCTGTTTGGGAATGGAGAACTGGAGCAGCAGCACTGAGCAGTCATTAAACAAACGTGTGTCATTAACACACGGATGTGATGCCAAAGGTTTCATGCACGTCACTTCCTTGCCTTCTCAACTGGTGCTTGAAAACAGGGAGACACAAAGTGGCGGAAACCACTAAGGAATGCTGTTTTTATTTTTTAATCGTGATCCACCCCCTCTATATGTTAGACTCAAATATGTGAAATTAGTTCTCTGTACAGCCAAGCTGGTCCTGCCAAGGCTTGTTGTGTCATGGTCTTTACTTGCATTGTGACACTTCTGCATTTGCAATGGAAAAATCAAACTGCAAGTAGCAGGACGGGAAGACATCAACGACGAGATGAACGGGCCCTATCTCGCTGTCTCCGACCCTCTCTCGCTATCTCCGACCCTCCTTCGCTTTCTCCGACCCTCCCTCGGTTTCTCCGACCCTCCTTCGGTTTCTCCGACTCTCCTTCGGTTTCTTCGACTCTCCCTCGGTTTCTCCGACTCTCCCTCGCTATCTCCGACCCTTTCTCGGTTTATCCGACCCTCCTTCCGTTTCTCCGACCCTCCTTTGTGAATAGGGAAATGCATAGGGCCCTTGATGTTTGTGGCTATGAAATGGCATTGACCTATATGGAGGCCTATAAAGCGTTTATTGTGATCAGCATCTCAGGAGGTGCTTGATCCAGAGTGCCCTTGTCCAGATGTGCAGGGCAGACATAATAGTCAATGTTGTATTTGAGTAAATCTGATTTTGCGGGTAATAAACTACTGGCGTCTTCAGAATAAGTTAGCATTCCTCCTAGAATGTTCAATATTCAGATGGACTCGCATGCAGGTGGAAACTGAGACAGGGCTTATTTTGACTAAGAACTATAGCGCCTAGAAAGCATAGTCCCTATGCTATTGATTACATGCAGAAAATAACATTTTGGGAAGTTAAACCTCATAGAGCAACAACGAACAATTATGTCCAGCCCCGGGGAAAAAACAGTTTGGAGACAACAAATAACAGCAGGACAAAGAGGAGTCAGGAGGTGCCAACAGCTTAAATAGAGAAAAAAAAGCAAAACTGATAATGTAAAAAAATGATTAAACTAGATAGCGAATGTTAAAGCAAAGAAATACATGCCCCGATTTGGAGTCGTTTTTAGGTCTCGCCTGTCGATGCGCATGCGCATCGAGCAAGCGAGACTATAGGGGCTCATCGACTCTTTATCTAACTTGCAAGGAATCGTGGCGATTCCTTGCAGTGCCCGTGACTTTTAAGCTCAATGCGCATGTGCATTGAGCTTAAAAGCGCGTGCACAGCCGCCCGCATTCCTCCGACACCTTTGAAGTGAAGCTTAGCTTCACTTCAAAGGCCCGGCTTCTTCACACCCACATGCCGCTCTGCCCCGCTCCGCCCCCTCCCCTGAGTCATCCTGCCTGCCCCTTCCCGCCGTGTCGCATTTCTCCTCCCCCCTCCCCTCTCTTCCCTCCGTCTTGTTATCCCTCTATTTGGCACCTTCCCTACGCACATTAATTTCCTGCAGATCTGCGTGTGACTCGAATCGCACTGCTTCCCTCGGGGTCACACAGACTTCTCTTTACCCGTCGTAATGTATTATTTAGGTCGGACATCAAACGAGTTTCCTGCTAATATATTTTTTCACAGCTGCTTGGCCGCTATCTTCTCCATCGTTTAACACCCTTGCCGTCTGTTGACCTTGTTTATTTACCCGTGAGTGCCCCCAGGCACCTAGTGAGAGGGGACAGATGCATCTCTCAGTCCTCACCGACGCCCCGCGCTCCCCCCGCGTCGTAGGGTCGTGGCGGGTGCAGGGCGAGGAGCCCCGGGCTTCGTCTTCACCTCCCCAGTGCCGCATGTTTGCGCTTTCAAGCCCCCCCTGGAGAGATTCGGCTGTTTACTCACCTGGTTTGAGCCCAGTCGAAAGTCATGCCAAGAAATAAAGCAAAACACGTAATATTAAAGAAAACAGGCTCTTCTGACTGGGCTCGTTCCAGCCGGTTCCATGAGCAGTCTTTACCGTGTCTGCATCCCTGCCCAGGCAGCATTGGAGGCCATGGGGTTGGCAGCATGCAGTGCCAGTTGTCTTAGAGCCTGGTAACTACTCTTTACCATCCCTGCACTGGAGCATCGGGGGTCAGAGGGCTGGCCGGGTACCTTCCCGCTTGCCTAGTTGTCCAGTAACACCCCTTCACAGTCCGTTTTCAGGCAGGACAGGAGTCCTAGGTTTGCCAGTACACAGTGACGCTTGCCTCGTAGCCCAGTACCGGCGTTTCCTGTCCCGGCCCATCGCTGGTCTGTGAAAACACTGTCACTTGCTCATATCTCAGTACCAACCCCTTACAATCTCTTTATTGGAGTGTATTTAAAACGCTGCACTGGCCATGTAGCCGCAATAACAACCCTGGGGTCGTCTCCATTAGAATGAATGCATAAACATTCAAAGTGTCATTTCACAAGCATTACTGAGTTTCACCTCCACTCCCGCTTTTCCCAAAATCTTGGTCAGGCTTGGAAATACCAAAAACCCTTGCAGTAGAAACAAGCATTTGCAATGCAATAGGTCTCGCTTTCACACGAGTTTGAGCTATTGACATTGCAAATAACAATGCCTTTTATTTCTGTTTTTGTTTTAAAAACATAAATAGAAGGCATTGTCATTTACAATGCCAATAGCTTAAACTCCCGTAAATGCGATTTATTGCGATATATTAGCTGTCCTGTGTGCTTCAGCTTGCTCGTCTCCTGGGCAGACTCATCCACCTCCACCGCCCTGCTTCTTATTTCAAGGAGCGTGCCTTTTAACACTCCAGCTGGCTCGTCTTCTTCGCTACCTACTCCTTCCCCCTGCTTTTATTGCGGTGAATGTGCCTTTCAACAACTTCGCGAAGGGATTGCACACAACTGCGGCTGGCTCGTCTCCTTGGGTGCCTCCTCCCAGTATGTCCAGCACAAAGGAGCAACCTAGCCTGGTGCCATGTGACCTGCAGCCAACCGGGTGTACATGAACTGTGCCAGAGGTTTACGGGTGTAGGAGGGCTAGCAGAGGTTACTGCACTGAGGAACATGCAGAAAAATATTGCCTCCCAGTGGGGTTTAAGGCCAGGTCTCAACACAGTTTAGGCGTCTTTATTTCACGGCTCCGACCCCCCCCCACCCACCCACTCCAAGTCCCCTCAGATCATGTGAGGTTCCCGCCTCCAGCAGCTCGGCCCCTTCTCTACCAAGACGGCCCCCGGGGTCCGGCGCACATCAAAGGTGCCGCTCCAAATTCCAAGAGCAGGTTTCAAAAGAAGCTCTCGGATTGCAGCTTGGCTCATTAGCACAATAAACCTGTAGATGAAACTGTTCAGCTTCTTTTGAAACATGCTCGTGCAGAAAAGAGTGGGGATAATTATTTGTTTTATCTCTGTGCGCAGAGTGACGTCTTTCAGTTTCACCATTTCAAGAGACAAATAAGCGCTCAGTTTCATCTGTGTATGACCTGCCGGGATCTAGGCGGAATCCTAGCATGTCGTCATAAACATTCATCTTTCCAATGTCGGTACATTGTTCAGGGCTCTCCACTGAATAAGATAAATGTTGAATAAATATGTTTTATGTGAAGAACTTTGGATTACACGATAGTAATGTAGTTGAGCTCCTCCTGTGTGGCAGCATATATCCCGGTTGGTGCAGACTTTGACTGTCGTCATCTGTGCATGCCATGCAGCACCTCTCAGGTTTTCCCCATCTGACTCTCTCCCTCACACACGTTTGCACCCGCCCCCTGTGACGCCACGTCTCACTCTGCAGACTGCAGACCTGCATGGCCAGGCTCCTCTGCTCTTTAAAACTTGACCTTGCTGAAGATGGCATCTGCCAACACCCGCTGAAAGGGGGTGCGCACTCCGAGCAAAGGTATCACTTCATCGCCACTGTTTGCAGCAAATGGACACTTTTTTAAAACTCCAACCCCAGAAGGGAAAAGAAATGCATTTTTTAATCTTATATAGGTCGTGTAACTTCTAAAGAAATGATATAAAAGCTTGTAAAATAGGAAACAAGTAATGCTGGTGTTGATGA
Source organism: Lissotriton helveticus (assembly GCF_964261635.1). Taxonomy (NCBI): domain Eukaryota; kingdom Metazoa; phylum Chordata; class Amphibia; order Caudata; family Salamandridae; genus Lissotriton; species Lissotriton helveticus. The sequence continues at coordinate 48,551,834 of NC_136073.1, forward strand.
AAAATTAGAACATAGCTGCAAGCGCATTCACCCTCACTCTCACTCACCCTCACTCACCCTCACCCTCACTCACCCTCAACCCCTCACCCTCACACAGTGCAATAGGTCTCGGAGCATTTGAGTTAGAGCTTTTAGATTTGTTTATGGCTTTTTTTCTTTGTAATTCTTTAGCATTGCCTACAGGAAACAAAAATGCTAAAGATTTAAAAAAAAAAACCATAAACAATTCTAAAAGCACTAACTCTAATGCTGCGAGACCTATTGCATTTCCAATGCTTGTTAGGTTTTGCCTCGCCAAAAAGATGCGCTCTGCGCATCTTTTTCGCGCAGGCGAAAACCTGATGAGAATTGTAGTGTGCTTTGGGTCGGCCCTCCTCATTCATTGGCTGGCTCCGTAAATGGAGCCTTGCCATTGGACGAGGGGCCTGTCCGTCAATGCCGGACCAGACACGGGGGCGTTCCCGACATTCTTTGGCTTTTGCCGACGTCACGCGACGCCGGGAACGCCCCCGAGTCTGTTCCGGCATTGCCGGCACCTCCCTTGCTCCCCCTCCCGCTTGTTTCCTGGTGCCCGCCTTCGTGCTCCGGCCGGCCGTCGTCAGCTCTCTCCTCCCCCTTTCCCGCCCCTCCCGCTTCTCTCTGATGCCCGCCTTCCGGTGAGACACTGTGATGAATGCCACTGAAAGCCCTGGATGGACTGGGCTGGGTCCGGGTCAGTCTGCTCGGTAGTGGGCTGACTAAAGCGTGAATGCTTGAAAACAGCTTGAAACATTGAAAGAACATATTTGAACCAGCCTTTGACAATAAATTATGACGTAATGCAGCTAACACAAATGTAACGTGTGAAACTGCAGACTGTTATGTTCAGCCAGAGTGGAGCTTCAGAGTGGAGCTTCAGAGTGCAGAGTGGAGCTTCAGAGTGGAGCTTCAGAGTGCAGAGTGGAGCTTCAGAGTGCAGAGTGGAGCTTCAGAGTGGAGCTTCAGAGTGGAGCTTCAGAGTGGAGCTTCAGAGTGGAGCTTCAGAGTGGAGCTTCAGAGTGGAGCTTCAGAGTGGAGCTTCAGAGTGGAGCTTCAGAGTGCAGAGTGGAGCTTCAGAGTGCAGAGTGGAGCTTCAGAGTGCAGAGTGGAGCTTCAGAGTGCAGAGTGGAGCTTCAGAGTGCAGAGTGGAGCTTCAGAGTGCAGAGTGGAGCTTCAGAGTGCAGAGTGGAGCTTCAGAGTGCAGAGTGGAGCTTCAGAGTGGAGCTTCAGAGTGGAGCTTCAGAGTGGAGCTTCAGAGTGGAGCTTCAGAGTGGAGCTTCAGAGTGGAGCTTCAGAGTGGAGCTTCAGAGTGCAGAGTGGAGCTGCAGATTCAGAGTGGAGCTTCAGAGTGGAGCTTCAGAGTGGAGCTTCAGAGTGGAGCTTCAGAGTGGAGCTTCAGAGTGGAGCTTCAGAGTGGAGCTTCAGAGTGGAGCTTCAGAGTGGAGCTTCAGAGTGGAGCTTCAGAGTGGAGCTGCAGAGTGGAGCTTCAGAGTGGAGCTTCAGAGTGCAGAGTGGAGCTTCAGAGTGGAGCTGCAGAGTGCAGAGTGGAGCTTCAGAGTGGAGCTTCAGAGTGCAGAGTGGAGCTTCAGAGTGCAGAGTGGAGCTTCAGAGTGCAGAGTGGAGCTTCAGAGTGCAGAGTGGAGCTTCAGAGTGCAGAGTGGAGCTTCAGAGTGGAGCTTCAGAGTGGAGCTTCAGAGTGGAGCTTCAGAGTGGAGCTTCAGAGTGGAGCTTCAGAGTGGAGCTTCAGAGTGGAGCTTCAGAGTGGAGCTTCAGAGTGGAGAGTGGAGCTGCAGATTCAGAGTGGAGCTGCAGAGTGGAGCTGCAGAGTGGAGCTGCAGAGTGGAGCTGCAGAGTGGAGCTGCAGAGTGGAGCTGCAGAGTGGAGCTGCAGAGTGGAGCTGCAGAGTGGAGCTGCAGAGTGGAGCTTCAGAGTGGAGCTTCAGATTCAGAGTGGAGCTGCAGATTCAGAGTGGAGCTGCAGAGTGGAGCTGCAGAGTGGAGCTGCAGAGTGGAGCTGCAGAGTGGAGCTGCAGAGTGGAGCTGCAGAGTGGAGCTGCAGAGTGGAGCTGCAGAGTGGAGCTGCAGAGTGGAGCTGCAGAGTGGAGCTGCAGAGTGGAGCTTCAGAGTGGAGAGTGGAGCTTCAGAGTGGAGAGTGGAGCTTCAGAGTGGAGAGTGGAGCTTCAGAGTGGAGAGTGGAGCTTCAGAGTGGAGAGTGGAGCTTCAGAGTGCAGAGTGGAGCTTCAGAGTGGAGCTTCAGAGTGCAGAGTGGAGCTTCAGAGTGGAGCTTCAGAGTGCAGAGTGGAGCTTCAGAGTGGAGCTTCAGAGTGCAGAGTGGAGCTTCAGAGTGGAGCTTCAGAGTGCAGAGTGGAGCTTCAGAGTGGAGCTTCAGAGTGCAGAGTGGAGCTTCAGAGTGGAGCTTCAGAGTGCAGAGTGGAGCTTCAGAGTGGAGCTTCAGAGTGCAGAGTGGAGCTTCAGAGTGGAGCTTCAGAGTGCAGAGTGGAGCTTCAGAGTGCAGAGTGAAGCTTCAGAGTGGAGCTTCAGAGTGCAGCTTCAGAGTGCAGAGTGGAGCTTCAGAGTGCAGAGTGGAGCTTCAGAGTGCAGAGTGGAGCTTCAGAGTGCAGAGTGGAGCTTCAGAGTGCAGAGTGGAGCTTCAGAGTGCAGAGTGGAGCTTCAGAGTGCAGAGTGGAGCTTCAGAGTGCAGAGTGGAGCTTCAGAGTGCAGAGTGGAGCTTCAGAGTGCAGAGTGGAGCTTCAGAGTGCAGAGTGGAGCTTCAGAGTGGAGCTTCAGAGTGCAGAGTGGAGCTTCAGAGTGGAGCTGCAGATTCAGAGTGGAGCTGCAGAGTGGAGCTGCAGAGTGGAGCTGCAGAGTGGAGCTGCAGAGTGGAGCTGCAGAGTGGAGCTGCAGAGTGGAGCTGCAGAGTGGAGCTGCAGAGTGGCGCTTCAGAGTGGCGCTTCAGAGTGGAGCTTCAGAGTGGAGCTTCAGAGTGGAGAGTGGAGCTTCAGAGTGGAGCTTCAGAGTGGAGCTTCAGAGTGGAGCTTCAGAGTGGAGCTTCAGAGTGGAGCTTCAGAGTGGAGCTTCAGAGTGGAGCTGCAGATTCAGAGTGGAGCTGCAGATTCAGAGTGGAGCTGCAGAGTGGAGCTGCAGAGTGGAGCTGCAGAGTGGAGCTGCAGAGTGGAGCTGCAGAGTGGAGCTGCAGAGTGGAGCTGCAGAGTGGAGCTGCAGAGTGGCGCTTCAGAGTGGAGAGTGGAGCTTCAGAGTGGAGCTTCAGAGTGCAGAGTGGAGCTTCAGAGTGCAGAGTGGAGCTTCAGAGTGCAGAGTGGAGCTTCAGAGTGCAGAGTGGAGCTTCAGAGTGGAGCTTCAGAGTGCAGAGTGGAGCTTCAGAGTGGAGCTTCAGAGTGCAGAGTGGAGCTTCAGAGTGGAGCTTCAGAGTGCAGAGTGGAGCTTCAGAGTGGAGCTTCAGAGTGCAGAGTGGAGCTTCAGAGTGCAGAGTGGAGCTTCAGAGTGCAGAGTGGAGCTTCAGAGTGCAGAGTGGAGCTTCAGAGTGCAGAGTGGAGCTGCAGATTCAGAGTGGAGCTGCAGATTCAGAGTGGAGCTGCAGAGTGCAGATTCAGAGTGCAGAGTGGAGCTTCAGAGTGCAGATTCAGAGTGCAGAGTGGAGCTTCAGAGTGCAGATTCAGAGTGCAGAGTGGAGCTTCAGAGTGCAGAGTGGAGCTTCAGAGTGGAGCTTCAGAGTGCAGAGTGGAGCTTCAGAGTGGAGCTTCAGAGTGCAGAGTGGAGCTTCAGAGTGGAGCTTCAGAGTGCAGAGTGGAGCTTCAGAGTGGAGCTTCAGAGTGCAGAGTGGAGCTTCAGAGTGCAGAGTGGAGCTTCAGAGTGCAGAGTGGAGCTTCAGAGTGCAGAGTGGAGCTGCAGATTCAGAGTGGAGCTGCAGATTCAGAGTGGAGCTGCAGAGTGCAGATTCAGAGTGCAGAGTGGAGCTTCAGAGTGCAGATTCAGAGTGCAGAGTGGAGCTTCAGAGTGCAGATTCAGAGTGCAGAGTGGAGCTTCAGAGTGCAGATTCAGAGTGCAGAGTGGAGCTTCAGAGTGCAGATTCAGAGTGGAGCTGCAGATTCAGAGTGGAGCTGCAGATTCAGAGTGGAGCTGCAGAGTGCAGATTCAGAGTGCAGAGTGGAGCTTCAGAGTGCAGATTCAGAGTGCAGAGTGGAGCTTCAGAGTGCAGATTCAGAGTGGAGCTTCAGAGTGCAGATTCAGAGTGGAGCATCAGAGTGCAGATTCAGAGTGGAGCTTCAGAGTGCAGCATCAGAGTGCAGATTCAGAGTGGAGCTTCAGAGTGCAGAGTGCAGATTCAGAGTGCAGATTCAGAGTGGAGCTTCAGAGTGCAGAGTGGAGCTTCAGAGTGCAGAGTGGAGCTTCAGAGTGCAGATTCAGAGTGGAGCTTCAGAGTGCAGAGTGGAGCTTCAGAGTGGAGATTCAGAGTGCAGAGTGGAGCTTCAGAGTGCAGAGTGGAGCTTCAGAGTGGAGCTTCAGAGTGGAGCTTCAGAGTGGAGCTTCAGAGTGGAGCTTCAGAGTGTCAAGAGCAATGCCAATAGCTCTAACTTTAACAAAGGTAAAACCATTGCATTGTAAATGCTTGTTAGGTTTTGCCTCGCCAAAAAGATGCGCTCTGCGCATCTTTTTCGCGCAGGCGAAAACCTGATGAGAATTGTAGTGTGCTTTGGGTCGGCCCTCCTCATTCATTGGCTGGCTCCGTAAATGGAGCCTTGCCATTGGACGAGGGGCCTGTCCGTCAATGCCGGACCAGACACGGGGGCGTTCCCGACATTCTTTGGCTTTTGCCGACGTCACGCGACGCCGGGAACGCCCCCGATTCTGTTCCGGCATTGCCGGCACCTCCCTTGCTCTACTGTCATCACCACAACACTGCGCCCATTTTATCCCAAGCTAAACACTCGGAGAGGCGCAGTGACCGGGTCTTTGAAGGCCGCTCTCCCAATGAAAACAAGTTTTCTCTCCGAGTCAGCACGAGCAGGAAGACGAGCAGCGCGCCTCCCAGCTGGCCTCTCGCATCAGCATCCAGAGCTGCCCTGCGCGGTGTGTAGCTTCAGTGGAGCTTCAGAGTGCAGAGTGGAGCTTCAGAGTGGAGCTTCAGAGTGGAGCTTCAGAGTGGAGCTTCAGAGTGGAGCTTCAGAGTGGAGCTTCAGAGTGGAGCTTCAGAGTGGAGCTTCAGAGTGGAGCTTCAGAGTGGAGCTTCAGAGTGGAGCTTCAGAGTGGAGCTTCAGAGTGGAGCTTCAGAGTGGAGCTTCAGAGTGGAGCTTCAGAGTGGAGCTTCAGAGTGCAGAGTGGAGCTTCAGAGTGCAGATTCAGAGTGGAGCTTCAGAGTGCAGAGTGGAGCTTCAGAGTGGAGCTTCAGAGTGCAGAGTGGAGCTTCAGAGTGGAGCTTCAGAGTGGAGCTTCAGAGTGGAGCTTCAGAGTGGAGCTTCAGAGTGGAGCTTCAGAGTGGAGCTTCAGAGTGGAGCTTCAGAGTGGAGCTTCAGAGTGGAGCTTCAGAGTGGAGCTTCAGAGTGGAGCTTCAGAGTGCAGATTCAGAGTGGAGCTTCAGAGTGCAGAGTGGAGCTTCAGAGTGCAGAGTGGAGCTTCAGAGTGGAGCTTCAGAGTGGAGCTTCAGAGTGCAGAGTGGAGCTTCAGAGTGGAGCTTCAGAGTGGAGCTTCAGAGTGGAGCTTCAGAGTGGAGCTTCAGAGTGGAGCTTCAGAGTGGAGCTTCAGAGTGGAGCTTCAGAGTGGAGCTTCAGAGTGGAGCTTCAGAGTGGAGCTTCAGAGTGGAGCTTCAGAGTGGAGCTTCAGAGTGGAGCTTCAGAGTGGAGCTTCAGAGTGGAGCTTCAGAGTGGAGCTTCAGAGTGCAGAGTGGAGCTTCAGAGTGCAGAGTGGAGCTTCAGAGTGCAGAGTGGAGCTTCAGAGTGGAGCTTCAGAGTGCAGAGTGGAGCTTCAGAGTGGAGCTTCAGAGTGGAGCATCAGAGTGGAGCATCAGAGTGGAGCTTCAGAGTGGAGCATCAGAGTGGAGAGTGGAGCTTCAGAGTGGAGCTTCAGAGTGGAGAGTGGAGCTTCAGAGTGGAGCTTCAGAGTGCAGAGTGGAGCTTCAGAGTGGAGCTTCAGAGTGGAGCTTCAGAGTGGAGCTTCAGAGTGGAGCTTCAGAGTGGAGCTTCAGAGTGGAGCTTCAGAGTGGAGCATCAGAGTGGAGCTTCAGAGTGGAGCTTCAGAGTGGAGCTTCAGAGTGGAGCTTCAGAGTGCAGAGTGGAGCTTCAGAGTGCAGAGTGGAGCTTCAGAGTGCAGAGTGGAGCTTCAGAGTGGAGCTTCAGAGTGGAGCATCAGAGTGGAGAGTGGAGCTTCAGAGTGGAGCTTCAGAGTGGAGAGTGGAGCTTCAGAGTGGAGCTTCAGAGTGGAGCTTCAGAGTGGAGCTTCAGAGTGGAGCTTCAGAGTGGAGCTTCAGAGTGGAGCTTCAGAGTGGAGCTTCAGAGTGGAGCTTCAGAGTGGAGCTTCAGAGTGGAGCTTCAGAGTGGAGCTTCAGAGTGCAGAGTGGAGCTTCAGAGTGCAGAGTGGAGCTTCAGAGTGCAGAGTGGAGCTTCAGAGTGGAGCTTCAGAGTGGAGCTTCAGAGTGGAGCTTCAGAGTGGAGCTTCAGAGTGGAGCTTCAGAGTGGAGCTTCAGAGTGGAGCTTCAGAGTGGAGCTTCAGAGTGGAGCTTCAGAGTGGAGCTTCAGAGTGGAGCTTCAGAGTGGAGCTTCAGAGTGGAGCTTCAGAGTGGAGCATCAGAGTGGAGCTTCAGAGTGGAGCTTCAGAGTGGAGCTTCAGAGTGGAGCTTCAGAGTGGAGCTTCAGAGTGGAGCTTCAGAGTGGAGCTTCAGAGTGGAGCTTCAGAGTGGAGCTTCAGAGTGGAGCTTCAGAGTGCAGAGTGGAGCTTCAGAGTGCAGAGTGGAGCTTCAGAGTGGAGCTTCAGAGTGGAGCTTCAGAGTGCAGAGTGGAGCTTCAGAGTGGAGCTTCAGAGTGCAGAGTGGAGCTTCAGAGTGGAGCTTCAGAGTGCAGAGTGGAGCTTCAGAGTGGAGCTTCAGAGTGCAGAGTGGAGCTTCAGAGTGGAGCTTCAGAGTGCAGAGTGGAGCTTCAGAGTGGAGCTTCAGAGTGCAGAGTGGAGCTTCAGAGTGCAGAGTGGAGCTTCAGAGTGCAGAGTGGAGCTTCAGAGTGCAGAGTGGAGCTTCAGAGTGCAGAGTGGAGCTTCAGAGTGCAGAGTGGAGCTTCAGAGTGCAGAGTGGAGCTTCAGAGTGCAGAGTGGAGCTTCAGAGTGGAGCTTCAGAGTGGAGCTTCAGAGTGGAGCTTCAGAGTGGAGCTTCAGAGTGGAGCTTCAGAGTGGAGCTTCAGAGTGGAGCTTCAGAGTGGAGCTTCAGAGTGGAGCTTCAGAGTGGAGCTTCAGAGTGGAGCTTCAGAGTGGAGCTTCAGAGTGGAGCTTCAGAGTGGAGCTTCAGAGTGGAGCTTCAGAGTGCAGAGTGGAGCTTCAGAGTGGAGCTTCAGAGTGGAGCTTCAGAGTGGAGCTTCAGAGTGGAGCTTCAGAGTGGAGCTTCAGAGTGGAGCTTCAGAGTGGAGCTTCAGAGTGGAGCTTCAGAGTGGAGCTTCAGAGTGGAGCTTCAGAGTGGAGCTTCAGAGTGGAGCTTCAGAGTGGAGCTTCAGAGTGCAGAGTGGAGCTTCAGAGTGGAGCTTCAGAGTGCAGAGTGGAGCTTCAGAGTGCAGAGTGGAGCTTCAGAGTGCAGAGTGGAGCTTCAGAGTGGAGCTTCAGAGTGGAGCTTCAGAGTGGAGCTTCAGAGTGGAGCTTCAGAGTGGAGCTTCAGAGTGGAGCTTCAGAGTGGAGCTTCAGAGTGGAGCTTCAGAGTGGAGCTTCAGAGTGGAGCTTCAGAGTGGAGCTTCAGAGTGGAGCTTCAGAGTGGAGCATCAGAGTGGAGCATCAGAGTGGAGCATCAGAGTGGAGCATCAGAGTGGAGCATCAGAGTGGAGCTTCAGAGTGGAGCTTCAGAGTGGAGCTTCAGAGTGGAGCTTCAGAGTGGAGCTTCAGAGTGGAGCTTCAGAGTGGAGCTTCAGAGTGGAGCTTCAGAGTGGAGCTTCAGAGTGGAGCTTCAGAGTGGAGCATCAGAGTGGAGCTTCAGAGTGCAGAGTGGAGCTTCAGAGTGCAGAGTGGAGCTTCAGAGTGCAGAGTGGAGCTTCAGAGTGCAGAGTGGAGCTTCAGAGTGCAGAGTGGAGCTTCAGAGTGCAGAGTGGAGCTTCAGAGTGGAGCTTCAGAGTGGAGCTTCAGAGTGGAGCTTCAGAGTGGAGCTTCAGAGTGGAGCTTCAGAGTGGAGCTTCAGAGTGGAGCTTCAGAGTGGAGCATCAGAGTGGAGCTTCAGAGTGCAGAGTGGAGCTTCAGAGTGCAGAGTGGAGCTTCAGAGTGCAGAGTGGAGCTTCAGAGTGCAGAGTGGAGCTTCAGAGTGCAGAGTGGAGCTTCAGAGTGCAGAGTGGAGCTTCAGAGTGGAGCTTCAGAGTGCAGAGTGGAGCTTCAGAGTGGAGCTTCAGAGTGCAGAGTGGAGCTTCAGAGTGGAGCTTCAGAGTGCAGAGTGGAGCTTCAGAGTGGAGCTTCAGAGTGGAGCTTCAGAGTGGAGCTTCAGAGTGCAGAGTGGAGCTTCAGAGTGGAGCTTCAGAGTGGAGCTTCAGAGTGCAGAGTGGAGCTTCAGAGTGGAGCTTCAGAGTGCAGAGTGGAGCTTCAGAGTGGAGCTTCAGAGTGCAGAGTGGAGCTTCAGAGTGCAGAGTGGAGCTTCAGAGTGCAGAGTGGAGCTTCAGAGTGCAGAGTGGAGCTTCAGAGTGGAGCTTCAGAGTGGAGCTTCAGAGTGCAGAGTGGAGCTTCAGAGTGGAGCTTCAGAGTGGAGCTTCAGAGTGCAGAGTGGAGCTTCAGAGTGGAGCTTCAGAGTGGAGCTTCAGAGTGGAGCTTCAGAGTGGAGCTTCAGAGTGGAGCTTCAGAGTGGAGCTTCAGAGTGGAGCTTCAGAGTGGAGCTTCAGAGTGGAGCTTCAGAGTGGAGCTTCAGAGTGGAGCTTCAGAGTGGAGCTTCAGAGTGGAGCTTCAGAGTGGAGCTTCAGAGTGGAGCTTCAGAGTGGAGCTTCAGAGTGGAGCTTCAGAGTGGAGCTTCAGAGTGCAGAGTGGAGCTTCAGAGTGCAGATTCAGAGTGGAGCTTCAGAGTGCAGAGTGGAGCTTCAGAGTGCAGAGTGGAGCTTCAGAGTGCAGATTCAGAGTGGAGCTTCAGAGTGCAGAGTGGAGCTTCAGAGTGCAGAGTGGAGCTTCAGAGTGCAGAGTGGAGCTTCAGAGTGCAGAGTGGAGCTTCAGAGTGGAGCTTCAGAGTGCAGAGTGGAGCTTCAGAGTGGAGCTTCAGAGTGCAGAGTGGAGCTTCAGAGTGGAGCTTCAGAGTGCAGAGTGGAGCTTCAGAGTGCAGAGTGGAGCTTCAGAGTGCAGAGTGGAGCTTCAGAGTGCAGAGTGGAGCTTCAGAGTGCAGAGTGGAGCTTCAGAGTGCAGAGTGGAGCTTCAGAGTGGAGCTTCAGAGTGTCAAGAGCAATGCCAATAGCTCTAACTTTAACAAAGGCAAAACCATTGCATTGTAAATGCTTGTTTTATTTTTATTTGATATTTTTATTAGTTTTTTTTAAAAATTGTACAGAGATACGACGATGGGTATATGTACAGCGGTATTGAACGGGTTTCTTGCCACTGAGATACAGATGCACTCAGAGTTTGTATGTGGAGGTGTAGACAGATACAAGTGTCTGAAGGAACAACCACATGGTTCCGGAGTAGCGTGTTACTTGCAGAAAAAGCGATTCGACGCTTCGGCAGTGGTAGTAAGCGCTATATAAATGCAATTACAATACAATACAGCTTTGAGATTCTGTAGAGGTTGAGTGCAGTTGGGTTTATGGAGGCAGCAGCATGTTTTCCAGACAGTGTCTGACCCAAGCAGCTGTCTTTCCCCCGGACCACCTTCCTGAACTTGGGGTTCTTCAAACGGAGGGTCATCGAAAGTAGACATCCATTTCCCTGGTTGGTGGGCTTCAGAAGTGGCCTCTTCCATGGATTTACTGTACTCTCCTGACTACCCATACATAACCCATGGACAGAACTAAGGCAGGAGCAAGGACTGCATATGCGGCTCAGATATGTAAGAGTGTACGAGTGCTTTGGTGTAATGCCTCACAACTTGGCCAAATGAGGGAACAGCGACAGTTTTCCCAAGATCACACAGTGAGGTCATATTGGAAAGCCGCAGTTCCAACACAGGCCCCTCACCATAATGTGTATTTATGGAACTGACAATGATTAACTATCTGAGAGGTGGCAAAATGGACCTACAGAGCCTCCAGACCAACCATCTAAAAGTGAACTTTTAGGCCAGCCTGCAGCTTTAAAGCCAAGAGACCATCTGTTGGCATGGTTACGTCTGGAGGACACCTGATGACAGCTGTCACTCTTCCAGGATATGCCGTCCAAAGCAATTTTTCATGGTTGTGCTTCAACCTGACCTGGCTCTTCGAGCAGTAACAGCACCCCCCCCCCAGCGCCTTGAGACCCTCACAGGTATGTAGTGCGCTTTACAAGTAATATGATTGATTGATGGAACGACCAGAAGACAGTCATTTGATGCTCTTCCCAATTGGTTGCCTGTCCTTTTGAGGTCCCACCCGCCCTCCAGCTTTTAAGCTGCCGCTAGCCTCTTGTGAACCTTATCCAGGACCTACAGTGGCCTTTGACCCCCCCTCATTGCTTACTGTTGCCTTGCTTCTTATTCAGCGGCCTCAAGCACCTATGTTGCTTCCTCACCAGTCCTCTCCATCTTGTCCCCGCCCCTGCACCTCTCCTTTAATTTCTTAACTTTGTTCTGCCCACCCACCCCCAACTGTGTTCTATCCCCCAACCCCTTTCTCCCCATTTCTCTTCTTCCAGGCGGTCCAGGTTTCCTCTGGCTGGAACAGTGTGGCCTAGTGTTAGCAGGTGGCGGCTCTACTCTTGTGGTCCAGGAGAGCGGGAGCCCCACCGCCTGCTGCAGCTCTTCCAGTGGCTGAGACTGCAAACCCACAGTGCGCGGGTGGACCTCTGACCTGCAGCCAGTTTCTGCAGGCAGGAACCCCACTGTGTCCCATTGGTTCAAACCCATCTCCCCGCCATCCCTGAACTGCCTGCCAGGGTTTGCCCAATGGGCTGCAGTAAATCTATCCCCATGCAGCTCACTTGAGGCATAGGTGCTGACTGGGTGTCAGCAGGAGAGCTGCGGAAGGCCTAGGGAGCTGCACCCTCGCTGTACTGCAGATATCACCTCTCGCAAACAGCCAGCAGAAGGGAAAGGCATATAGGATGGCATGCACCAACAGCAATCTGGCAAAGATAAGTTTACTGGGAGCTGGTGGTGCACAGCAACGGCGACCTGCTGATTTTTTGCTCAAAGACAACGGGTAACAATCTAATAGCAGCAGCGTAGGTGAGTCGGTGAGATGGGGCGGGTGTAAATTGCAAATTTCCAAAGTAAAAAACAGTATGCCCAAGGGTGGAGGGGATGACCAAGGTTTGGGATGGGCTGTTTCCATGAGGAACAGGTTCAATACTCTTTAGCATTAGGGGGACCTTTGTCTAAGATCCTAAATTAAAAAAATAAAATAACTATGACGAGAAAAACCAACAAAGGCATAGGGAACCCCATTTGGGGTCCCTAGACCCAACTTTCAAGCCAAGAATGCCTTTATTTGGGGTGTCACATCCCAAACACCCCCTCTGAAGCTACGCCCCCAGTCTACTGGTACTGGCATTAATAGGCTAACTGAGAATTGACAATAATGTGCCGAAGGGCCAGACAACGAGAACTTACTGGAGAGCGCCATTGATGGGTGAGTGGAGGATGGTCACGGGGTAGGTGGTGCTAGAGATCGCGGGTCACCCGACCAATAATTTCGCCACTTCTGGCTTCGGGCCCATATACTTTACTTTATCATATACATTGATCAGATGACCACACAATCTACTATCAATAATTGTGAGTTCCTTTTCGATTATTTCCAGTGTACCCAACTTACCATCCACCGTTATGGGTACCTATGACCACGATGGGTCAGGGAGCTAGCTGTAAAAGGAAAGGCAGCAAGATACTAACCCCAATTTTTGTACTTTATTTCATGAAATGACCACGGACAACTGAGAAGTTTTTAAAAGTTTATCTTAGATTTCAGATTCTTCAATCATATAGTTAATAGTAATGAGGCAATCTATAATCAGAATAACGAAGAGCACATAACTATATAGGAAGAGTATACAGGTAACCATCTAACCCACTAATGAGGGAATTCAGAATTAACGAAAATGAAATTCGAGGGAGAGTACTAAATGCTAGGAATTTTATGCACGCATTAGGAACTTTATCAGGGGGGTCCGGTTTCGAGAGAAAGGACACTAGGGTAACCTATACATCTATGGAAGGGTAAAAGTGCAACGCTATAATTCTAACGTTATTACTTCAATTCAGTATTTAGGAGAAAAATCGTATCATATATTTAATTCATAAACAGTTATGGACAGATTTATACTAAAAAAAAATAGGGAACATAGGAACATGCTATGCAATGTAAACTGTAAATGACTTTAATGAGATGCAATGATTTGCAGAGAAAAACATGGAAAATTAACATATGCAAAGGGTATGTCTTTATTGAAGCAAAGACAGAAAAATAGGAAGGTGCAGTTTAAGAACTTAGAGCAATATTTACCTAGACTGGTGTGAAAACCAACCCTGGCCACGGGTCAGTTAAGGACAGGAAAACCCTCAAGGAAGGATAACCCTCAGTGGGACAGCAGGTGCAGAATGGACACCCCAGGACAGGACAGGAAACCCAGATTAGGATCAGGACAGGACCACCAGGATACGACCAGCACCCGCAGTTCGGAAGCAACGCCTGCGCTCCACCCTCTCTGCAGCTATCGATCGGAACCCCGATTGGGTCAGCGAACTCCTCAGCAAAGTGCTCCGCCAGCACTTAAGGTTTAGTAAAACCTTAGTCTATGGTCAAATTCGGACAGAGTGCTCCGCAGCGCTCTGTATTAAGTCACCTATTGAGTGCGTTGGGTCAGTGACAGGTCAGCTATTCAGACAAGTCGGACAATTTCTCTAGCTAAACCTAGGCTAGATATACTGTTTTGGGACAGGGTACCACCCCCCAAATGTTGCAAAGTGTCAGAATCCCCAAATTTCGATTGGTCCTAAAGTAGGATTTGGTTAACACACCAATCAGAACAGACTATTCTAAGGCCTAATTTGCATGTTAAGGTGCCGCCTAGCAAGATTGGGGTTCCCACGAGAAGTCGCAGGGAATACAATGCAAAAGAATACAATGTGTTACAATATAATACAATCTAGATGCTCTTGCTGGGTGAAGGTGCATGTTCCCAGGCAGGCTCTGGCATCAACCTTCTTTGGCTGGGTTTCAATGTCACCGCACCATCAATTGATTCTGCGCAGAAGTTCCCACCAAGATGGACTCCCCAGCCCCATCACCCCTCAGTGCCGAGGATACATGAAAAGTAAGCGAAAACAAATTAGTACATAAAAATAAATGAATGTATTACATGTTATAAGTTCCGTACTTTAGTTTCACCATTATAAAAATATACTATGCATTAAGGGTAAGTGCAACGAACAATGTCACAAGAGCAGCAGCAGGAAGCTTCACCACGTTAATACAGAGATACGCCATCTTGTGGCTATTACGCATGCGCACCCTTTCCCTCCAAAACTATCTCTAAGTGTAGTCACGTGAGTGTGACTGACGCATGCGCAGAAGAGGAAAGTCAAGCAGCGGCCATTTTAGGGACACGGATTAATCGTATTAGTAAAACACATATGCAAGCGTCTCTATGATACCTACACACATTCAAAATACATAAAATTAGTAAACCAACGATTGAAGTTACGAGATTATAATAGATTTTCGAGGTTCTTGACTCGAGCAAGTCGCGATGCGAAATCTTGCTCTATCAATCCCCTCTTTGATGATATTTACTATCATCACAAAAAAATTGAAGCAGATGCCAACTTTCTTTCACACCTTGTACATTTCTATCTCTTCCAACAGGCGATTCAGTTTCTCTTTCCCATTTTTGGTAGGGTGAGAATTTTTCACCTTTTTATAAATCTCATTATTCATTTCTTCCAATTCAAGTTCATCCGCACTCCGTTTCACTCCTCTTGCATTCACCTGATACTTCTTAGTATGCTTTCGACATTTGCAACAGACGAATATGAGAAATAGGATAAGACCTATCACTCCAATTGGCATCAGTACCTTAAGTAATAAGCTTTTACCTAAACTAGCAAACCAATGTCCTACATTGGAGAGACCATCAACCAGTCTCTTCCAGGCACTGTCAACCTCGAGTGGTTTGAGTTCCTTTTCCAAATTAGTAATGTTTTTCACATATCTTTTGAGCTGTACACTTTTGTCCGGAATGTAAGTGCAACAATGTTGCGCCTTCAACATCCGGCAGACTCCGCCCTCTTTTGCTAATAAGGTGTCAAGAGCAAGTCTGTTTTGCAAAACCATTGATCTGATCGCAATCATTTCGGTATTGACCAGCAGAAATCCATGAGCTGTGTCAGTAGACAACACATCCACTATTGTGGACAATTTGCAAATTCTGTGAGTGTTCAGAACCACTCCCACTCCAGGTATCAGTGCACTAAAAATACTACCCATTATTTCACCTACGCTTTCTCTTTTACTACGCACTAAGCCATTAGTATTTTCACTGCTTCCAGCAATTTCATTCACATGGTATATTCTCGGGAAGACAATGCCAAAATAGCAGCTTCCATACCAGTGATCCGGCAATTTGAAATAAGCCTTGTCTCCACATATATAATAAATTCCAGGAAACACAGGCTCTGACCCATTTTTGAATCCCCAACCCCCAATTACCTTGTAATTGTGCTCACATTGACTGGAACCAATGAAAATGTTATTATAATAACTAGTCTTCTCGCGATGAAGACATAATTTCCCTTTCTTCTCGAAATCCAGCAACAAAGCAGGCCCTGCCCCGCCATTTGAGGTGCTTTCCATGTTTTCAGCCCATTTAGGTGTTCTCTGCCTTTTGTCATTTGCCTTTCTTTGGAAACTCTCCCTTCTTTTCTCTGCCATGTTTAAGAATACCTTTTCTTGTTCATGTAATGAACAGGCCAAGTTGTCTCTGTGTGCTTCATTTAAGTCTATAGTACCTATAGTCAGAAAATATTCTCCCATATAACGTGTAACGTCACTTCTAGTATGCGCAGGATTCAGATTTCCATGTATAGGAAGTTCAGAAAAGATCACGTCATTGTTAGAATAATAGTACTGTAACGGTCCTCTTTTGTAAAATAAGCTTGCTAAAATACTACAGGAGATTCCATAGGTCAGAGGTAGGTGATGATATGTCACGCCTTCAGCCACAGAAGTAGGTAGCTTCATGCAGACATAGCAATCTTCTATTTCCATAGTTTCTACATAATGCACTAACAGGTCTGCGAAAACATTTAAATGAGTCTTGTTTCTAACTCCGTGGTAATGTAGTCCTTCCTCATCTGATGCTTCTAAGTCTCGTTTTGTCTGTCTGAGTGCTTTCTCACGTCTTTCTACACTTCGTGTTGTCAGTTCTTCAATGTCAGGAGTCTGGGTAGGGTCAATATTAGTATTTTTGCTTACCATAAAAGGAATGAAAACTGTTAATCCTATCCAGATTACTATAACTATAACTATACTACATATGCACACCTTGCAGCATGTTTTGCAACAACTGCGGCTAGGTCTACTACTCACATTTGTATCAGACATTTTGGCTCAGAAATAAAATTTTAACCCCTCTTTGTGGCTTTGCCCAGGTATTTTTATGCTGAGCAATTTCACGGCGGTTCTTCCTCTTCCTCTGCAGAGTAATCAGTAATCTGTTCTTCGTCGCTTTCGTCAGTAATATCAAGATCTTCAAAGTTTTCCAAGATTAAGTAGGTCCACTCCGGATCCTTGTATTTTTCGTTTTGTCTTTTTATTCGCTCACTCCTTCTCTTGGAGCTATCTTCAGGTATTTCTGCAATTCGGGGACTTTTTCTTATATCGGCAAGTTTCTCTTGGACAGTTTTTATTCTTAATCTTAGTCTCTTAATATACCTTGGCTCAATGTGCTTCTTTTTCTTGAGTCTTTTGGTTGGCACTGTTATTTGGCTTTCTTCTAATGTCCTTTTATTTTCATTTGTTTGTGGCACTTCAATTTCTGCTTTCTCCCTTTCTGTCTGACTAGTCCCAGGTCTTGTATCTATTTCTTCTGCCTGGTTACTAAGCTGGCCTTGTTCAGGTGAGTTTTGACTTTGGCTTTCAAATGTCTCTGTTTCTGTATCCTGAACACGTTCTTCTATTTCTGCCTGATCCTGCTCGAGCACTTCGATCCCTTGATTTTCTTCTGCTCGAACTATTACACTATGTCTAGTCTGTCCCTTTTCGACATAAGGAGTCAGCGGAGGAGTATCGATCCCTTGTTCTGTCCCTGTCTGACCTTCTTCTTCGTCCTCAGATTTGATGTGAATCTCAATGATCTGAGGGTCTTCGCCTGTGCCTTGCTCAACCTCTCTATTCCACTCTCTGTCTTCTCTTATTCGCTCTCTTGTTCTGAGTGGGTCTCCAGGAAGGTCGATTATGGGTATCCAATCTTCTGGCCAAATCCTCTGCAGCTCGTCATCAGCTACTTTCGGACCAACAACTGTGGGATCCTCAGCAGTACCAGTGCTTGGCCACACGTCATCAGTTACCTCTGGACCAACGCCTACAGGACCCTCAATGGGACTGGTGCTCGGCCGTCTGATATCAGCTACTTCAGGACCAACAGCTGTAGACCCCTCAGCTGGACGACCTTTTGCTCCAGGTTCCTCGTCGGGTATCACCTTCTGGGTATGGCTGGCATGGATCCACTTGGGAACACCTGCACACTTCACCGCTGTTGTGGTGACCAGGATTACTTGGCGCTTTTGTCCCCACCTTGGTTCAAGGCAACTCGAACGAGTATGCTTCTTTATCTTAACCCAGTCACCAGGAACCAATTTGTGAACTGGTGTTGTCGGGTTGGCGACGGCGTCTGCCCCAATCTGGCGAGAGATAGAACGCACTTGGTCACCCAGTTGCTTGCAGTATTCAAGTACCAAATCATCAGAAATGCTTAACAGTTTGTATCCTGGTACCCAAGCTTGTCTCATCACTCTTCCCATCAATATCTCATGGGGACTCAGGCCTGTTCTTCGATCTGGAATGCTTCTGAGTCCCATCAGAACAAGAGGCAAGGCATTTATCCAGTTCAAGCCAGTAGAGTCACACATTTTTGCCAATCTATTTTTTATAGTGCCATTTATTTGTTCTACCACTCCAGAAGCCTCTGGATGATATGCACAGTGCAGCTTTTGAGTGATCCCGAATGCTTTGCAAAGCTGGGCCAAAATTTCATTCTGAAAATGGGTGCCTCTATCTGAATCAATAAAGACTGGAACCCCGAACCTAGGTATCAACTCTTTTAGTAGGAGCTTAGCTACTGTTATGGCGTCATTCTGTGTGGCAGGGTAAGCTTCCACCCACTTTGAAAATAGGCAGACAATGACTAGGACATACCTTTTTCCCTCACAACGAGGCATGGTAATGAAATCCATTTGTATTCTCACAAAGGGACCCCCTGATCTCCCAATTTTCATCAATTCAACCACTGTTCTTTTGCCAGCGTTGAACTGCTGACAGGTCAAGCACCTCTGGCAGAGAGATTCTGCTACCTTCCTGAATTTCTTGTTGTACCAAGTCTGTTGAAATACCAAAACCATGGCGTCCCTCCCAATGTGTGATCCCTCATGTATCAATCAAGCCATTGGGGCAAGCAGGTGTCTGGGTAACACAGGCATACCATTTGGGCCCACAATGACACCATCCTCACGTCTCGGTTTACAACCTTGTTCTTTCCACTTCTCTTTCTCTTCCCAGGGCGTCACATGCTGCCATTCTCTCAATTCATCCCATGTAGGCACTTCTTCAAACATTCTAAGTTGGCAGCTGTTTCCAACCCCACCCCGATTGGGATTTATTCTCATTTGTTCCATAGCACATTGTTTTGCCACCCGATCAGCAAAGTCATTTCCCATAGATACAGGGTCAAGGCCCTTCTTATGAGCAACACATTTGACCACTGCCAATTCCTTTGGTAATTGGATTGCCTCTAAAAGGTCTTGAACAACTTTTCCATTTCGAATGGGGGTACCTGAAGAAGTCAGGAATTCTCTTTGTAGCCATAATTGGCCAAAGTCATGCACAACCCCGTAACAGTACTGACTATCAGTATACACTGTCACTTTTTTGTCTTTTCCCAATTTGCAAGCTCTTATCAGAGCGATCAATTCGGCTACTTGTGCAGACTTTACTCCAAATAGATAGGATGCTTCTTCAATTTTGTTTAACGTGACTACAGCATAAGCAGCACTTAGGCCTCCTAGCTCATGCCTCAGGCATGAACCATCTACGAACCATTCCTCATCATGTACAGGCAAAGGAGTTTCTTTTATGTCTGGGCGAGGTTTAGTACTAAACTCTGTCAGGTCAATACAGTCATGCTCATGATCTCCCGTATCTTCCATTACCATTGAGTCAGGGAGTAGAGTGGCAGGGTTTAAAATGTTACATCGGGTAATGACTATATTTGCAGCACCCATGAGAATCCTCTCATATTTAGTCAGCCGACTAGGGGTGAGATACTGAGTTTTCGTACGAGTCAATAGGATCACAACTGCATGTGGAACATACACAGTTACAGGATGTCCCATAATAATTGACTCACTTTGTTCTAAACTGGTGCAAGTTGCAGCTACTGCTTTTAGACATCCAGGTAGTCCAGCAGCCACTGAATCCAAAGTGGCAGAAAAATATGCCACAGGTCTTCTGATTAAACCATGCTCCTGAGTCAGGACGGACAATGCACAATTGTCACGAGTGTCACAGAAAAGGCCAAACTCCTTAGAGTAATCAGGCATTCCCAGAGCAGGGGCTGTACACAGGCAATTTCGCAACTGTGTGAAAGCTGTTAAGCTCTCGTCATTCCATTCAACTGGGTCCTTTGCTCCTTTCTTTGTCATTTGTATAAAGGGCTTTGCAAGGACTGCGAATCCCACAATCCATTGCCTGCAGTAACCTACAACTCCGAGGAACATTCTGATTTCTTTCTGAGTACGAGGTAACTGCATATTTTGAATTATTCTGACTCTCTCTGAGGTGACTTTTCTGATACCTTTTTCTATCTGGTGTCCCAGATATTTCACTGATTTCGAACAGAACTGTAATTTTTCAGGGGCCACTTTATGTCCCTTTTCACTCAGGTGATTCAGTAGGGCAATGGTGTCAACCACGCAATCCCTATGGCTTTTAGACGCCACCAATAGGTCGTCAATGTATTGTACCAAAACAGATTTTCCCGGTAATACTAAAGTTTCCAGGCATTTTTTCAAGATTTGATTAAAGATAGAGGGGCTTTCAGTGTACCCCTGGGGGACCCTGTTCCAGACATATACGTTACTGTTGAAAGCAAATGAGAAAAGAAATTTGCTATCTGGATGCAATGGATCGAAAAGAAAGCATGACATAGGTCGATCACAGTGAACCATTCAGCATCCCAGGGGATCTGATACAGAATCACTGCTGGGTTCGGGACAATAGGGCAGCAAGGAACCACAATTTTGTTTACCTTTCTCAGGTCCTGCACTACTCGATACTTGCCACTAGGCTTTTTGATGCCCATAATGGGTGAGTTGCACGGGCTACTCATTACTTCCTGTATGATGTTTGCTTCTAGCAGTTTTTGTATTTCAATGGCAACGCCTGCTCTTACTTCTGCACTCATTCTGTAAGGCTTGGTATTCGGGTATACTGCATTTTCCTTCATGGCTATTTGTATGGGGTCTATGTTTTTCATTAATCCCACATCCTTTCCTGTAAAGTCCCACACTTCTTGTTTCACTGTCTGCTGGAGTTCTTCAGGTAAGTCCTGTATAGTCAGTCGTTTTATTTCTGAGTCAGGTCTAATTAACATTAGCTTGTAGATACCGTCTTCATCTGGGGTTTGAATTTCGACGCCCTTTGGTGTGCAAAAGATGGTACAATTCATTTTGCACAGCAAATCACGTCCCAGTAAATTTACCGGACTGGTATCACAGACAACAAATCTGTGCATTTGTTTAAAGTTTCCAATTGAGATCTCCATGGGTTCGGTAACAGGTGTACTAATCAATTGATTAGATACTCCTACTACTTGGATTGCTTCTCCCGAGAGGGGTAGGTTTGGAACGTCCACTGTTCTCACAGTAGAACGGGTAGCACCAGTGTCCAATAGAAAGGTGACATCATTTCCATCAACCTTTCCTTCAATGTATGGCCCTGACTGGTCTACCGGCAAAGAGGCGCCAAGTACGCACTCTTCGTCCTCCCCTCTCAGGCCCCGTCAGTACTGGTCATCACAGAAAAAAGTGTCATTCAACAAATACTGCGAAGTTGCTGTATTTCTATCTTCATTGCCTCCCCAGACTTCTACATCATCACCCTGTGGTGACTTCCCTTTAAAAATAGGCTTTGGCGCTCGAGGCACTTGAATCGTTTTTACCTGCTGCTGGGTCTTTCTTTGCTTTTCATTCTGCGTCTGTGGAATTAAATCAGGTGTTTGGGCATTATCACTTTGTAAATATGGACACTCGTCTCGCCAATGTCCAATTTCTCCGCACTGATGGCAGGGAAATTTCTTTTTCGCTTCCTCTCTACTCATTTTAGGTCGGGGCTTTCCTCCATTCCCTCCCCCAGGACCTTGGTTCTGAGTAACTTTATTTAATTTACTCAGTTGCTTTTCTTGCTGTTCTGCGAGCTTCACTTGAGCCCACATCACCTTTTCCTTCAGGGCCTTTTTCTTTTCTGCCATTTCGTCCTCACAGTACTTTGCGTACCGTAGGACCTCATCTATCTTTTTGGTATGCCAACAGATTTTATTATCCTTTATCCACTGACAAATTTCGGGTCTTAAACCGTTTACAAACCTGTAAATGAAATGGGTCATGTCCTTCATCTCGAGGTTATCTATACCACTGTATGTTTTAAATACCTGCAACAGCCTTTCATAAAAAGAATGCACTGTCTCATCCCTTTCCTGCGTAGTTCTATCTATCTTGGTCCAATCAGTTTCCTTTGCAGGCACTTTTTTATTTTCAAATGTTGAATTACCTGTTCATACTTCCTCATCACTTCCTTCGATGGTTCCCCTGTTTTGTCGTCTCTCGGGTATTCCTCACTAGGCCAGGCTATGGCTATCTTACACTCAGTCCACAGATCTACAGGGACCACTATGTCGAAGAACCCATCCAGGTCCTTCCACAAGCATTTCTGCACTTTTACGAATCTTTCTACCTGCCGGTACCAATCGACTGGTTTTTCTCGTAATTTTGGGAAGTCATTGGTAAAGGACACAATATCCTGTCGGGACCATGGAACATGTACATATTTTCCTCCTGGCACTTCACGCATAGGGCATAACTGTTCTGGCTTTTCAGCTTCTCTTAGAGCGAATTCGGGGGTTACCTGCCTAGACCTGGCCTCATCTTTTTTCCTAGCCCATCTGGCTTTCCATTTTTCTACGTCTCCCCATTTCTGCAATACTGTCAATAGTTCTTTGACCTGTGCCTTTTTCCCTGATATATTCAGGTTTTCCAAATCTTTGTCTGAAAATTCTGCTCTGTATGGCTTCTGCAAGGGTTTCGATTTTGAAATGTCTATTCCCATACTAGCAGCAGTATCTGTCAATTTTTCATGAAGTACTCGGACATTGCGGGTAAGACTTTTGCACATAAACAACAACTCTTCCTCAGAGTAGGTATTTAATCTGTCTAATCCTACGTTTCCTGCCATTAATTCTTCGATTTCTACTCTGTTTGTAGAGGTCTAAAGGTTTCGTTTGCGAAGTTTGTTTCTCTAATTCTTGACTCCATCTTTCGATTTCCTCAGGTGTGACCAAAGTGACACTTCTAGTACCCGAAGTCGATTCCATCTGAATCTCCCTCGCATTGAAAGGATTATGTCTTTTCTGCATCCTTTTCCCTGTATTTCTAATGGGCAGATCCAGCAGTGAGACTTCAGACTCACACTCACTCGTCTGTTCATCTACAATTAAGGGTTCTGGTCTGGGCTGGGCTATGACGGGAGTAATGACTGGAGGTTTTGGACTTTCATGCCGATCCCCGTACAATGAAACCACGGGTCCGATTGTTACTGGGATTGTCAATGCTTCAGGACTGGTGTTTAACTGGGTCATTTTCTGAATGATCTCAGCTCTCTGTTTTGCTAGAACCTCCCGCTTCTTCTCTTCCAGTAATCTCTCTAAGGATTTGTCATGTAACACCTGCGGGGTCAGTGTGGGAGCATAACTTGGGGCAGTGGGATGAGTCTCACTAGGTCCTTCACCATAATTGGGTCTTGGGAATAAACTTCCTGTGCCTAGGGATCTTCTTTCTTCCTCATACTGTGACTGTAATAACGGCATTCCTGAACTTGAGGGTCTCATCTCGCCTCCGTAGGGAGGTCGAGAACAAAAATCTCCTTCACGGGAATATCCTATCTCCCCACTAGCTGACATTCTGGGGTATATGTTTCTGGTATCCACTGGTCCTAGACTCTTGGTATAGGGAGGTATGTGGTAACCCCCTCCTACACTTGCGGACCTAACTTCTTCCTGGGGAGGAAGTCTTCGGGAAATATCTCCTGCACTGGAAGGTCGATGTCCTTCATTATAAGGGGGCGGACTTCTTGTACACAGGTCATCTAATAATTCATCATCCAACTCTCCCATGGGTATCCAATGTTTAGATTTTTCCAACCTTTTCTTTCCCTCAGAAGGATCATCTGCCGGCATCATGGGAAACAATCCTTCCACTATCATATTCTGTCTCCACTGTTTCATCTTTTTAGCTTGTGCTTCCTGCTTCAATTTTGGATAAAATTTAGTCAACCCTTTATCCATTCGGGGCTTATCCCTTTCAAAAGCCTCAATTTCCCATTCCTCTAGTGCTTCATACTGCGTTAACCTAGGTCTGGGATGTAACTCATTCATTCGGGTTCTCAAATTGAATAGAATTCTGCTATTAAAGGTTCCGTCTAATGGAAAAGCCAATACTCCGTCATCTTTCGTGTATTCCACCCAATTCTCCAACCATACACATGTGTTGTACCCTTTATCGAACATCATGAAAGATGCGGGAGTGTTGGGCTGCGGTATGACAACACCTTCTCTAGTTTTAATCGGCTTGTCCTTTTTGAAATAATTCTTCACTTTGTTTACGAGAGACACTTTTCTCTTAGTTCCGTACTTAATGTCGTTTTTGACGCCTTTCCACTGATCGTTCTCAAATCCCATATAACGTGGATCAGGTCTGGTATGCGGTCTATACGAATGCCACATACGATTTTTGCGAGTGACTTGTTTACAAAATCACTTCCAATCCGAGTGCGCCTATTATTTTCGTGCGACCAATTAAATGCACGAGTTCAAATAATCTCGACCAATGGGTGCGCGGCCTTTCGCGAGACAGTTCTCACGCTTTGGCACTCACCCCTCCTTTACAATTTCAGCTCTGCTACCAGCTCGCTACGCATACCAATCCCAGCGCGGCACGGAGTGACGTCAGAGCCGCTTCGCGACTGACTCCCTCCTTCACAAGGTAACGGAAACTTTCTTACTTTCTAAAGTGTTCAGTGCTTGGTTATTTAACAACGAATACACATTCGCCACTGTGCTCAAGTGTCTAGACAGGAAAGATTTGTTTTACTGCAAGTAAACTACTTCCATTTACTTTTCACTCACTACGAGTACCTCTCTTCTGCCTACCCTTCACACTAGCATTGGTGAACCTGTTACTCCCCTAGACTCATCCACCTTTCCGGGATATATCCGAGCCTAAAGTTTCCCTAGCGAACCCCTTTGCTTTCACTCGAGCTCCGATGAACCTGCTACTCTTCCGGTGCGACCCTCACTAGGTTATGCCACAGTAGGAATTTTGCCAATGAAGCTCGTTACTAACATTTATTCAATCATACATTCAGAAAAACCCTAGTCAGTGCTTCCAGTTCTGCCTAACCTGCACCAACTTTCCTTAGAGCAAATGACCTCTAAGCAAGTGGATTCTATTCACCACTCGCTATTCAATTCCCCGGGGATTCCTAACAACATAAAAAACGTTTTACGTACGAATGGATTAATACATATAACAGTATAATAACAAGAACAATGATTTTAAAACATTTCATAATTTTTAAAGTAAACAATTTCAAGCGATTGATCAATTTCTCTTGGAGCGCCTACTCCTATAGCAGCATCCGACTTAGCTAGACTAACTAGTCCTACCTAACCTTTAACTATTCCCTAACCATCCTCTTCGCTACCAGAAAATTACTGCTAGAGATCGCGGGTCACCCGACCAATAATTTCGCTACTTCTGCCTTCGGGCCCATATACTTTACTTTATCATATACATTGATCAGATGACCACACAATCTACTATCAATAATTGTGAGTTCCTTTTCGATTATTTCCAGTGTACCCAACTTACCATCCACCGTTATGGGTACCTATGACCACGATGGGTCAGGGAGCTAGCTGTAAAAGGAAAGGCAGCAAGATACTAACCCCAATTTTTGTACTTTATTTCATGAAATGACCACGGACAACTGAGAAGTTTTAAAAAGTTTATCTTAGATTTCAGATTCTTCAATCATATAGTTAATAGTAATGAGGCAATCTATAATCAGAATAACGAAGAGCACATAACTGTATAGGAAGAGTATACAGGTAACCATCTAACCCACTAATGAGGGAATTCAGAATTAACGAAAATGAAATTCGAGGGAGAGTACTAAATGCTAGGAATTTTATGCACGCATTAGGAACTTTATCAGGGGGGTCAGGTTTCGAGAGAAAGGACACTAGGGTAACCTATACATCTATGGAAGGGTAAAAGTGCAACGCTATAATTCTAACGTTATTACTTCAATTCAGTATTTAGGAGAAAAATCGTATCATATATTTAATTCATAAACAGTTATGGACAGATTTATACTAAAAAAAAAATAGGGAACATAGGAACATGCTATGCAATGTAAACTGTAAATGACTTTAATGAGATGCAATGATTTGCAGAGAAAAACATGGAAAATTAACATATGCAAAGGGTATGTCTTTATTGAAGCAAAGACAGAAAAATAGGAAGGTGCAGTTTAAGAACTTAGAGCAATATTTACCTAGACTGGTGTGAAAACCAACCCTGGCCACGGGTCAGTTAGGACAGGAAAACCCTCAAGGAAGGATAACCCTCAGTGGGACAGCAGGTGCAGAATGGACACCCCAGGACAGGACAGGAAACCCAGATTAGGATCAGGACAGGACCACCAGGATACGACCAGCACCCGCAGTTCGGAAGCAACGCCTGCGCTCCACCCTCTCTGCAGCTATCGATCGGAACCCCGATTGGGTCAGCGAACTCCTCAGCAAAGTGCTCCGCCAGCACTTAAGGTTTAGTAAAACCTTAGTCTATGGTCAAATTCGGACAGAGTGCTCCGCAGCGCTCTGTATCAAGTCACCTATTGAGTGCGTTGGGTCAGTGACAGGTCAGCTATTCAGACAAGTCGGACAATTTCTCTAGCTAAACCTAGGCTAGATATACTGTTTTGGGACAGGGTACCACCCCCCAAATGTTGCAAAGTGTCAGAATCCCCAAATTTCGATTGGTCCTAAAGTAGGATTTGGTTAACACACCAATCAGAACAGACTATTCTAAGGCCTAATTTGCATGTTAAGGTGCCGCCTAGCAAGATTGGGGTTCCCACGAGAAGTCGCAGGGAATACAATGCAAAAGAATACAATGTGTTACAATATAATACAATCTAGATGCTCTTGCTGGGTGAAGGTGCATGTTCCCAGGCAGGCTCTGGCATCAACCTTCTGTGGCTGGGTTTCAATGTCACCGCACCATCAATTGATTCTGCGCAGAAGTTCCCACCAAGATGGACTCCCCAGCCCCATCACCCCTCAGTGCCGAGGATACATGAAAAGTAAGCGAAAACAAATTAGTACATAAAAATAAATGAATGTATTACATGTTATAAGTTCCGTACTTTAGTTTCACCATTCTAAAAATATACTATGCATTAAGGGTAAGTGCAACGAACAATGTCACAAGAGCAGCAGCAGGAAGCTTCACCACGTTAATACAGAGATACGCCATCGTGTGGCTATTACGCATGCGCACCCTTTCCCTCCAAAACTATCTCTAAGTGTAGTCACGTGAGTGTGACTGACGCATGCGCAGAAGAGGAAAGTCAAGCAGCGGCCATTTTAGGGACACGGATTAATCGTATTAGTAAAACACATATGCAAGCGTCTCTATGATACCTACACACATTCAAAATACATAAAATTAGTAAACCAACAATTGAAGTTACGAGATTATAATAGATTTTCGAGGTTCTTGACTCGAGCAAGTCGCGATGCGAAATCTTGCTCTATCAGTGGCCACTGCCTGTTTCCAGTTGTCTAAGTGTGGAGTGGCTGCTATGACCTCCTTTGAAACTGACCGTGATGAGGTTACAGGACACGCGTCACTCGCTGTGATGTGTGTATAGGTAACTGGCAGAGATGACCAAACTAGGAATTGGCAATATGGACCCAGCAGAGTTGACAATGTTGAGATAACCTGAAGATGGGAATGACGAGTTATCTGGCAAAAATGTAGATAGCGAGAACTGGCAAAATTGAGCTGTGTGTGAACTTCCTACTGTCAGGTGGCTGAAATAGCATGGTCAGAGGAAACTTAAAATGAGGAACTGACTGGGAATGCGCATTAATAGGCCTTCTGGGAACTCGCAAGTTGAAGTAGGTGGAAGATGGCAGTGCCAATCAAACTGGGAGCTGGCGGTCCGGAGCTAACTGGGAGCTGGCGGTCCGGAGCTAACTGGGAGCTGGCGGTCCGGAGCTAACTGGGAGCTGGTGGTTCGGAGCTAACTGGGAGCTGATGGTCCTGAGCTAACTGGGAGCTGGCGGTCCTTAGTTAACTGGGAGCTGGCGGTCCGGAGCTAACTGGGAGCTGGCGGTCCGGAGCTAACTGGGAGCTGGCGGTCCTGAGTTAACTGGGAGCTGGCGGTCCTGAGTTAACTGGGAGCTGGCGGTCCTGAGTTAACTGGGAGCTGGCGGTCCTGAGTTAACTGGGAGCTGGCGGTCCTGAGTTAACTGGGAGCTGGCGGTCCTGAGTTAACTGGGAGCTGGCGGTCCTGAGTTAACTGGGAGCCGGCGGCCCTGCGCTAACTGGGAGCCGGCGGCCCTGCGCTAACTGGGAGCCGGCGGCCCTGCGCTAACTGGGAGCCGGCGGCCCTGCGCTAACTGGGAGCCGGCGGCCCTGCGCTAACTGGGAGCCGGCGGCCCTGCGCTAACTGGGAGCCGGCGGCCCTGCGCTAACTGGGAGCCGGCGGCCCTGCGCTAACTGGGAGCCGCCGGTCCGAAGCCGACTTGAAAGTGTCTTTGGCCACCTAAAGTAATGGACAACAAGTAGCTCCTTGGTAACAACCAAAAATGTTTTCATAGTTATCTGCCAATGATGAGCCAGATGAGAAGCTGCCATTTTGAGGCAACTGGTGACTCCCAGTAATGTGCTGCTGCTTGGCACACTGCTTTGATCCATCATCAGTTTGCCTCAAGTGATGATGGGGAGGAGAGATGGAGCATTCGGTCCAAGAGAGGAGCGACGAGATTAAAAGACGGAGTAAGTCTTGTGAATGGAGCAGGTTTTCCTCCAATCCTACGCCAGAGGAAGGGATAGTGCGCTGCGAGGAGCTCATTTTAGACTTCAGTCGGACCAGCAGGGAGGGCGGTCCCAATAAAATGAGAAAATGGGAAAAGAAAGGACTGGGCCATCAGCCTGGCCACTGAGAGCACTCCTTTTCAAGACAGATGTGCCCTTGTGATTGGGCAAAATGCCCTCACCCACAAGGCCATAGAGCCAGCGGCTGAAGTGATCTGACCCATTCCCCATGGGGAATGTTCTACACTCAGGGTTTGTCAGAGAACGTACCCAACACCCAGATGTTGGAATACTAAATATATTTACAAAATGACAGCCGGCAAAACCATATTCAACTTCTCATAATTGGAGTTGACTAAAATGAGCACTGTGCAAATCTTCTATCCCCAGGGGTTGTCAATAGGGGCTAGCCAACACGAAAACCATGACCTCATCCAATAATATCAGAACTTCTATATAAAAAGTGTTGTCTACTTGCTTTAACATAGCATAGAAGAGGTGTGGCACAGCGACCAGGGTGCCTGACTCCTGACCACGGGGTTCACAGTTCAAACCCCCAGCGCCGGCGGCAGGTTAGCCCGATACCATGTGACTCTGGTCAATAGCTTGCTTAATCTTCCCGAGGGCCCCCAGCGCCGGGACACCTCTCTGGAGGTAGCTGTGCGCTTTACAAATACTGGTATTTCATTTCATTTCATTTCATTTCATTTCATAAAAGCAGGCCACCTTTGAAGGCCTTCTGCCTTTGACGTTTGCGTTTCACAATAAATAAGTCCAGCCTAGTGTCTTTGTTGTAACTTTCCATAAATTAATATGATCCATTGCATCTGAACTACCTTCCATAATTAACCTACGAGTATATGACATTGCAACGCATGCTTTTACAACGCGGCTGTTACGACGACCGCGTTATTACCACGCTGTGCCATTACATCGCAAGTTGTATCAACGACTTGCTGTAGGGGGCGCGCTGGATTTAGGAATAGTATACATGACTATTCCTACTCCAGTTTGTTCAACAGCAGGGAAGGTTTTGGATTTAAAATCCAACACATTCCCGTATGTTGCACGCCCCCTACAGCAAGTCGGTGATACGATTTGCTTATGTAATGGCACCCCTGGTAACAACGCGGTTGTTGAAAAAACCGTGTTGTGCAGGCATGCGTTGTGGAAACAGCTTTGTGAAACATGCACTCTTTTTTCATTGGAGGCACACGCCATCTGCCCAATGAAAAGCTTGTAGAAAGACCAAGATGTGGGCGTAGCCTAAGCCCCTCTCTCCGTGTTGTTTCTTAAAGTTTTTTCTGATGATCACATATGCTCTGGTGACAGCTGAGTGAGCTATAAGGCCAGAGCTAAAAATGACTTGATGTTTGGTGTATAGCAGTAGTGGTGACATCACATGAAACAATGTGCATATTTGTAGTGCAAATACAGAGCTGTACCTGGTTGTGTGAAGCCGCAGTGCTACAGTAAGGTATGCAGAGAGTATGTTTGCCACCAGCATGCTATGTTTACACCACGTCTGAGTGTGTAGTGATCTTGGGTCGTGCCAAGCAGGGGATTCTGTCGTTTAGATTTGAAGTTTACTCATTCAGTGTTTTTCTGGGAAGGGGCGTGCCCATCCCTTCCACGGCTCCTCTGCTGAGAGAGTGCCCGGGGGTAAACGACAGCACCTGACAAACATATCAACCTAATACACACATCAAGAAAGGCTGTCTGGGAAAACCAGAAAGACCAGGCCGGGAATCTTGCATCTGTGTGGGTGCAAATCTGACACTGGATGGAGGGGGCGGAGAGGTGCGGCAGAGGCAGGAGGAGGGATATGGAGGGGGAGAGGCATGGGGCGGAGACCACTGGAGGGAGGGGCGTGTGAAGAAGGGTGGAGAAGAGAGGCAGGGCTGGGGAGGAAGGAGGGACATGGAGGTGGTGAACAGCAGGAGGGAAGGACAGGGGGAGGAGAAGGGCACAAGAGGGGAGAGGGGGAGGGTACATGCGGGTGGACGGCGTCCATCCAGTATTTTCACAGGGTGGACGCCGTCCACCCTGCCAAGAAGTTGGGCCCCACTCCTTTTGTTGGAGTCTCATGGCTGGTAGCAGTCAGGAGCCTCACACCTAGATGCAAATGTGGCAGAGGGGCAAGAGAGGCAGATTTTCACTTTGTTCAGTCCTTGTTTAGGAGATATGCATGCGCTGTAAGAATGTCAGATGTGTTGGTCTTTCCCAGTATTTACACAAAATAAATAGCATTTATATAACACCTACTACCTCCGAGGAGGCGTTGAAATTATTTAAACATCAGTTTTTTCTTGTAAAGCACTATGGGTAGAGGAAGTTTGCGCTGACAAAAGGCAACATTGTTTTATGTGTAGTTTCCAAAAGTGAATCTTCTGCCTAAATCAGAAGGGTTTTCCTGTACACTCAAATTGTGCTCCAATGTACTCACGATAGACATGTTAAACATATATGTAAATGTAAATGTGTTTTATTTGTAAAGTGCACGGCTGCCTACGCGACGGGGCGTGCCGGAGCTGCACTTATACCGCTGTGGAACCCTTCCTGGCTTTTCCATGTGAAATGTCCACTCCTGGGCACCCCCAAGGTGAAGCCAGGCATCCAAGCGCTGCTGGGGTCGTTGTGGAGATTAAGCAAGCTATTGCCCAGAGTCACAGAGTGGGACCCATGATTAGACTAGGCACGAGGCGAGAATTATCAGGTCCGGGGAGATTGAGTCCAAGAGCCGCCGAGGCGGGAATTGAACCCTGGTCCCAGGCCAGACTTCTGCATCAGGGTCTGCCGCTCTAACCATTGAGCCACGCTTCTCCACTGAGGGCTTAAGATCTGATGTCACTTCTTATGACGCCGCTTCCTCTGATGTCACGCGCCGTGATGTCACACGATGTTATTGCAAAAAACACACAGTTGATGGACAGAATGTAGAACAATGTCATACATTCACCCCAGTACAGGGATCTGGGCCTAAATCCATCGTTTTTTTGCACTCCACACCACCCTGGGTTAGACACTGGCTATATGCAAATCAGCTCTGACCCTGTGCCTCATAGGAACAGTCCAGTCCGAACTACCAAGCCATGTCTTTCCCAGACCGGAATCAAGCATCCAAGGACCGGTTTCTGGCTATCAGCCTTCATCAGCCTGGATAGCTTGACTCCAGTGGTGTGGAGAGCCTGGGACTCACGTCTGAGCATACCCAGCCCACTCGGGGTGAAAATTGCAAAAAACACAGTTGATGGACAGAATGTAGAACAATGTCATACATTCACCCCAGTACAAGGATCTGGGCCTATGCCATGTCTGAACTGGGGTGACGAGTGGGCTAAAGAACGGTGATGGATTCAACCCAGATCTGTTGACTGGGTGTGAGTGTTTGATTGATTCAGATGCTCCGTCCATCACCACCCCCTTTTGTACCGTCACCCGATGTTATGTCACTTGCATACTGATAAACTAGGTTATTCGCCCCACTTCTTTTTTAGGTCTCGCCTCTGAATGCGCATGCGCATTGAGCGAAGCGAGACTATAGGGGCTTAAACAGACTTTAACTAACTGGCGATTTGATGCTGTGCCCGTGCGCTTTTAGGTCAACGCGCAAGCGCATTGACCTAAAAAGCGCGTGCACAGCATCAAATCGTCAGCCATCTGTTGCCCAGCTTGGTGCCGCTCCACCCCCTGCGGCATCAAAGGCTTTCACGGCCGGCCGGCCGGCCGGCCGGCCGGCCGTGCTTCCAGTTTGCCGCTCCACCCCCTGCGGCATCAAAGGCTTTCACGGCCGGCCGTGCTTTCAGTTTCACGAGCGCTGCATTGTTTTCACGGCCGGCCTCCGGCCGTGACTCGCATTTCTCCTTCCTTTGTGCCCAGCCCCCCTCCCAGCGCTGCCTTGTTGAAAGCGACCCGTTATTCTTTTGGGCAGGTGATTGTTTGCGGGCCACTGGTTGATGTTTCACACTAAGCCTTCTTTGAATGTCACATTATAAATTTCCCATTGCACCTGGAGCATGCATAGTTCATTCAGTGGGGACTTTTAGTGCAGAGTGCAAGTCGGTGCACGAGGAGCCTCGTTAACATTCTCGAGCACCATCAATTTCAGTACACAACTCATAAGCTGAAGATCGACGCCAAACAAAAACTCTTTCATTGCAGCGTGATTGATCTAACTCTAAATCTCTTGAAAAATATATGTAGAGTCATCTACATCCATTAGGGGCTGCCAGCGGGCGGAGCAAACTGCTGCGATGTCAGGCGATGTGCTTGCGACTCCTGGCTCAGAATGACATTTGTCAGGAGATCATCAGTATGCATGCTAACTTATTTTTCATAAATAGAATTTGTTATGTATGATAGCTTTGAACTCTGTGCGCAGCAGCTGCGCCAGCAGGAGTCTGGCAACGCTGTGGTGGGGACTTGCATCACGCACTTACTAGTGAGCATTGCCGTACTGCTGTGGTAAGAGTTGTAACCTTTCGCACGGTGCACAGTTTAAATGTTGCTGCCAGCGAGCAGAGGCCTGCTGTAGTCATCCTCTGCATTTATGATTTCCTGTGTCACTATTAGAGCTGGAGCTTGGGGCGGCCTTAACTTGGCGTGTCCCCCAACCTGGCTCTAAAGCAGTGTCCCTGCGGCTAGCGATGGAGGTATGTGCCATGAGTCAGGCCAGTGCACACTGCAGGCTCACTGAACCCCCAACTCCACTTCAAAATAACAGGTTTAATTAACCACAGAACTTTGGTGGAGGAATTTCAAAAAGAAGTTGCCGCACTCAAGCTTGTTTAATGTAGGTGTTCATAACAAGTATATAAAAGGCCCTTTCATCTCTTTCTATGTTTATTAGATAAATGAGGCAAAATAAACATTTGCTCTCGCACCGGGTAAGTATTGTGTAAAAACCCACCTAAAATGGAGCGCCACATTCCGATGCTCTATCTGTTTGCAATCTACCTAGCAAAGCCGCGACCAAAGTTTACCTATTGTGTTTCAGCGGGAAAAAAGGTGGTAAAACGTAGGCGTTGACTTATTTGCATCTTTATAGAGGGGTTGTAGTACAACTGTGCCAAGATTTTGACAATCTTCTGCTGCTCAACAATTCATTAAATATTGCAGCTCCCGTTTGATTTGCGACGTTTAACTAACTGGTAAGTCACTGGTAATAATTTTGAAGGGCACCATATGGGTTGGGATGGATTCTTACTTGCCAAATAACCGCTGATAAGTTGCGCGGCTTATTAGCGTTGGAGGGGGCGAATCAAGTTGGGTGAAAAATGTCCATTCTAAGTGTTGGAAGGGTGACAGCCACTTTGTCAGGTCCATAGTGGAACTTTACTTTGTGAGTTACCATTATCCGCATAGAAAACACCCTCAACCTTTACACTGAGATGTTTTGTTCTCTGATCGGTATCTAGCATGCAATTTTAATACGAGATGATAGCAGGTGACTCACACCCCCTCACCCACCATCACACCCTCACCCTAACCTCACACCCCCTCACCCTCACTCCCCCTCACCCCCCTTACCCTCACCCCCTCACCCTCACACCCCCTCACCCTCACCCTCACACACCCTCACCCTCACACCCCCTCACACACCCTCACACTCACACACCCTCACACCCACTGACCCTCACACCCACTGACCCTCACACCCCCTTACCCTCACACACCCTCACCCCCACTGACTCTTACACCCCCTTACCCTCACACCCCTCACCCTCACACACCCTCACTCACCCTCACAACCCTCTCACCCACCCTCACCTTCACACCCCTCACACATCCTCACCTTCACACCCCTCACACCCCCCACACCCCCCTCACACCCCCCTCACACCCCCTCATTCACCCCTTGCTCCCCCTCACACCCCATCACCCTCACTCCCCCTCACACCCCCTCAAACTCACACCCCCTCACCCCACACACCCTCACCCACCCTCACCCTCATACACCCTCACTCACCCTCACACACCCTCACACCCACTGACCCTCACACCCCCTTACCCTCACACACCCTCACACCCACTGACTCTCACACCCCCACCCTCACCCCCTCACCCTCACTCACCCTCACACCCCTCTCACCCTCACACACCCTCACCTTCACACCCCTCACACACCCTCACCTTCACACCCCTCATACCCCCTCACACCCCCCTCACACACCCTCACTCACCCTCACACCCTCACACTCATCACCCTCACACCCCATCACCCTCACTCACCCTCACACCCCCTCACACCCCCTCACCCTCACACACCTCACCCACCCTCACGCCACACACCCTCACCCCACACACCCTCGCCCCACACACCCTCGCCCCCTCACCCTCACACACCCTCACCCTCACACCCCCTCACCCTCACACACCTCACCCACCCTCACGCCACACACCCTCACCCCACACACCCTCACCCCACACACCCTCGCCCCACACACCCTCGCCCCCTCACCCTCACACACCCTCACCCTCACACACCCTAACCCTCATACACCTCACACACCCTCACTCACCCTCACACCCCCTCACCCTCACACCCCCTCACCCTCACAAACCCTCACCCTCACACCCCTCACCCTCACACCCCTCACCCTCACATCCCCTCACCCTCACCCACACTCACCCACCCTCACCCTCACACATCCTCACCCCCTCACCCCCACACCCCCACACCCCCACACCCCCTCACCCACCCTCACTCAACCTCACACCCTCACCCTCACAACCCCCTCACCCTCACACCCCCTCACCCTCACACCCCCTCACCCTCACACACCCTCACCCCCCTCACCCTCCTCACACCCCCTCACCCTCACACACCCTCACCCCCACACACCCTCACAGCATAACAAAAAATAGCATAGCATTACAAAACACAGCATAGCGTAGCATAACAAAAAAAGCATAGGATAGCATAGCATAACAAAGCATAGGATAGCAAAACAAAACAGCATAAAAACAAAACACAGCATAGCAAAACAAAACAAAGCATAGCATAACAAAACATATTATAACAAAACAAAGCATAGCATAACATAACAAAGCATAGCAAAGCAAAACATAGCATAGTATAACAAAGCATAGCATAACAAAACACAACAAAACATAGCAGAACAAAACATAGCATAACATAACAAAAATTAGCATACCAACAAAACAAAGCATAGCATAACAAAACATAGCAAAACACAACAAAACATAGCATAGCATAGCATAAGAAAACACAACAAAACATAGCATAACAAAACATATTATAACAAAACAAAGCATAGCAAAGCAAAACATAGCATAATAGAACAAAACATAGCATAGCATAACAAAACAACAAAAAATAGCAGAACAAAACATAGCATAACATAACAAAAATTAGCATAACATAACAAAACAAAGCATAGCATAACAAAACAAAGCATAGCATAACAAAACATAGCATAACAAAACAAAGCATAGCATAATAAAACACAACAAAACATAGCATAGCATAACAAAACATAGCATAACAAAACAAAGCATAGCATAGCAAAATTAAACATAGCATAGCATAACAAAACATAGCATAACAAAACATAGCATAACAAAACATAGCATAACAAAACATAGCATAACAAAACATAGCAAAACACAACATAGCATAGCATAGCTGAACAAAACACAACAAAACATAGCATAGCAAAACATAGCATAGCATACCAAACACAACAAAACATAGCATAGCAAAACAAAGCATAGCATAATAAAATACAGCAAAACATAGCATAACAAAACATAGCATAACAAAGCATGGCATAGCAAAACATAGCATAGCATATTAAAACATAGCATAGCATAGCATAACAAATCAAAGTATAGGATAGCAAAACATAGCATAACAAAACATAGGATAGCAAAACAAAACATAGCATAGCATACAGCATCACTCAGCAACACCACAGCATCACTCAGGGGCACCACAACATCACCATGCGCTACCACAGCGTCACTGAACATTACAGCACTCGTTCGCCATCACAACATCACTCCGTGCCACCACAGCATCAATCTGTGCAACCATTTAACAACAACTGGTTCAAATATGTTCTCTCAATGTTTCAAGCTTTATTACAAATGTAACAAAAAGTTGTTAATATTTCACTTCTGTTCTTGGATTTTCGTCACAATAAAATACACTGAACATAATCTTCCAAAAGTTATTTACAAAAGTTTAAGCTATTGCCATTATAAATTACAATAACTTTTATTTAAGTATTAATTATTAAAAAAGTTAAGCCATTGTTATTTGTAATATCAGTACATGTAAGTCACGTAAATACAACACATATTGCATTACAAATGCTATAGGTGTCACATTTGCGAAAGTTATAACTATTGGCATTGTAAATAACAAAGCTATTAATTTCGCAATTTTCAAAAACAAAACATAATTAAAAAATTTGTCATTTACAATACCAATAGCTCAAATTTTCCTAATGTGAGACCTATTGCATTGCAAATGCTTGTTTAGGACTTGTGCCCTGGTGAGGAGGATGGAGTGGGGGGTAGGGAGGGGGCAAGGGGGGTGGGGGGGAGAAAGACGGACTGAGCATGAGGGGGGACTTAAAGCAAGATTGAGGTGAGAACTGACCCAATCAACAATGTAAAAAGTCTGAAGGACCCAGCAATAAGGGGGGGCATTTAATGATCCACTTACCTTTGTGGTTTGAGAAAGGACTCTTAAGTTAACGTAGAACAATTCTTTACATTGCCACCCTCCACTCATCCACAAGGCAGGCAATGGGCCCACCGCTGCGCTTTTAATTGTAAACTATAGCAATAATCAGGGTTGACTGCACCTGCTGCACTAATGGAAGCTGGGCCCCTGGCGCGAGGTAAAAGACGTATATGAGGTGTAGCGAGGAAACCCACACGAGCAAGAAATGCTATGATTGAGTGACCTACCTGAATGTCACAGCCCACATTCCACACTCCCAACATTCCATGCACACGGCATCACCGCTCTATACATACGTCATCACTCCAGCAGGATGAGCGGACATCTGTAAAGGGGCATAGAGGCAACGCGTCTCCTTCCGGTGGGAAGGCTCAGAGGCATGGAGGTAACAGGGCGCAAAGCAACGGGTAGAAACAAGAAAGAGTGAGGGAAACCCAGGGATAGGCAGCGTACCAGAGGTCAAGGGGCACACACCTGCCACGTGGCCCCAAGGTATGCGTGACATTTCCTGCCTGTTCCAAGTGTTGGCGCTTTCTTCTCTTTCTTTTACCGCATGTATTTATGAAATGAATTATAATATGCAATGTCAAGTTATATGTTGGAGTATGTCTGTGTTTGGTATGATTGATGTTTGGTGGTGTTTGAGTGCATTCGCGAGATATTCTATTTATTTTTTTATGGGCTCACAAAATATATGTTGTTCACATGTGTATAATGTGAAAACTGATGAATATATTTATACATAAAAAAAATTAAAACAAGTTTTTTGATAAATAAAAAGATGAACAACTTATGTAATAGTGGGACAATGTATTCCTTGACGATGGAGGTATCACCCGAATAGTGATTAAATGATAAGGAGAGGTTTTCTCTTATTGACACAAGTGTTAAACCTGAAGCACTGGCTTTGCTAGCTCACAGTAGGCTTCACTTTATAATGCAGAAAACACTACAAGGCCCAGAATGCAACGCTAGGCTGGTTAAACATTTTAAAGAATCCCTTATGTTTCGTAGTGCAAGCGTGTGCTAGGTGGAAGGATACAGCAACCGTCCAACGGAATGAGGTGAGGAGGTTCAATACTCCTCCCAGCAGAGCCAACGCCTCTCACTCTGTATATTTCACAGCTTGCCTTACAATATGTCTCATAGGTAGCTGGTGTTTGGGGGGGGGCAGCTGCAGTCATCTGTCCTGCGCCCACCCTCTGAACTCCTCAGGGCGCCTCTGCATCTTCACGGTTGATGAGAGGTTGAGGCTGACATCGGGTGAGGTTGAGTGGGATAGGGTGCATCATGGGCAGCTAAACTTGAACTTCCCCAGCCCCAGGGCTGCAGGAAAGACGCGTTTGCTGTGCTTCTAGCTACTTTGTCTGACGCATCACACCCCAAGAAAAAAAAGCATTGGCATTTCCAATAGGTCTCGCTTTTGGGACCTTAACAGTATTTCGTTATGCAGCACAATATGCTTGCATGGCTAAACACTTATAAGGTCCCAAAGGCGAGACCTATTGGCTATGCCAATGCATCCTCCCATCACTTTTAGCAAAAGTAAAGGAATATAACTTTTTTTTCTATTTCTTCACTTTTGCTATAATCACGGCACCAGCGCTTTACTTTCTAATGTTAAAAGTAAAGTGCTGTTGCCGCGATTATAGCAAAAGTAAAGAAATAGAAAAAAAACATCTACTTCTATACTTTTGCTTTAATTGCGGCACTCACGCTTCACTTTTAATGTCAAAAGTAAAGCGCGGGTGCCGTGATTATAGCAAAAGTAAAGAAATAGAAAATAATATATTTATTTTCTTTTGCTATAATCGTGGCACACGCCTTTACGGCGCAAAAGTCAAAGAAACGTGGCGCACGCGCTTGTGCATGTGAGCGCAAGCTGGTGGCCACTTGGCCGCTTTGGAAGCACTTCCAAAAGCTGCTTACTAAATGTCTCGCCAGAGCAACTCATGCGCTGGCTCAGGCGAGACGTAATAAGTGAGAGAAAAGAGCGGGCTCCCAGTCCCAGCTCACGTGAGCTAGGCAAAGCGCCTTCACTGAAACCATCCATGCACAGAATTCACCTTTATGACCGACCTTTCAAAAATGCAGGGGCAGACCAGAGGACACATTTTCAGCTAGACATTCATCCTCAGGCAATGAAAACAAAGCGCCCTGAAGCCGCGTCGCCACCCAGCACGGCGCCCATCACAGGGTGACCCTGTGACGGAGAGAGTCACCTGTGCTTTCTTCTAACAGATCCCTGCGCGCTGAGCTGGAACCCATCACTGGGGGTTTAAGACTTGGCTCTTTCAACAAGCACAATCCATGTGAGGTATTAGCGCCAGGACACCCCCCACTCCCAGGGGTGACCGCTGTGCATTGCACATGTATTTCATCTTTATCATCACTTCAGTAGTGCAAGCAGCAGGGAATGAGCCTGCCTGAGTTATGCACAAAATCATCAGTCCACACAAATTTTGTTGGAAAACAGTCTGGGCAGGTTTATTTCATGCAAGGAGTATGCCAACTTGGTGGGTTAACTTCTGGGCGACCCAAGGGCAGGCAGCGGTTACTAATCTAAGCTGCCCTGCCCTCCCAGATGAGCCAACTGCAGCGTGGCCAACCCAATTGGTGCACCCATTTATTTGAGGATTATCCCCCTTACATGCATACCATGGACCACCAGTCTATACTCACTTTTTAGGGGCGGAGTGATGCATGGCAAGCCCCTGGTTGCTCAGGCTGACAACCACCCGAAGGACTAGCGGGTCGCCGATGTTTTCAACCGTGTCCAGTGGGGAACAAAGAGGATGCCCATTGAGCGAGGGCAGGTATAAATACTTGTCCCCACCCACCGCGCTCCGGAAATGACGCCGCACAGCCGCCGGACAAGGGGGGACTCCCATGGAAGGGGATCCCAGCGACAGTGCGCGGGATGTGCCTAATGCGGCACTAAGGGGACCGCCCTCTTACATGGCCTACTGCGTGCGCCGCGGGCAGCTGCAATTATGCATGGGCGTGTCCTACATAGAGCTCGACAGAGGGCGTTGCCGTATTACACAATGGGTGTGGCCTCTGTGACCTCATGAGCAGATGTGTGGGTCAGACTTGCAGTGTCTTGAGTGTCAATGAGGGTCTGTCTCTCCAGAGGTACCTCTGGCAGGAGTTTGTCAAACCTTGGAGTACGGAGTATCTTCCAGTGCCCAGGGAGGCTCGCTGAGATTCAGTTTAGTCTCACACACCAACTCACAATTGCTGAGACGGGGACGTGCTTTCTGCAGTTTGTGTGTGGAAAAAAGTGTATTGTATGATTACCCGAATATTGGCTGTTGTCAAACCTTGGATGGGTTGTGGTCCGGTTCCTTCTCTGGGCCGAGTCATGGGTTGACGCTTCTGCACCACTTTTGAGGTTCTTGTTTGTAACCGCCTGGCGTAAAGATAAGTGACCACTCCGGAGGTGGGTTTTACCATGGGTCCCTCCTCACACTGGTATGGATGCCCTCACCTACCCCGAGGTGGCATCACAGGCCCCTCCTCACACTGGCACTGATGCCCTCACCTACCCCGAGGTGGCATCCTAGGCCCCTCCTCACACTGGCACTGATGCCCTCACATACCCCGAGGTGGCATCACAGGCCCCTCCTCACACTGGCACTGATGCCCTCACATACCCCGAGGTAGCATCACAGGCCCCTCCTCACACTGGCACTGATGCCCTCACCTACCCTGAGGTGGCATCCTCGGCCCCTCCTCACACTGGCACTGATGCCCTCACGTACCCCGAGGTGGCATCCTAGGCCCCTCCTCACACTGGCACTGATGCCCTCACATACCCCGAGGTAGCATCACAGGCCCCTCCTCACACTGGCACTGATGCCCTCACCTACCCCGAGGTGGCATCCTAGGCCCCTCCTCACACTGGCACTGATGCCCTCACATACCCCGAGGTGGCATCACAGGCCCCTCCTCACACTGGCACTGATGCCCTCACATACCCCGAGGTGGCATCACAGGCCCCTCCTCACACTGGCACTGATGCCCTCACCTACCCCGAGGTGGCATCCTAGGCCCCTCCTCACACTGGCACTGATGCCCTCACATACCCCAAGGTGGCATCACAGGCCCCTCCTCACACTGGCACTGATGCCCTCACCTTCCCCGAGGTGGCATCCTAGGCCCCTCCTCACACTGGCTCTGATGCCCTCACCTTCCCTGCGGTGGCATCGCAGACCCCTCCTGACACTGGCAGCGATGCCCTCACCTGCCCAGAGGTGGCATCACAGGCCCCTCCTCACACTGGCACTGATGCCCTCACCTGCCCCGAGGTGGCATCACAGGCCCCTCCTCACACTGGCAGCGATGCCCTCACCTTCCCTGCGGTGGCATCGCAGACCCCTCCTGACACTGGCAGCGATGCCCTCACCTGCCCAGAGGTGGCATCACAGGCCCCTCCTCACGCTGGCACTGATGCCCACACCTTCCCTGCGGTGGCATCACAGACCCCTCCTGACACTGGCAGCGATGCCCTCACCTGCCCAGAGGTGGCATCACAGGCCCCTCCTCACACTGGCACTGATGCCCTCACCTGCCCCGAGTTGGCATCACAGGCCCCTCCTCACACTGGCAGCGATGCCCACACCTTCCCCGAGGTGGCATCCTAGGCCCCTCCTCACACTGGCACTGATACCCTCACCTTCCCTGCGGTGGCACCGCAGACCCCTCCTGACACTGGCAGCGATGCCCTCACCTGCCCTGAGGTGGCATCACAGACCCCTCCTCACACTGGCAGCGATGCCCTCATCTGCCCAGAGGTGGCATCACAGGCCCCTCCTCACACTGGCAGCGATGCCCTCACCTGCCCAGAGGTGGCATCACAGGCCCCTCCTCACACTGGCACTGATGCCCTCCCCTGCCCCGAGGTGGCATCACAGACCCCTCCTCACACTGGCAGCGATGCCCTCATCTGCCCAGAGGTGGCATCCTAGGCCCCTCCTCACACTGGCACTGATGCCCTCACCTTCCCTGCGGTGGCATCACAGACCCCTCCTGACACTGGCAGCGATGCCCTCATCTGCCCAGAGGTGGCATCCTAGGCCCCTCCTCACACTGGCACTGATGCCCTCACCTTCCCTGCGGTGGCATCGCAGACCCCTCCTGACACTGGCAGCGATGCCCTCATCTGCCCACAGGTGGCATCCTAGGCCCCTCCTCACACTGGCACTGATGCCCTCACCTGCCCCGAGGTGGCATCACAGACCCCTCCTCACACTGGCAGCGATGCCCTCATCTGCCCAGAGGTGGCATCACAGGCCCCTCCTCACACTGGCACTGATGCCCTCACCTTCCCTGCGGTGGCACCGCAGACCCCTCCTGACACTGGCAGCGATGCCCTCACCTGCCCCGAGGTGGCATCACAGACCCCTCCTCACACTGGCAGCGATGCCCTCATCTGCCCAGAGGTGGCATCACAGGCCCCTCCTCACACTGGCAGCGATGCCCTCACCTGCCCAGAGGTGGCATCACAGGCCCCTCCTCACACTGGCACTGATGCCCTCCCCTGCCCCGAGGTGGCATCACAGACCCCTCCTCACACTGGCAGCGATGCCCTCATCTGCCCAGAGGTGGCATCCTAGGCCCCTCCTCACACTGGCACTGATGCCCTCACCTTCCCTGCGGTGGCATCACAGACCCCTCCTGACACTGGCAGCGATGCCCTCATCTGCCCAGAGGTGGCATCCTAGGCCCCTCCTCACACTGGCACTGATGCCCTCACCTTCCCTGCGGTGGCATCGCAGACCCCTCCTGACACTGGCAGCGATGCCCTCATCTGCCCACAGGTGGCATCCTAGGCCCCTCCTCACACTGGCACTGATGCCCTCACCTGCCCCGAGGTGGCATCACAGACCCCTCCTCACACTGGCAGCGATGCCCTCATCTGCCCAGAGGTGGCATCACAGGCCCCTCCTCACACTGGCAGCGATGCCCTCACCTGCCCAGAGGTGGCATCACAGGCCCCTCCTCACACGGGCAGCGATGCCCTCATCTGCCCAGAGGTGGCATCACAGGCCCCTTCTCACACGGGCAGCGATGCCCTCATCTGCCCCGAGGTGGCATCACAGGCCCCTCCTCACACTGGCACTGATGCCCTCACCTTCCCCGAGGTGGCAACCTAGGCCCCTCCTCACACTGGCACTGATGCCCTCACCTAC
The DNA here is from genome assembly GCF_964261635.1 of Lissotriton helveticus. Lineage (NCBI taxonomy): Eukaryota > Metazoa > Chordata > Amphibia > Caudata > Salamandridae > Lissotriton > Lissotriton helveticus. The sequence continues at coordinate 48,594,710 of NC_136073.1, forward strand.
CCCGAGGTGGCATCACAGGCCCCTCCTCACACTGGCACTGATGCCTCACCTTCCCCGAGGTGGCATCCTAGGCCCCTCCTCACACTGGCACTGATGCCCTCACCTTCCCTGCGGTGGCATCGCAGACCCCTCCTGACACTGGCAGCGATGCCCTCTCCTGCCCCGAGGTGGCATCACAGACCCCTCCTCACACTGGCAGCGATGCCCTCATCTGCCCAGAGGTGGCATCACAGGCCCCTCCTCACACTGGCACTGATGCCCTCCCCTGCCCCGAGGTGGCATCACAGACCCCTCCTCACACTGGCAGCGATGCCCTCATCTGCCCAGAGGTGGCGTGCTCCATCACAGGCCCCTCCTCACACTGGCAGCGATGCCCTCACCTGCCCAGAGGTGGCATCACAGGCCCCTCCTCACACTGGCAGCGATGCCCTCATCTGCCCAGAGGTGGCATCCTAGGCCCCTCCTCACACTGGCACTGATGCCCTCACCTTCCCTGCGGTGGCATCGCAGACCCCTCCTGACACTGGCAGCGATGCCCTCATCTGCCCACAGGTGGCATCCTAGGCCCCTCCTCACACTGGCACTGATGCCCTCACCTGCCCCGAGGTGGCATCACAGACCCCTCCTCACACTGGCAGCGATGCCCTCATCTGCCCAGAGGTGGCATCACAGGCCCCTCCTCACACTGGCAGCGATGCCCTCACCTGCCCAGAAGTGGCATCACAGGCCCCTCCTCACACTGGCACTGATGCCCTCCCCTGCCCCGAGGTGGCATCACAGGCCCCTCCTCACACGGGCAGCGATGCCCTCATCTGCCCAGAGGTGGCATCACAGGCCCCTCCTCACACGGGCAGCGATGCCCTCATCTGCCCCGAGGTGGCATCACAGGCCCCTCCTCACACTGGCACTGATGCCATCACCTTCCCCGAGGTGGCAACCTAGGCCCCTCCTCACACTGGCACTGATGCCCTCACCTACCCCGAGGTGGCATCACAGGCCCCTCCTCACACTGGCACTGATGCCCTCACCTTCCCGAGGTGGCATCCTAGGCCCCTCCTCACACTGGCACTGATGCCCTCACCTACCCCGAGGTGGCATCCTAGGCCCCTCCTCACACTGGCACTGATGCCCTCACATACCCCGAGGTGGCATCCTAGGCCCCTCCTCACACTGGCACTGATGCCCTCACATACCCCGAGGTGGCATCACAGGCCCCTCCTCACACTGGCACTGATGCCCTCACCTACCCCGAGGTGGCATCACAGGCCCCTCCTCACACTGGCACTGATGCCCTCACATACCCCGAGGTGGCATCCTAGGCCCCTCCTCACACTGACACTGATGCCCTCACATACCCAGAGGTGGCATCACAGGCCCCTCCTCACACTGGCAGCCATGCCCTCACATACCCCGAGGTGGCATCCTAGGCCCCTCCTCACACTGGCACTGATGCCCTCACCTGCCCAGAGGTGGCATCACAGGCCCCTCCTCACACTGGCACTGATGCCCTCACCTACCCCGAGGTGGCATCACAGGCCCCTCCTCACACTGGCACTGATGCCCTCACCTTCCCCGAGGTGGCATCCTAGGCCCCTCCTCACACTGGCAGCGATGCCCTCCCCTGCCCCGAGGTGGCATCACAGGCCCCTCCTCACACTGGCAGCGATGCCCTCCCCTGCCCCGAGGTGGCATCACAGGCCCCTCCTCACACTGGCAGCGATGCCCTCATCTGCCCAGAGGTGGCATCACAGGCCCCTCCTCACACTGGCAGCGATGCCCTCATCTGCCCAGAGGTGGCGTGCTCCATCACAGGCCCCTCCTCACACTGGCACTGATGCCCTCCCCTTCCCCGAGGTGGCATCCTAGGCCCCTCCTCACACTGGCACTGATGCCCTCACATACCCCGAGGTGGCATCCTAGGCCCCTCCTCACACTGGCACTGATGCCCTCACATACCCCGAGGTGGCATCCTAGGCTCCTCCTCACACTGGCAGCGATGCCCTCATCTGCCCAGAGGTGGCATCACAGGCCCCTCCTCACACTGGCAGCGATGCCCTCACCTGCCCAGAGGTGGCATCACAGGCCCCTCCTCACACTGGCACTGATGCCCTCCCCTGCCCCGAGGTGGCATCACAGGCCCCTCCTCACACGGGCAGCGATGCCCTCATCTGCCCAGAGGTGGCATCACAGGCCCCTTCTCACACGGGCAGCGATGCCCTCATCTGCCCAGAGGTGGCGTGCTCCATCACAGGGCCCTCCTCACACTGGCACTGATGCCCTCCCCTTCCCCGAGGTGGCATCCTAGGCCCCTCCTCACACTGGCACTGATGCCCTCACATACCCCGAGGTGGCATCCTAGGCCCCTCCTCACACTGGCACTGATGCCCTCACCTTCCCCGAGGTGGCATCACAGGCCCCTCCTCACACTGGCAGCGATGCCCTCACCTGCCCAGAGGTGGCATCACAGGCCCCTCCTCACACTGGCACTGATGCCCTCACCTTCCCTGCGGTGGCACCGCAGACCCCTCCTGACACTGGCAGCGATGCCCTCATCTGCCCAGAGGTGGCGTGCTCCATCACAGGCCCCTCCTCACACGGGCAGAATGATATTACCAATGTGGACTGCAGCTCGTTGGAAGGGGGCGCTGTTCAGTGTGGAAATTTTAACCCTGTGTGGTGGTGGGGCCTAGAGACTGGTGTGGGATGTAACTGCCGTTGAGTGCAGAGCGCAAATAATATTCAATCTGCCTGCTGCTAGACTGATAAATATTTGTTTGAGTCTCCATGGTGTAGGAGTAAGTAAAGGGGAATTTTCTACCCTCATAAGATCGACATGTTTCGGCCCTACATAAGCCAATTGGCGGGTGCTGGGGGCTTTCTGGGTCGGTGAGGGCATCCGACCTTAAAAGATGATGATGTCATGACTAGGGTGCAGACTGCTTGAGACCGCTCTATGCTTGTTCCCGGGCACTTTGTTGTTCCCCCTTCACGTGCCAGAAGTCTAGGGACCTTGACAAGTTCAAGCCCCCACACTTCTTCTGTCTTACTGAGAAACACAGTCAGAAATACGCATGTACTAAGGCGCCTCATGTGTTTCCACAATTTATAAGCAGATTACATTTTTTGGGCCACCTCCTGGTCGTTCTCCACCTTGACCCAATCAATGCAAATATTATTTCCTGAGTGATTGATTTTTAATCAAAGAAGAGATGCATAATGTTTCCGGATATCAAGTCCCTTTCAATTTGAAATTTCTTTAAAGCATCTTATTGC